>NC_047106.1:6889938-7244788 GCF_902500255.1 Thalassophryne amazonica | reverse complement strand
GGAAAGCCTAAAACCACACGGGAAGTGGCCTGAGTCACAAAAAACTCGATCACCTCCCGGTGGTTTCCTGACACCACCAGCGTTACAGGTGGTGTCTTATGTGTGATTGGAGGGAGCAGGGAGCCATCTAGCGCTCGAACCTGCACAGGCGAGGTAAGCGCCACCAGAGGGAGCCCTATCTCCCTGGCCCATCTGCAGTCCAACAGATTCCCCTCAGAGCCCGTGTCCACCAGTGCTGGGGCCTTCAGGGTTAAATCTTCATACAGGATCGTGACTGGGAGTCATGTAGCAATGTGGGTGTGTCCCACGTGAATGTCTCGGCCCACCCCTAGCCCAGTCTCTAGGGGCGGGCGTTGGTGTTGTAACCGCTCGGGGCAGTCTCTCACATGGTGCTCTAGTGCACCACAAACAAAACAAGCTCCATGGGCCCGTCTCCTCTGTGCAGCTGGTGCCCTAAATGTTGCCCTACTCGTGTCCATAGCTTCGTCAGTAGGGGGAGCTGTGGCCCCACGGAGCGCAGGGGCCGTGGAGCGTGGGGAAGGCGGAGCGCAGTCGGAACCGGAAGGGAGAGGGACGGCGCGTGCCCGGCCGCGCCCTTCGTCTCGTTCCCGCCGACGTTCTTCTAACCGGTTGTCCAACCGTATGACAAGATCGATAAGCCCGTCTAAATCCCGCGGTTCGTCCTTAGCCACCAGGTGCTCCTTGAGAACCAAAGACAGTCCGTTTACAAAGGCGGCGCGGAGGGCAGCGTTATTCCAGCCGGATCTCGCAGCCGCGATGCGGAAGTCGACTGCATAAACAGCTGCGCTCCGGCGCCCCTGTCTCATTGACAGTAGCACGGTTGAAGCGGTCTCGCCCCTATTAGGGTGATCGAACACGGGTCTGAGCCCCCTCACAAACCCATCGTATGTCAGAAGGAGCCGTGAATTCTGCTCCCAGAGCGCTGTAGCCCAAGTGCGTGCCTCACCGCGAAGCAGGTTTATGACATAAGCTACTTTACTAGCATCGGTCGCGTACATAACGGGACGCTGTGCGAAGACGAGCGAACACTGCATCAGAAAATCCGCGCACGTCTCCACACAGCCTCCGTACGGCTCTGGAGGGCTTATGTATGCTTCCGGGGAAGGAGGGAGAGGTCGTTGAACAACCAGTGGAACGTCAACGTTATGCACAGGATCTACGGGAGGGAGAGAAGCAGCGGCGCCCGGAGGGCGCGCTTCCACCTGCGCGGCGAGAGCCTCCACCCTGCGGTTCAGGAGGACGTTCTGCTCGGTCATGAAATCCAACCGAGTCGTGAAAGCGGTGAGGATCCGCTGCAACTCACCGATTACCCCTCCCGCGGACGCCTGCGCGTCCTGTTCTTCCACTGGCCGTTCAACAGCCGGTTGACGCCCCTCAGGATCCATGACGTTGGCCGAGATATCCTGTTGGGAAAGTGTCAGTACACGGACCCACAACAGGGGGCGCAAATGAACGGACAATGGAGAAAGTCAAATAACAAGGCTTTACTGTTGTGAACGTGCACAACGAATACAACCAATCACAAAATGGACAACAGTCAAGTCACAAAAGTGTCGTGTGGGCAGGCTCGAAGATAGGAGACGCCTCTCCAAGGTAAGACCCGAACCACACCGCTTCCTCCGCCACAGGACCCCGGAAATACTGGAGCCGCCAAGTCCCGAACTCCCAGGTGGCCACTGCCTCCGCGTGTCGGACCTGGTACTGCTGGCGAGGAACAAAGAACAGTTAGATGGGGGCGCGTTTGCACCCAAGACTCCGAACAGCAGGGAAGTTACCTCCACCTCTCGTTGGAACAGTAATCCACACAAGCTATACACTGATCCAAAAGGATACACTTCGTCAGCTTTGATACGTTACCTCGTAGGTAGAAACGATATCTCGGCCATGAGGTGGAGATGCCGTCCTGCTGATATACCCCAGTGATAATTGCCGTCAGCTGTCTCAGGTGATGGGTGACAGCTGTTACCGAGGCTGCTCCTGTGGGGCGGCGGCGCCCTCTGGTGCCTGGAGCCCGCACTCCAGGCAGGGCGCCCTCTGGTGGTGGTGGGCCAGCAGTACCTCCTCTTCAGCGGCCCACACAACACTTCTCCTTGTTCCCGCTGCACGGAACTAAGTTCAAGTTCTAACACCTCAATTTCATTGTCACGTTCCTGAAGAGTTTCTTTCAGGAGTAAGGCTTTGTCTTTAGCTCCAGGGTCAGATGCGGTATCTGATCCATTGGGCTGATCTGGGGAAGCCTCCAGTTCTTCCAATTTTTCCTCAGCAAGGGTCAAAGACTGTTGTGTTTCTTCTAATTGCTGTCTCTGCAATCTCCTCACGCAATTCTGCATTTTGTTCTTTCTGCCTTTTTAGAGAAATTACTGATTTCTCCATGAGTAATTCAGCATGTTTGAGCTTCAGGGCTGTGGCAATGGTTAACTTGCCAAGCACTGTAGTCAGGTTTTTCTTTTCCACAGTTGCTGCTAATGTCTGACTGATGAGCTCAGACATTTCAGCAACTATGCCTTCATGTGTGGCTTGTTGCATGTTGTGCAAGTAGTCATGCAATATTTCTGCATTTACGTCGGAAAACACCTCTTCTAAAAGTTCACCTGAGTCGCAATGAGCTTGGCTTTCCAGGTTGGTAGAAGTTCTTGGTTTGTTGTCACTGGGTGTGGCCATGTTGGCTTTCTGGGATGACGATTAGACAGCGTCCACCAGAAACAAAACAATAAAGAATTAACAACAAAAGGATAAGATGAGCAATAATAAAAGTATTTACAGATGAACCAGCTGCAGAAGTGTGAAAGGGATTAGTGAGTTAACTGCAGGTGAAACCAGCAGTGGAGAATTCACACAAATGCAAAAGGATTTTTTTTTTTTTTTTTTTGAGGAGTGTTATTCGTTGTATTATGTACACACAAGTAGAACTTTTCTTTGTTTAGTTATTGTGATGTAACACCAATATTCTCTGTTTAGAATTGCTATGGGTTACACTTTAGGAAAGCTTTAACACTTTCACTTTAAAAGAAATCAATCCCGAATGAGATGTTCTTTTAATGAGGTAGGAGAGTTAATATAGAGTTAATATATATATACCTTTAGCATGGCTGTAGAAGCTAGCTTGTGTTAGCGCACTATTAGCAGGCCCTTACGTGCCGACAGCTGAAATCGAATGAATGAAATTACATGGAATGATTAACATGCAGGTTTCATGCAGTTAGTGACCATTAGAAGCAACTTGGTTCACCAAGTAATGCTTAATGAAACAAATCGTTATGATTTTCAACACCACTTGTGGCCGCTAAGCAGCTCGGAGCGGGCTTACTAAGATGGCGACTGTTTCCATCGAGCGTGTGATGTAGCGCAGCTTGACGGCGGTGCGTCAAGCTGTGGATAGCATCGTGATGCCGGTGCGTCGTGACGTAATTTGCACACAGAGGGGGTTTGAAGCAGGCAACGCCTCCTCTCCAAACTTTTCCACTCACAACAATAAATTCTTAAAAATGTGCTTGTTTTTTTTTTCACAAAATGGTGGACACGGTGATCCTTTGAACAATGCAGCGCCTTAAAACACACAAGATGGTGGACATGGGGGTCCCCCCCCCCTTTTCTCTCCAACAAGCTTTTGATCAGGGACACAACCACTGGCAATCATTTCTGGAATATAGGCTCAGTGTAAAATCAGAATCTCAGCTCACGCAAATCGGGGCTGGACAATCAAAGCACAACTCACTGACTGACTCACAAGGTTTGTGACTGGTTAAGTAGCTAATTTAACTAGTCCCTTGGCGTCACGAATACAGTGATTACAATAATTGGAATCTCGCAATTTTGCAATATGTATCTGGGTAAACAGTTTTAAACCTGGAAACTCGCAGAATTTAACCGTGACCAAGGCCTCATATTAAACATGACTTTCTCATGTGAAAAGAACACAGCGCTTTCTTTTTCTCTTTTTCTCTCTCTCTCATACACACGCACAGAGTTGGATAAGGGCAGATTAAGTTGTTCTATATGCTTCCAACTTAATTGACTGTCTTTTTTATATGATTTACAGGATAGTTGAAATTATCACTTGTGGATAATTTTACCTCAGAAAAGGGCACCACCTATGTTATTATAGGTGCCTGAATGTTATTATAACAAGGTTATAATATCATTGATTTTAGGGGTCAGTCGATAGGAAATATTAAAATCAGTCTCAAAATTTCTAAGGAGTAAGCTCCGCAAGTCAGATCCGACACCCTCTGTAAAACCATTCAAAAATCACAGACAACTTCACACATTTAAGATATTTATTTAACTCTGGCAGGAGTTAAATAACAGGACATATCACAGTGAGCAATTTAATGATGAAGACATTCAATGAGCAATGATTATATGATGTTCAGATAATTTGGTTTCGTAGCGGGAGTTTTAGGAGTTAAATTTGTCTTAATTTAGCAGGTAATTTACTTTGGTATTTATTAACTTGAGAGAAGATTAATGATGTTGGATAGAGTTAGATAAAGCCACTCTGTTTATCTGACACACTCCGGTCTTACTTGGGAGGCAGTGCTGCTGGTCTCTGTGAGGTCCAATGCTGGAAACTGTCTGCTTTTTCAGTCGAGGACCCATCCGTCTGCACAGCTGTCTCCGGTACCCTGGCAAAGGAACTCTGCCAGTCACCCGCCTGGTTTTGCAGGTTACCGGGGACACTTTCCATGTAATTGCTATGACTTGCGATGGCAGTTCACTCTCTGGGCGGCTTAGCTGACCTGGATGTTTTATCTCTGCAGTGCTCCGTAGTCTGGGCTGTCAGAATAAAAGTTTGAGTGTCTTTATTCTCTACCAAAAATCAAAAATTAGTCTTTCGTCGTCGTACTTTTCGAAGTTGGGTCAAATCAAAACTCAATACAAAAATAGCTGACTTTAGAAGAAAAATGTTCTCGAAAGGAATTTGGAGTTGAATAAGAAAAAGGTTTTAATTTGAAAAATTGAAAAGGAAGTTAAATGCACCTGCGCGTTTAACTTGACAAATCAATCAATCAATCAATTTTTTATATAGCGCCAAATCACAACAAACAGTTGCCCCAAGGCACTTTATATTGTAAGGCAAGGCCATACAATAATTATGTAAAACCCCAACGGTCAAAACGACCCCCTGTGAGCAAGCACTTGGCTACAGTGGGAAGGAAAAACTCCCTTTTAACAGGAAGAAACCTCCAGCAGAACCAGGCTCAGGGAGGGGCAGTCTTCTGCTGGGACTGGTTGGGGCTGAGGGAGAGAACCAGGAAAAAGACATGCTGTGGAGGGGGAGCAGAGATCGATCACTAATGATTAAATGCAGAGTGGTGCATACAGAGCAAAAAGAGAAAGAACAGTGCATCATGGGAACCCCCCAGCAGTCTACGTCTATAGCAGCATAACTAAGGGATGGTTCAGGGTCACCTGATCCAGCCCTAACTATAAGCTTTAGCAAAAAGGAAAGTTTTAAGCCTAATCTTAAAAGTAGAGAGGGTGTCTGTCTCCCTGATCTGAATTGGGAGCTGGTTCCACAGGAGAGGAGCCTGAAAGCTGAAGGCTGTGCCTCCCATTCTACTCTTACAACCCTAGGAACTACAAGTAAGCCTGCAGTCTGAGAGCGAAGCGCTCTATTGGGGTGATATGGTACTACGAGGTCCCTAAGATAAGATGGGACCTGATTATTCAAAACCTTATAAGTAAGAAGAAGAATTTTAAATTCTATTCTAGAATTAACAGGAAGCCAATGAAGAGAGGCCAATATGGGTGAGATATGCTCTCTCCTTCTAGTCCCCGTCAGTACTCTAGCTGCAGCATTTTGAATTAACTGAAGGCTTTTTAGGGAACTTTTAGGACAACCTGATAATAATGAATTACAATAGTCCAGCCTAGAGGAAATAAATGCATGAATTAGTTTTTCAGCATCACTCTGAGACAAGACCTTTCTGATTTTAGAGATATTGCGTAAACGCAAAAAAGCAGTCCTACATATTTGTTTAATATGCGCTTTGAATGACATATCCTGATCAAAAATGACTCCAAGATTTCTCACAGTATTACTAGAGGTCAGGGTAATGCCATCCAGAGTAAGGATCTGGTTAGACACCATGTTTCTAAGATTTGTGGGGCCAAGTACAATAACTTCAGTTTTATCTGAGTTTAAAAGCAGGAAATTAGAGGTCATCCATGTCTTTATGTCTGTAAGACAATCCTGCAGTTTAGCTAATTGGTGTGTGTCCTCTGGCTTCATGGATAGATAAAGCTGGGTATCATCTGCTTAACAATGAAAATTTAAGCAATACCGCCTAATAATACTGCCTAAGGGAAGCATGTATAAAGTGAATAAAATTGGTCCTAGCACAGAACCTTGTGGAACTCCATAATTAACTTTAGTCTGTGAAGAAGATTCCCCATTTACATGAACAAATTGTAATCTATTAGACAAATATGATTCAAACCACTGCAGCGCAGTGCCTTTAATACCTATGGCATGCTCTAATCTCTGTAATAAAATTTTATGGTCAACAGTATCAAAAGCAGCACTGAGGTCTAACAGAACAAGCACAGAGATGAGTCCACTGTCCGAGGCCATAAGAAGATCATTTGTAACCTTCACTAATGCTGTTTCTGTACTATGATGAATTCTAAAACCTGACTGAAGCTCTTCAAATAGACCATTCCTCTGCAGATGATCAGTTAGCTGTTTTACAACTACCCTTTCAAGAATTTTTGAGAGAAAAGGAAGGTTGGAGATTGGCCTATAATTAGCTAAGATAGCTGGGTCAAGTGATGGCTTTTTAAGTAATGGTTTAATTACTGCCACCTTAAAAGCCTGTGGTACATAGCCAACTAACAAAGATAGATTGATCATATTTAAGATCGAAGCATAAATAATGGTAGGGCTTCCTTGAGCAGCCTGGTAGGAATGGGGTCTAATAAACATGTTGATGGTTTGGATGAAGTAACTAATGAAAATAACTCAGACAGAACAATTGGAGAGAAAGAGTCTAACCAAATACCGGCATCACTGAAAGCAGCCAAAGATAACGATACGTCTTTGGGATGTTATGAGTAATTTTTTCTCTAATAGTTAAAATTTTGTTAGCAAAGAAAGTCATGAAGTCATTACTAGTTAAAGTTAATGGAATACTCAGCTCAATAGAGCTCTGACTCTTTGTCAGCCTGGCTACAGTGCTGAAAAGAAACCTGGGGTTGTTCTTATTTTCTTCAATTAGTGATGAGTAGAAAGATGTCCTAGCTTTACGGAGGGCTTTTTTATAGAGCAACAGACTCTTTTTCCAGGCTAAGTGAAGATCTTCTAAATTAGTGAGACGCCATTTCCTCTCCAACTTACGGGTTATCTGCTTTAAGCTACGAGTTTGTGAGTTATACCACGGAGTCAGACACTTCTGATTTAAAGCTCTCTTTTTCAGAGGAGCTACAGCATCCAAAGTTGTCTTCAATGAGGATGTAAAACTATTGACGAGATACTCTATCTCCCTACAGAGTTTAGGTAGCTACTCTGCACTGTGTTGGTATATGGCATTAGAGAACATAAGAAGGATCATATCCTTAAACCTAGTTACAGCGCTTTCTGAAAGACTTCTAGTGTAATGAAACTTATTCCCCACTGCTGGGTAGTCCATCAGAGTAAATGTAAATGTTATTAAGAAATGATCAGACAGAAGGGAGTTTTCAGGGAATACTGTTAAGTCTTCTATTTCCATACCATAAGTCAGAACAAGATCTAAGATATGATTAAAGTGGTGGGTGGACTCATTTACTTTTGAGCAAAGCCAATAGAGTCTAATAATAGATTAAATGCAGTGTTGAGGCTGTCATTCTCAGCATCTGTGTGGATGTTAAAATCGCCCACTATAATTATCTTATCTGAGCTAAGCACTAAGTCAGACAAAAGGTCTGAAAATTCACAGAGAAACTCACAGTAACGACCAGGTGGACGATAGATAATAACAAATAAAACTGGTTTTTGGGACTTCCAATTTGGATGGACAAGACTAAGAGACAAGCTTTCAAATGAATTAAAGCTCTGTCTGGGTTTTTGATTAATTAATAAGCTGGAATGGGAGATTGCTGCTAATCCTCCGCCTCGGCCCGTGCTACGAGCATTCTGACAGTTAGTGTGACTCGGGGGTGTTGACTCATTTAAACTAACATATTCATCCTGCTGTAACCAGGTTTCTGTTAGGCAGAATAAATCAATATGTTGATCAATTATTATATCATTTACCAACAGGGACTTAGAAGAGAGAGACCTAATGTTTAATAGACCACATTTAACTGTTTAGTCTGTGGTGCAGTTGAAGGTGCTATTATTTTTTCTTTTTGAATTTTTATGCTTAAATAGATTTTTGCTGGGTTATTGGTGGTCTGGGAGCAGGCACCGTCTCTACGGGGATGGGGTAATGAGGGGATGGCAGGGGGAGAGAAGCTGCAGAGAGGTGTGTAAGACTACAACTCTGCTTCCTGGTCCCAACCCTGGATAGTCACAGTTTGGAGGATTTAAGAAAATTGGCCAGATTTCTAGAAATGAGAGCTGCTCCATCCAAAGTGGGATGGATGCCGTCTCTCCTAACAAGACCAGGTTTTCCCCAGAAGCTTTGCCAATTATCTATGAAGCCCACCTCATTTTTTGGACACCACTCAGACAGCCAGCAATTCAAGGAGAACATGCGGCTAAACATGTCACTCCCGGTCCGATTGGGGAGGGGCCCAGAGAAAACTACAGAGTCCGACATTGTTTTTGCAAAGTTACACACCGACTTAATGTTAATTTTAGTGACCTCCGATTGGCGTAACCGGGTGTCATTACTGCCGACGTGAATTACAATCTTACCAAATTTACGCTTAGCCTTAGCCAGCAGTTTCAAATTTCTTTCAATGTCGCCTGCTCTGGCCCCCGGAAGACAGTTGACTATGGTTGCTGGTGTCGCTAACTTCACATTTCTCAAAACAGAGTCGCCAATAACCAGAGTTTGATCCTCGGCGGGTGTGTCGTCGAGTGGGGAAAAACGGTTAGAGATGTGAACGGGTTGGCGGTGTACACGGGGCTTCTGTTTAGGGCTACGCTTCCTCCTCACAGTCACCCAGTCAGCCTGCTTTCCCAACTGCTCGGAATCTGCCAGGGGGTAACTAACGGCGGCTAAGTTACCTTGGTCCGCACCGACTACAGGGGCCTGGCTAGCTGTAGAATTTTCCACGGTGCGGAGCCGAGTCTCCAATTCGCCCAGCCTGGCCTCCAAAGCTACGAATAAGCTACACTTATTACAAGTACCATTACTGCTAAAGGAGGCCGAGGAATAACTAAACATTTCACACCCAGAGCAGAAAAGTGCGGGAGAGACAGGAGAAGCCGCCATGCTAAATCGGCTAGAGCTAGTAGCTACGCTAACCTAGCGGATTCCTAAAAACACGCAAGTGAATAATGTGTAAATATTTAGAGGTGATTCATCAGAAGGAGTGCTTTAGTTAAGGCACGTAAAGATTACACTGGGAAACAAATCGTAATCTAGATAACTAGATCAATCTAACTGCGCAGATTAAACAGCTAACAGATACAGAAAACACAGCTGTGCTCCAGAACAGGAAGTGATACAAAATACAAATGTTGAGCAAAAGTTATCTGTCGAAAAAGGAAAAGTAATTTCTTGTTGGGGTGCCCCAACAAGAATGAAGTTTTAAGCAGCACGTGACTTCAAACAAAGAAAGTCGTAAATCTTGATGGCTATACCGCGTCTTTAGACTCAGAAAGAACAAGAAGCACACGGCAAGAGGGCAAAGAGAAAAGAGAGACGAGCGAAAGAGAAAAGAGCGAGATTTCCCGGGGCGCAGGCTCTTTTAAATGTTTAAAAGCTCCATCCCCAAGAATTCTGGGTACTGTAGTTTCTCTGAATTCTTTTGTCTGGTTTTATATAGATAAATCAATGTCTGTTACTAAATTTCCGGTTTGAAACCAAAGACGTCCTGTAGGATAAATCTTGTACTTGGTTTCCCTGGAAATATACCCCACACAAACATATGTGAAAAACACACTAAATAAGCGTTCCACAATGAACAGAGTAAAACACATCAGGTATGATACTTTCATGAGTGAGGTTAAATGGTTACAGGTTGTTCTGTTTCCTTTTCTTTTTTTTCTGTTACAACAATACAATGCAATGTTTCTTTTAAACGTGATTACACTTAAATCTGCAGGAGTGGTCACATGCTCTTCCCCAAATCATCCAATGGGGTCACTCTTGTTCCATGAACTGGATGTTGGATTTCGTTCCAAAAATGTGAATGAGGTCAATACTAGACCGTTTTTAACTGTGATCACAAGCTGATGGCATTATTCAGTGAGATATTTTTTCTCTTGAGTCTAGCTGGAAATACATAATTTTAGGACTTTTGGGAAGAAGGTATGTCTTTCTGTGGATGTTTTTTTTATGGGAGAGGAGCTGGGACATCTGGTTTGGGGTCTTGATAAGATAATTCACAGCTCCGCAAGGAATGCACTTTGGGGAGTCTTAAATCCTGGAAAGGGTGAGGGTTTGATGACACTGAGCCATTCCGTGCTGGCTCGGAGTGTCTCCCTTTGACACCTGGAGATATACCAGCCCTTGCTTTGTTGAGTTTATCCTTTTTTGAAGAAACTTTCATAGCCTGCGGACCAAGGTAGCTTAGCCGCCGTTAGTTCTCTTCCAGCAGATCCAGAGCAGCTGGGAAAGCAGGCCGACTGGGTGACTGTGAGGAGGAAGCGTAGCCCTAAACAGAAGCCCCGTGTACACCGCCAACCCGTTCACATTTCTAACCGTTGTTCCCCACTCGGCGACACACAATTGTCTTCCGGGGGCCAGAGCAGGCGACATTGAAGGAAATTTGAAACTGCTGGCTAAGGCTAAGCGTAAATTTGGTAAGATTGTAATTCACGTCGGCAGTAATGACACCCGGTTACGCCAATCGGAGGTCACTAAAATTAACATTGAATCGGTGTGTAACTTTGCAAAACAATGTCGGACTCTGTAGTTTTCTCTGGGCCCCTCCCCAATCGGACCGGGAGTGACATGTTTAGCCGCATGTTCTCCTTGAATTGCTGTCTGTCTGAGTGGTGTCCAAAAAATGAGGTGGGCTTCATAGATAATTGGCAAAGCTTCTGGGGAAAACCTGGTCTTGTTAGGAGAGACAGCATCCATCCCACTTTGAATGGAGCAGCTCTCATTTCTAGAAATCTGGCCAATTTCTTAAATCCTCCAAACCGTGACTATCCAGGGTTGGGACCAGGAAGCTGAGTTGTAGTCTTACACACCTCTCTGCAGCTTCTCTCCCCCTGCCATCCCCTCATTACCCCATCCCCGTAGAGACGGCACCTGCTCCCAGACCACCAATAACCAGCAAAAATCTATTTAAGCATAAAAATTCAAAAAGAAAAAATAATATAGCACCTTCAACTGCACCACAGACTAAAACAGTTAAATGTGGTCTATTAAACATTAGGTCTCTCTCTTCTAAGTCCCTGTTAGTAAATGATATAATAATTGATCAACATATTGATTTATTCTGCCTTACAGAAACCTGGTTACAGCAGGATGAATATGTTAGTTTAATTGAGTCAAGACCCCCGAGTCACACTAACTGCCAGAACGCTCGTAGCACGGGCCGAGGCGGAGGATTAGCGCAATCTTCCATTCCAGCTTAATTAATCAAAAACCCAGACAGAGCTTTAATTCATTTGAAAGCTTGACTCTTAGTCTTGTCCATCCAAATTGGAAGTCCCAAAAAACAGTTTTATTTGTTATTATCTATCGTCCATCTGGTCGTTACTGTGAGTTTCTCTGTGAATTTTCAGACCTTTTGTCTGACTTAGTGCTTAGCTCAGATAAGATAATTATAGTGGGCGATTTTAACATCCACACAGATGCTGAGAATGACAGCCTCAACACTGCATTTAATGCTATTATTAGACTCAATTGGCTTTGCTCAAAATGTAAATGAGTCCACCCACCACTTTAATCATAACTTAGATCTTGTTCTGACTTATGGTATGGAAATTGAACACTTAACAGTATTCCCTGAAAACTCCCTTCTGTCTGATCATTTCTTAATACATTTACATTTACTCTACCAGCAGTGGGGAATAAGTTTCATACACTAGAAGTCTTTCAGAAAGGCGCTGTAACTAGTTTTAAGGATATGATTCCTTCTTTATGTTCTCTAATGCCATATACCAACACAGTGCAGAGTAGCTACCTAAACTCTGTAAGTGAGATAGAGTATCTCGTCAATAGTTTTACATCCTTATTGAAGACAACTTTGGATGCTGTAGCTCTCGGAAAAAGAGAGCTTTAAATCAGAAGTGCCTGACTCTGTGGTATAACTCACAAACTCGCAGCTTAAAGCAGATAACCCGTAAGTTGGAGAGGAAATGGCATCTCACTAATTTAGAAGATCTTCACTTAGCCTGGAAAAAGAGCCTGTTGCTCTATAAAAAGCCTTCCGTAAAGCTAGGACATCTTACTACTCATCAACTAACTGAAGAAAATAAGAACAACCCAGGTTTCTTTTCAGCACTGTAGCCAGGCTGACAAAGAGTCAGAGCTCTATTGAGCCGAGTATTCCTTTAACTTTAACTAGTAATGACTTCATGACTTTCTTTGCTAATAAAATTTTAACTATTAGAGAAAAAATTACTCATAACCATCCCAAGACATATCGTTATCTTTGGCTGCTTTCAGTGATGCTGGTATTTGGTTAGACTCTTTCTCTCCGATTGTTCTGTCTGAGTTATTTTCATTAGTTACTTCCTCCAAACCATCAACATGTCTATTAGACTCCATTCCTACCAGGCTGCTCAAGGAAGCCCCATTAATTAATGCTTCGATCTTAATATGATCAATCTATCTTTATTAGTTGGCTATGTACCACAGGCTTTTAAGATGGCAGTAATTAAACCATTACTTAAAAAAGCCATCACTTGACCCAGCTATCTTAGCTAATTATAGGCCAATCTCCAACCTTCCTTTTCTCTCAAAATTCTTGAAAGGGTAGTTGTAAAACGCTAACTGATCATCTGCAGAGGAATGGTCTATTTGAAGAGTTTCAGTCAGGTTTTAGAATTCATCATAGTACAGAAACAGCATTAGTGAAGGTTACAAATGATCTTCTTTTGGCCTCAGACAGTGGACTCATCTCTGTGCTTGTTCTGTTTGACCTCAGTGCTGCTTTTGATACTGTTGACCATAAAATTTTATTACAGAGATTAGAGCATGCCATAGGTATTAAAGGCACTGCGCTGCGGTGGTTTGAATCATATTTGTCTAATAGATTACAATTTGTTCATGTAAATGGGGAATCTTCTTCACAGACTAAAGTTAATTATGGAGTTCCACAAGGTCTGTGCTAGGACCAATTTTATTCACTTTATACATGCTTCCCTTAGGCAGTATTATTAGACGGTATTGCTTAAATTTTCATTGTTACGCAGATGATACCCAGCTTTATCTATCCATGAAGCCAGAGGACACACACCAATTAGCTAAACTGCAGGATTGTCTTACAGACATAAGACATGGATGACCTCTAATTTCCTGCTTTTAAACTCAGATAAAAACTGAAGTTATTGTACTTGGCCCCACAAATCTTAGAAACATGGTGTCTAACTAGATCCTTACTCTGGATGGCATTACGCTGACCTCTAGTAATACTGTGAGAAATCTTGGAGTCATTTTTGATCAGGATATGTCATTCAAAGTGCATATTAAACAAATATGTAGGACTGCTTTTTTGCATTTACGCAATATCTCTAAAATTAGAAAGGTCTTGTCTCAGAGTGATGCTGAAAAACTAATTCATGCATTTATTTCCTCTAGGCTGGACTATTGTAATTCATTATTATCAGGTTGTCCTAAAAGTTCCCTGAAAAGCCTTCAGTTAATTCAGAATGCTGCAGCTAGAGTACTGACAGGGACTAGAACGAGAGAGCATATCTCACCCATATTGGCCTCTCTTCACTGGTTCCTGTTAATTCTAGAATAGAATTTAAAATTCTTCTTCTTACTTATAAGGTTTTGAATAATCAGGTCCCATCTTATCTTAGGGATCTCATAGTACCATATCACCCCAATAGAGCGCTTCGCTCTCAGACTGCAGGCTTACTTGTAGTTCCTAGGGTTTGTAAGAGTAGAATGGGAGGCAGAGCCTTCAGCTTTCAGGCTCCTCTCCTGTGGAACCAGCTCCCAATTCGGATCAGGGAGACAGACACCCTCTCTACTTTTAAGATTAGGCTTAAACTTTCCTTTTTGCTAAAGCTTATAGTTAGGGCTGGATCAGGTGACCCTGAACCATCCCTTAGTTATGCTGCTATAGACTTAGACTGCTGGGTGGTTCCCATGATGCACTGAGTGTTTCTTTCTCTTTTTGCTCTGTATGCACCACTCTGCATTTAATCATTAGTGATTGATCTCTGCTCCCCTCCACAGCATGTCTTTTTCCTGGTTCTCTCCCTCAGCCCCAACCAGTCCCAGCAGAAGACTGCCCCTCCCTGAGCCTGGTTCTGCTGGAGGTTTCTTCCTGTTAAAAGGGAGTTTTTCCTTCCCACTGTTGCCAAGTGCTTGCTCACAGGGGGTCGTTTTGACCGTTGGGGTTTTTACGTAATTATTGTATGGCCTTGCCTTACAATATAAAGCGCCTTGGGGCAACTGTTTGTTGTGATTTGGCGCTATATAAATAAAATTGATTTTGATTTTTTTTTTTTTTTTTTTTGATATGCAAACTTAAGATGTTGACATTATACTGGGTGATTTTAACATCCACACAGATGCTGAGAATGACAGCCTCAACACTGCATTTAATCTATTATTAGACTCAATTGGCTTTGCTCAAAATGTAAATGAGTCCACCCACCACTTTAATCATAACTTAGATCTTGTTCTGACTTATGGTATGGAAATTGAACACTTAACAGTATTCCCTGAAAACTCCCTTCTGTCTGATCATTTCTTAATAACATTTACATTTACTCTACCAGCAGTGGGGAATAAGTTTCATTACACTAGAAGTCTTTCAGAAAGCGCTGTAACTAGTTTTAAGGATATGATTCCTTCTTTATGTTCTCTAATGCCATATACCAACACAGTGCAGAGTAGCTACCTAAACTCTGTAAGTGAGATAGAGTATCTCGTCAATAGTTTTACATCCTCATTGAAGACAACTTTGGATGCTGTAGCTCCTCGGAAAAAGAGAGCTTTAAATCAGAAGTGTTGAGGTTGGTTACAGCTTTCTGTTACACTATCCACAAGACTGTCTGCTGATTGGGTATTTGCCAAATGTGTAGCTAACATATCAGGCAGTCTAGCTTGTAGTTCAGTCTTAGTTGAGTAGTTGATGCATCGCTGTAATGATATATAAGGTTGTTTTTCCACTATAAACGGCAGTGAAACTGTAAACTTAATAAGTGAGTGATCTGAGACCCCTGATGTAAGAGGCATGATGTCAATATTCGTGTGAATATTCGTGTGAAGTGCCTTGAGGCAACTCTGTTGTGATTTGGCGCTATATAAGTGAAAACAAATTGAAATTAAAAAATTGAAAAAAAAAATTTGCAAAAAAAAAAAAAAAAAAAAAAAAAAAAAAAAAGCTTTTTGCACATTCTCATTATGGGCTACTGTGTGTAGAATTTTGAGGGGAAAATGAATTTCATCCATTTTGGAATTGAGCTTTCACACAACAAAATATGGAAAAAGTGAAGCACTGTGAATACTTTCTGGATGCATTGTAGACTTTTTTAAGTGTCTTTTGAATGGAAGAATATCCACTCTGTGAGTATTCTTCCATTTAATGGAAAAAATGGAATCATGAGTTGAAACGAGTACCTCAGGAGGCGACACTGTTCTATCTTTGATACACCCACAGCAGTGGATAGAGTGGTTACAGTGTCTAGCTGAAGTTTTCTTCCTGTGTTTATAAATGAGGGCTTCCTGCCTCTTTGACTCTCACTGCTTATTGAAGAAGACGTTACACACAGTCAACACATTAACAGATGCTGGCAGAAAGACATTCTTCATGCTGTGTAATACAGTCACTCCTCCAAGAGTTTGTGTCCGGTTATAAAATCTGCTATTGTGGCTGTGTGTGATGTGTTTTTGGCTCTAAGGCAGAAAATGTGACCCTCAGCCTGCAGGATGTTTGTGCTCAGAAAGGTCAGAACCAGAGGATGTTTGTGACGCACCAACACACATTTCTCTTTCATTGTTTTTGCTCTTCTGCACCAGCCTACTCCGCTTCCAGATGTTACAGCTGCAATAAATGTGAAACAAATAAAAATATTAAGGATTAAAAAAGAAAAAGAGAAAACAACTCTTCTACACAGTGTGCCCTTCCACATCTGAGCACCACTTCTGGAAGGGTGTTGCACAATTCTGGTGTCACAACGAGACTTAATGCCTGATGTGTCAGGTGTCAGTCATGTCACCATGTACCTACAATCTATTTTGAAGTCGATCACTCTGTATTGTTCAAAATATGAAAAAATATTTGAAAATAATATTTTTCTATATTTTCCATCAAATACCACAAAGGTTTACAGAAGTATTCTCTTTTGTGTAGAAATTAAGTTTTTTAATTTATTTTTAATTTTTGTCCAACTTTTCTATTTGTTTTAAAAATTTCAAAATAAGACATAATATAAAATGGGGTAAGGCTCACACCATTTAACTCATCAAACTGAAATTTTATAGGATGATAAAGATTTGTTGATGTTACAAAACATTACATTTATTGACCTGCAGGTGGCACTATAAAAATGAAAAATGCATTTTGGCTTGAAATGTGCAGACTGTGCATTGAAAAAAAAAATTGTCAATATTTAAACAGTCAATCAAAATTCCTACCTTCCCACATTCTTTATATGTACTGCATGTTCTACAATGGGCTATGACCATTTCTACCTTCTATTTTTTTATGCAAACATATGTAAAATATACTTTACTTTTTCAACCTGTGCCTTGGTCATGAGTCTCTTCTGCTCCAAGAAGTGCAAATACATTCCATGGACAATCAAGGGCTCATGTTATATAGCTGAGGTTGATAGCTCAAAGCTATCACAGAGTTACCGTGGTTAAAATAAGTATTGAACACATCGCCATTTTGCTAAGTAAATATATTTGTAAAGGTGCAATTGACATGAAATTTTCACCAGATGTCAGTAACAACCCAAGTAATCCACACATACAAAGAAACCAAAACAAATGAGATATACTTTATTGATCTCACAGTGGAGAAATTACATTTACACTCAGTTACCTCAGACAGCAATTAGTCCACAGTTATTACTTGTTTAAAGTATTAATGGCACACATCAGAATTAAAGACAGCACATACGAGGTCTATTAGAAAAGTATCGGACCTTTTTATTTTTTTCAAAAACCTGATAGATTAGAATCACGTGTGCTTGCATGAGCCAACCTTGAACCTTCGTGCACATGCGTGAGTTTTTTCACGCCTGTCGACTGCGTCATTTGCTTGTAAGCAGCCTTTGTGTGAGGATGGGTGGAGTCTCTCGTCGTTTTTTCTTTGCAAGGAAATGGCGGAACGACTGGAGCAGCGCGACTGCATCAGATTTTGCCAGAAACTGGGCGACAGCCAGGTGGAAACTATTCGGATTATTCAGACGGCTTTCAGTGACAATCCTCTGGGCATCACACAGATTAAGGAGCGGTACAACCGGTTTAAAGACGGCCGCACAACGGTGGAGAGTGAGCCACACTCTGATCGGCATCAACATGCTGAAATGACCAGATCATTTTCAAAGTGAACGCTGTGGTGATGTGGGACCGTCGTGTGACTATCCGAGAAATTGTGGAAGAGGTGGACATCAGCACTTTTTCGGCACATTCCACTGTGACAGAAGATTTTGCCATGAAAAGAGTTGCAATGAAATTCATCGGCACGAAGCTGATGGCTGAACAGAAGCGCCACCATGTTGAAGCCTCACAGGACATGTTGGGACATGCCCAGCTCATCCACAATTTCTCGGATAGTCACACGACTGAAAAGCCACAGAAAGCCATTTGAATCTTCCGAATGGTGGACGAGCTGGGCATGTCCCAACATGTCCTGTGAGGCTTCACCACGAAGGCGCTTTTGCCGATGAATTTCGCTGCAACTCTTTTCATGGCAAAATCTTCTGTCACAGTGGAATGTGCCAAAAAGTGCTGATGTCCACCTCTTCCGCAATTTTCAGATAGTCACACGACGGTCCCGCATCACCACAGCTTTCACTTTGGAAATGATCCGGTCTTTAAACGGTTGTACCGCTCCTTAATCTGTGTGATGCCCATAGCATCACCAAAAGCCGTCTGAATCATCCGAATGGTTTCCACCTGACTGTCGCCCAGTTTCTTGCAAAATTTGATGCAGTCGCGCTTCTCCAGTCATTCCGCTATTTCCTTGCAAAGAAAAAACGACGAGAGACTCCACCCATCCTCACACAAAGGCTGCTTGCAAGCAAACGACGCAATCGACAGGCGTGAAAAAAATCACACATGCGCACAAAGGCTCAAGGTTGGCTCATGCAAGCACCAGTGATTCAAATCCATCAGGTTTTTGAAAAAAATAAAAAGATCCGATACGTTTCTAACAGACCTCGTACACATTTGACATTGTTTATGTGCACTAAGTTTGAAGAAGTCCGTTATCTGAATTGAGGCAAGTGGGTGAAGGCCATGCAGCAACACTGAGATGTGTCGCCGTCAGCTTTGGGAGAGAAATAAGTACAGAAATTAAGTTATGTATAAAAAATGGAATGGCACAGGGAAAATGTATTGAACATAGTAACTGACACTCTGTGCAGCAATTAGAAACAAAAAAATGCATTTAAATATAATGTACGAACATTACATAAAGTGCATGTGCTTCAAAAGTGCAAGTGTTATTGTTAAAGTGCATGTTAAACCCCGGTTTGTTATTATCAGTCCTCATTTTGCTCATTCGCTTAAAAATAATAAATAAAGTAATTAATTGAATCATATTTTATCATATTTGGAGTCAGTCTGCTCCATTTCATTTAAGTTTTACACCTGTTTCGTTATTATCAGTCCCCATTTCTCTCCATTTCCCTAAAACATAATAAAATAAAAGTAATTAATTTAATCATATTTGGAGTCAGTCTGGGTCAGTCTGCCACATTTCGTTACTTTTTACCCCCTTTTTGTGATTATTAGGCCATTTCATCCATTTCGTATTTTAGTATATCCGCAAAAACGGGAGCAGCCGAATGGACAACAATTTGAAGCAACTGTGCTGGAGGCAGGACTTTTCAGCCGACTCTTGTAAGTTTACTTCAGAATAAAAGAGTGACTTTGAAAGAGAAGCATCACAGGTTCATTTTCATTTATGTATATAGGACCAAATAACAAAGTTGCCTCAAGGTGCTTAACACAAAAAAAATTCAGGCATCAGAAAAAAGAATCAGGCATCAGAAGGACAACAAATACAGTGCAATATGCAGTACAATTAGTCAGCATTAAGCAACAAGAAAAATAAAAAATTAAAGATCGCTGGCCACCAGCTCCAAGCGTCACCAAAAAAACAAAAAACAAAAACCCAGAACCTAGATAAAATTGAGGCCATGGCACACGGCCGTTTCCTAATAAAATGAAAGATTTAAAGGATTAAAGATTAAATTTAAAAGATTAAAAAACAAAAGACTAAAAAGCAGAATTACACACTATATCAGTAAAAGGGAAAATGAGTGCATCTTAAGTCTGGACTTGAAAGTCTCTACAGCAGAGGGGTGGGCAACTTGTTCCAGAAAGGGCCAAGAGGGTGCAGGTTTTCTTTGCAGCCATTTCACTGATTATGTCACTTTGAGCAGATGGAATCAGTTATGCAGTGAAATCAGCTGGTGGAGTCAGTGGCTGCAAAGAAAACCTGCACCCTCTTGGCCCTTTCTGGAACAAGTTGCCCACCCCTGCTCCACAGAATCTGACTGTTTGACTGATGCAGGTTACAGACACGTGACGTGAAACAGCTGACAGCTGGTATTATTTAGTTTCTCCGTGACCTGGCTGAGGTTTCCGTTTTGTGTGAAGTTTGTTTTTCAGTCACACACAAGTCAGATGTTTGAAATCAAACAGTATCAGGATTCATAGAATTGGGAAAAAATATATAGTTTTTTTTTTTTTTTTTTTGCTCATGCTAAAAAGAGGATACAAACATTTAATCTATCAGTGAAGACAAAAACACATAAAAAAAAGAGAAATTTAAAATTGCAGGGGAACAAATGTTCATGTCACAGTTTAGTGCCACGCTCAAGATCGCTTGGATAGATATGAGGTTGTTTCTGTGTTTTGTACATCAGCGTGACTCCTGGAAAGTTGATAAAATGCGCACAGGGCGTCATGAGAAACATTTCCTCCTCTTCCTCCTCATTTGTTATGAGCTGATTGTGTCGCTCTGCCCTCAGACATCGTTGACACATTGAACCTTTTCCTCATAACAGCAGTGAACCTTTTCCGTCCCATTGAGAATTAATTTAACATAAAATAATCTATAAACTTGTCCTCCAATAATCTATAATTTGTCCTTCCAATAATGTATGATTGTTTTGCAATAATCTATAAATTTGTCTTCCAATAATGTATAAGATTGTTTTGCAATAATCTATATACTTGTCTTGCAATAATCGATAAATTTGTCTTGCAATAATCTATAAGATTGTTTTGCAATAACTGATAAATTTGTCTTGCAATAATCGATAAACTTGTCTTGCAATAAATCTATAAGATTGTTTTGCAATAACTGATACATTTGTCTTGCAATAATCTATAAAATTGTTTTGCAATAATCTATAAGATTGTTTTTGCAATAATCTATAAATTTATCTTGCACCTTTATTTGCAGTACTGTATTTATTTATTTATTTATTAGCTGCAGGATTTTACTGACATCCTGTGCAGGAAACACAAAACAACAACACAAAATAGAACAGAGAATGCATTGGAACATCTGAGCAGAGAGTTCTTACTGAATGTGAGACCAGGTTTATGTTGGAAATAAAGGAATTTACGTCTGGTCAACATCAGCAGTGTGTAGCCACCAGGGGGAGACAGAACACCAACCATTTGGCAAAGTCATCATTTTAAAAGGCATTTTTAAATGAGGAATTTCTCCATAATTTTGTAAAAGCATTTCATTTGTTTAAAATGCTCAAACATTACCAACTTTACCATACCAACCTTTATTTATAAAATTCCATTGATGTAAATATCACTATATTTGTAGCAATTTATAGCAGGGGACTTTTCTGCTTCCTCTTCCCTCAGCTGTGGTGTTTTCACTTAAGACTCACAGCATAAATTTAGCTGAACAACACAATCTCATTATTTCAAACACTCCAACTATTTGTTTGTCACTGTCAACCAAGATGGCTCAATTGAATACTTAATGCATCATTTTGTATGCTAAATTCTTTCAACAACAATGTTCTAACTTACAGCCTAAATTTTCTCTATTTCTGGTTGAATATAATTATTTACTGAAACAGCTCACTGTCCTATTTTTTCCCCCAATAATTTATAATAACTAACACTTTTCTTCACAACATCACTGGGGAAATATCTGGTCAGATGAGAAATCCAACAGAAAATCTGTGGAAAGATAAAGATCAGATGTTTATTGTGACTTTTTGTGTGGAAGAATGGACCAAAATCACAGCTGAGCAATGCATGAGACCAGTTTCTCCATACAGGAGCTGTCTGGTCCAAACAAAGGCTTTTGTACAAAGTATTAAATAAATTTTAGTAAGTACACTCAACAAAAATATAAACGCAAACACTTTTGGTTTTGCTCCCATTTTGTATGAGATGAACTCAAATATCTAAAACTTTGTCCACATACACAATATCACCATTTCCCTCAAATATTGTTCACAAACCAGTCTAAATCTGTGATAGTGAGCACTTCTCCTTTGCTGAGATAATCCATCCCACCTCACAGGTGCCATACCAAGATGCTGATTAGACACCATGATTAGTGCACAGGTGTGCCTTAGACTGCCCACAATAAAAGGCCACTCTGAAAGGTGCAGTTTTATCACACAGCACAATGCCACAGATGTCGCAAGATTTGAGGGAGCGTGCAGTTGGCATGCTGACAGCAGGAATGTCAACCAGAGCTGTTGCTCGTGTATTAAATGTTCATTTCTCTACCATAAGCCGTCTCCAAAGGCATTTCAGAGAATTTGGCAGTACATCCAACCAGCCTCACAACCGCAGACCACGTGTAACCACACCAGCCCAGGACCTCCACATCCAGCATGTTCACCTCCAAGATCGTCTGAGACCAGACACTCGGACAGCTGCTGAAACAATCGGTTTGCATAACCAAAGAATTTCTGCACAAACTGTCAGAAACCGTCTCAGGGAAGCTCATCTGCATGCTCGTCGTCCTCATCGGGGTCTCGACCTGACTCCAGTTCGTCGTCGTAACCGACTTGAGTGGGCAAATGCTCACATTTGCTGGAGAGGTGTTCTCTTCACGGATGAATCCCGGTTCACACTGTTCAGGGCAGATGCCAGACAGAGTGTGTAGCGTCGTGTGGGTGAGCGGTTTTCTGATGTCAATCTTGTGGATTGAGTGGCGCCATGGTGGTGGGGTTATGGTATGGGCAGGTGTCTGTTATGGACAAAGAAACAGGTGCATTTTATTGATGGCATTTTGAATGCACAGAGATACCGTGACGAGATCCTGAGGCCCATTGTTGTGCCATACATCCAAGAACATCACCTCATGTTGCAGCAGGATAATGCACGGCCCCATGTTGCAAGGATCTGTACACAATTCTTGGAAGCTGAAAATGTCCCAGTTCTTGCATGGCTGGCATACTCACCGGACATGTCACCCATTGAGCATGTTTGGGATGCTCTGGACCGGCGTATACGACAGCGTGTACCAGTTCCTGCCAATATCCAGCAACTTCGCACAGCCACTGAAGAGGAGTGGACCAACATTCCACAGCCCACAATTGACAACCTGATCAACTCTATGCGAAGGAGATGTGTTGCACTGCATGAGGCAAATGGTGGTCACACCAGATACTGACTGGATCCCCCCCCCAATAAAACAAAACTGCACCTTTCAGAGTGGCCTTTTATTGTGGGCAGTCTAAGGCACACCTGTGCACTAATCATGGTGTCTAATCAGCATCTTGGTATGACACACCTGTGAGGTGGGATGGATTATCTCAGCAAAGGAGAAGTGCTCACTATCACAGATTTAGACTGGTTTGTGAACAATATTTGAGGGAAATGGTGATATTGTGTATGTGGAAAAAGTTTTAGATCTGGTCACTTATTTGGTCACTTACCTCTTAGTGATAACTTAAGGTAGGGGTCAGAGCTGAATTGCTGGGGAATGTATTTTTAAATAAATATTTAAGTGTTATTTTGTATAGGGATAGCAGTACATATAAAGTGGTAAAATATATAAAGGTAATTAAGATTAGTGTTTGTAACTGGTGATTCACCTGCAGAATGTTGTTTTCCAGTGATGTGGGAATTCACATCTGTTTGTGGTTGTGTTGCTGTGAGTTTTTTTGTTTACTGAATAAGTCATTTTTGGTTGAAACTTACCACATCTAGCCATTTGTTGCTTATGCTCAGTGATCATCTCCCCTGACAAGGATTTCAGAGGGGCAGACTTTTTCACAGTTGGTCCTAGAGCCTTCTTGATGCCACTATCGAAGGTCTCCAGACTCAACGCTTCGCTGAATCCCTTCACATAGTTGCCACCAGAAGTCGTTATGAAGGGTGAATGTTTCAAGAGTTGAGGTTTTTTTTTTTTTTTTTTGTAATGTTATTTATCTTTTCCTTAGAGATTAATGCAACTTTGCAGAGATTTTGTTTTTGTACTAGACAGTTCTTTGTTACTGTTCTTGAAAATTGCACAAACATACTACAGGGTCTTGTGAAAAGAATCTTATTTTACTGTTATATGATAGCTTCCTCACATGTTTATCAGGGTCCATGTTTTATTGTTAAAATATTTTACCAGCACATTGCATTTTTTGAACTTGAAAATTCTTCTCTGTTTTAAAGTTAATCAATATGAGGACAAAGCTTCAGCTTTTAGCTCATACCTTTTTTTGTTAAGGGTCCAAAAAAACATTTTATTCATAAAAAAATAATATCGGCTGATTTATCAGCTATCGGCAAATCAGCCAAATTATCGATTATCGACATTTTTTTTCATCCAAATATCTTTATCAGCATTGGCCTCAAAAAATCCATATCAGTCGGGCCCTAGTAAATGTACAATTCCAACAACCTCTGTCCATTTCCATTCATCCTTCCTATACCATGGTGGCCAAGACAGGTAGGCCAGGACTCATGGTCTGTGCCAACTCTGGCATTAAAGTCCCCTAGTAAGAACAGTGGCTCATCCTTTTGACAACTTCAGCTGCTCATAAAACTGGTCCTTAGTGTCTTCAGAGGCATTCAGAGTTGGAGCGTAGATGCTGAAGATATTGACAGGTCCAGCAGTAGTGCTGAGTCGCATGGAGAGGAGGCGTTCTGTTCCTCCAGTGGGAGGTTCTACAGCATCTAGTAAAGTGTTTCTAACAGCAAAGCCAACTACATGTTGGCGGGACTCGTCAGGACTTCTACCCTTCCAAAAGAAGGTGTAGTTCACCTCTCTCACGAAGCCACTTGACGCCAGTCTAGTTTCTTGGAGGACTGCTATGCTGATATCTAGTCTAGCCAATTCTCTGTCAATGATAGCAGTCTTCCTCATGTTTTCACCTCTTGCACATTTTCAGAGAAACCTGTGCACATTGTGCAATATGCAAAACGGGGCTCTTCCCCTTAAAATTTCTGTGACTGTTACTAGTGTTAGGTGCTAGGTTCTGTCCGCTTTTCATGTTTGGCAAACACTAAACTCCAGGTACCCTCTGGAGCAACAGACGCTGGCGGACCGACACCTTATTGGCCGGGGCTGTCCAGCTTAAGTAGTCGGACGATAGGACTTTGAAGGTCCTTCCCACCGTCAAGGTTGCCCCATGGCATCCTTCCTGTACGCCAATTAGGAAGGGCTTATAACCTGTAACTGACAACTTCCGGTTTGTGTCCACACTTTACAGTGGGGCTGGAGTATCCTCTCCAGGGCGCGAAGCCTGGGCCAGAATATGGAGATCCTGAGTGGCCCAATCATCAGGATCCCCCTCTTGGCCCTGCTGACGAGCTCCAAAGGAAAGTGAAGCATGACGTTTGGTGTCAGCTTGGCTGCAGGAGATGCCAGAATGGTGTTAGTTATAACACTGAACCGCCTGCGGGTCTCCACTCCGGATTTGGAGGTTTACTCCTTTGACTTATAAAGTCCTCTCCGCCTGTGTGGACAACAGCAGTTAAAAAAAACACAAAAAAAAACACGTGAGCCCACGTGGCGGTGAGACTGTTTCACCCATAGCTGGGGGTTTGGGGTCAGGGTTGTTATCTTGTAAATGGCTGTGCAATGCGACTAGTGTGTAGGCGTAGCATTAGTGTGCTTGCCACCTCTCGCTGTCAGCCCTCACCGCTGGCTAGCGGAGCTGCTTGCAGCACTGCGCAAAGAGAGCCGAGTGCCTAAGTCTCTCCTGCCAGTACATAGCCTCTGCTATTTAAAGAGTCAAAGAAAAGAGAAGAAAAAAGCTCAACAGCTGAGTTTGAAAGCAGAGACAAGGAAATAATGAGATTCAGAAATATACTGAATATGATGTCATGAAACTGCCACGTCTGACACTGTAAATATATTTGCTCTTAACATTCTTTTTGTCACCACAGTACCTTATACTCAAAGTCCACGCCCCATATGTGGACCACCTCCAGAGTCCCTGCAAGGCCCATGTGACCTGTAAAGATGCAGCTGTTGTGATGTTGGCCTGAACCACAGTGCGATGTTGGTGACAGTGCTGTCATGCCAAATTTGCACTTTTTCAGTGTGTACACTTGTTCACAGATGGACAAGGGGAGATACGCCCACGCACAGGGAGCGAGGACCAGGGCACACATAACAAAGGGTTCAATACTTTTCCTCTGTGTCCTTTCACATTATTACACATAACTTAATTTCTGCACTTTTTTGTTTTAGTTTCTTTGTATGTGTGTATTACTTTGTTGTAACTGACATCTGGTGAAAATTTCATGTCAACAGCACCTTTCAAAATATATTTACTGAGAAAAATGGTGATGTGTTAAATCACTTTTTTACCTGCTGTATTCCTTTAGCTCTGTAAAAGTTAGTGAAACTGATTCACTTCCTGCTCCTCCTCTTCCTCTTTAGTGTGCACATGACTGTCAACCGAGCAGGTCTAACTGTACACTTAACAGATAGTTCTGAGCAGCAAAACGTGAACAGGCTCTGCACAGATGGATTGTTTCCAACATCAGGTATTTTTTTTTAAATGAGGAATGTAAAGATAAGTCATGTCATCGGTCTTTGTATTTGTTTGTTTGTTTGTAATGATCCAGTATGAATATGATGCATCTGTTTCTCATCTCATCATCTTTCTCTTGTCCGGTGAGGATTTTTCAGTTAAAAAGCCATTTTAAAAAGTTAGTGGCTATGGTTGAAAAGACATTCAAAAATGGTTCAAAAGTGAAAGTTTTTTCACCGTCTATTTGTAGACCTTGAATCCACATTTGGATTTGGACTGTTTTTAACCATCATTTTCAATAGTAGTAGTTTGCAAGCAATTTGTACAATGAATAAATTATAGCAAATCTTAATTTTGAAGCCTAACTAACAAGATTTATTTATCATTTAAAAGCTGGCATTGAAAATGCCATTGAAAACAGGCCTAAATGTTTATGTGTAAATGTTTATTCAAACAGACATTAAACAAAACTTTCACTTTTAAACCAGTTTTTAACGTATTTCCACAATAACAATTTCTAGGCATCCTTTCAGTGTAAAAACGCTCCTTTTGGAAGGCTTTTCATTAATTACCATAACTTTGTTTTTTACTTTGAAACATCATTCTGGCTGCTGAGAGACAATTACAGTATCATCAGATATTAGTTAGAACAGTTTCTAAAGGCTAAAAATAAAAAATCCACCATGCAATAAATGCAACATACAACAATTGAAATGCAACATGAATAATGTATTTGAACTGCCCCTTGGCAATGTTTTCTTGAAAATTAAATCTTCACATAAAATTACCCAGAATAATAACTCAATCAACAACAGTTGCAATATAAAAATAAACTATATATATATATATATATATATATATATATATATATATATATATATATATATATATATATATATATATATATATATAGTGGTGGGCACAGTTCCACTAACCCGCTAACCGCTAATTATTGAAGATAAGTTTTGGTCCAATAATTTTGAGACCTCTAACGTATTTTTGCAGATGTGGTAAACAAAGGTGAATAGTTACAAACATTTATGAAATCTGAAATCAGTTGAGTACCTACCTGTTAAATGTTTTGTAGTAGATGCGTAGTTCTATCCTCTGTAAACAGAGAAGAGCTAGTTCGAGAAGAAACCGCTCTATCCTCTGCAGGCGAAGGAGACCAGGTCATAGAAAAGAAAAAGCTGATTTCTTTTGACACCCATACTGATACGCTGGCAATATCACCCAACTCATCCAGAGGCATACAATTTTAACTTATGGTTAACATTTTAACCAAACTAATTTCGGACAAGTTATTTCAATTAACGTCACGTCTGAAGTTTTATATAGTGAAAATATCAGATAGATGTCTTAGTTTTAAAGTAATGCACTAATTTTGAAGGTTTTAGTGTGGACATGCTGTGCCCAGTGCATTATGAGTATCTCAGTACATTCACGACAGAAGAAATGCATTTGAGACACTCTGATCAGGCTCCACACAGACAACAGCATTAAACTCTTTGTATATTGTGCCTAAAACTCTCGTGAATATATTTCTGGGTTTATAGACATTGTTATTGTATTTGTTTTATATAAAAATGCCAGAAGAAGCTCAGGTTGCTCCTCCATTATTTTCAATTGGAATCATTGCAGTCTATTCCTGTTTGCGATTTAGACTCCTGCTTATGTCCTGCTGTCTTTGTTCCAGAGTAATATATATATATATATATATATATATATATATAATATATATCTATATATACGAGGTGCCCTCTGGTGTGGTGGCCATCAGTACCTCCTCTTCAGCGGCCCACACAACACTTCTCCTTGTTCCCGCTGCACGGAACTAAGTTCAAGTTCTAACACCTCAATTTCATTGTCACGTTCCTGAAGAGTTTCTTTCAGGAGTAAGGCTTTGTCTTTAGCTCCAGGGTCAGATGCGGTATCTGATCCATTGGGCTGATCTGGGGAAGCCTCCAGTTCTTCCAATTTTTCCTCAGCAAGGGTCAAAGACTGTTGTTTCTTCTAATTGCTGTCTCTGCAATCTCCTCACGCAATTCTGCATTTTGTTCTTTCTGCCTTTTAGAGAAATTACTGATTTCTCCATGAGTAATCAGCATGTTTGAGCTTCAGGGCTGTGGCAATGGTTAACTTGCCAAGCACTGTAGTCAGGTTTTTCTTTTCCACAGTTGCTGCTAATGTCTGACTGATGAGCTCAGACATTTCAGCAACTATGCCTTCATGTGTGGCTTGTTGCATGTTGTGCAAGTAGTCATGCAATATTTCTGCATTTACGTCGGAAAACACCTCTTCTAAAAGTTCACCTGAGTCGCAATGAGCTTGGCTTTCCAGGTTGGTAGAAGTTCTTGGTTTGTTGTCACTGGGTGTGGCCATGTTGGCTTTCTGGGATGACGATTAGACAGCGTCCACCAGAAACAAACAATAAAGAATTAACAACAAAAGGATAAGATGAGCAATAATAAAAGTTTTACAGATGAACCAGCTGCAGAAGTGTGAAAGGGATTAGTGAGTTAACTGCAGGTGAAACCAGCAGTGGAGAATTCACACAAATGCAAAAGGATTTTTTTTTTTTTTTTTTTGAGGAGTGTTATTCGTTGTTTTATGTACACAAGTAGAACTTTTCTTTGTTTAGTTATTGTGATGTAACACCAATATCTCTGTTTAGAATTGCTATGGGTTACACTTTAGGAAAGCTTTAACACTTTCACTTTAAAAGAAATCAATCCCGAATGAGATGTTCTTTTAATGAGGTAGGAGAGTTATATAGAGTTATAATATTACCTTTAGCATGGCTGTAGAAGCTAGCTTGTGTTAGCGCACTATTAGCAGGCCCTTACGTGCCGACAGCTGAAATCGAATGAATGAAATTACATGGAATGATTAACATGCAGGTTTCATGCAGTTAGTGACCATTAGAAGCAACTTGGTTCACCAAGTAATGCTTAATGAAACAAATCGTTATGATTTTCAACACCACTTGTGGCCGCTAAGCAGCTCGGAGCGGGCTTACTAAGATGGCGACTGTTTCCATCGAGCGTGTGATGTAGCGCAGCTTGACGGCGGTGCGTCAAGCTGTGGATAGCATCGTGATGCCGGTGCGTCGTGACGTAATTTGCACACAGAGGGGGTTTGAAGCAGGCAACGCCTCCTCTCCAAACTTTTCCACTCACAACAATAAATTCTTAAAAATGTGCTTGTTTTTTTTTTCACAAAATGGTGGACACGGTGATCCTTTGAACAATGCAGCGCCTTAAAACACACAAGATGGTGGACATGGGGTCCCCCCCCCTTTTCTCTCCAACAAGCTTTTGATCAGGGACACAACCACTGGCAATCATTTCTGGAATATAGGCTCAGTGTAAAATCAGAATCTCAGCTCACGCAAATCGGGGCTGGACAATCAAAGCACAACTCACTGACTGACTCACAAGGTTTGTGACTGGTTAAGTAGCTAATTTAACTAGTCCCTTGGCGTCACGAATACAGTGATTACAATAATTGGAATCTCGCAATTTGCAATATGTATCTGGGTAAACAGTTTTAACCTGGAAACTCGCAGAATTTAACCGTGACCAAGGCCTCATATTAAACATGACTTTCTCATGTGAAAAGAACACAGCGCTTTCTTTTTCTCTTTTCTCTCTCTCTCATACACACGCACAGAGTTGGATAAGGGCAGATTAAGTTGTTCTATATGCTTCCAACTTAATTGACTGTCTTTTTTATGATTTACAGGATAGTTGAAATTATCACTTGTGGATAATTTTACCTCAGAAAAGGGCACCACCTATGTTATTATAGGTGCCTGAATGTTATTTAACAAGGTTATAATATCATTGATTTTAGGGGTCAGTCGATAGGAAATATTAAATCAGTCTCAAAATTTCTAAGGAGTAAGCTCCGCAAGTCAGATCCGACACCCTCTGTAAAACCATTCAAAAATCACAGACAACTTCACACATTTAAGATATTTATTTAACTCTGGCAGGAGTTAAATAACAGGACATATCACAGTGAGCAATTTAATGATGAAGACATTCAATGAGCAATGATTATATGTTCAGATAATTTGGTTTCGTAGCGGAGTTTTAGGAGTTAAATTTGTCTTAATTTAGCAGGTAATTTACTTTGGTATTTATTAACTTGAGAGAAGATTAATGATGTTGGATAGAGTTAGATAAAGCCACTCTGTTTATCTGACACACTCCGGTCTTACTTGGGAGGCAGTGCTGCTGGTCTCTGTGAGGTCCAATGCTGGAAACTGTCTGCTTTTTCAGTCGAGGACCCATCCGTCTGCACAGCTGTCTCCGGTACCCTGGCAAAGGAACTCTGCCAGTCACCCGCCTGGTTTTGCAGGTTACCGGGGACACTTTCCATGTAATTGCTATGACTTGCGATGGCAGTTCACTCTCTGGGCGGCTTAGCTGACCTGGATGTTTTATCTCTGCAGTGCTCCGTAGTCTGGGCTGTCAGAATAAAAGTTTGAGTGTCTTTATTCTCTACCAAAAATCAAAAATTAGTCTTTCGTCGTCGTACTTTTCGAAGTTGGGTCAAATCAAAACTCAATACAAAAATAGCTGACTTTAGAAGAAAAATGTTCTCGAAAGGAATTTGGAGTTGAATAAGAAAAAGGTTTTAATTTGAAAAATTGAAAAAGGAAGTTAAATGCACCTGCGCGTTTAACTTGACAAATCAATCAATCAATCAATTTTTTTATATAGCGCCAAATCACAACAAACAGTTGCCCCAAGGCACTTTATATTGTAAGGCAAGGCCATACAATAATTATGTAAAACCCCAACGGTCAAAACGACCCCCTGTGAGCAAGCACTTGGCTACAGTGGGAAGGAAAAACTCCTTTTAACAGGAAGAAACCTCCAGGCAGAACCAGGCTCAGGGAGGGGCAGTCTTCTGCTGGGACTGGTTGGGGCTGAGGGAGAGAACCAGGAAAAAGACATGCTGTGGAGGGGAGCAGAGATCGATCACTAATGATTAAATGCAGAGTGGTGCATACAGAGCAAAAGAGAAAGAAAACAGTGCATCATGGGAACCCCCCAGCAGTCTACGTCTATAGCAGCATAACTAAGGGATGGTTCAGGGTCACCTGATCCCGCCCTACTATAAGCTTTAGCAAAAGGAAAGTTTTAAGCCTAATCTTAAAAGTAGAGAGGGTGTCTGTCTCCCTGATCTGAATTGGGAGCTGGTTCCACAGGAGAGGAGCCTGAAAGCTGAAGGCTGTGCCTCCCATTCTACTCTTACAAACCCTAGGAACTACAAGTAAGCCTGCAGTCTGAGAGCGAAGCGCTCTATTGGGGTGATATGGTACTACGAGGTCCCTAAGATAAGATGGGACCTGATTATTCAAAACCTTATAAGTAAGAAGAAGAATTTTAAATTCTATTCTAGAATTAACAGGAAGCCAATGAAGAGAGGCCAATATGGGTGAGATATGCTCTCTCCTTCTAGTCCCCGTCAGTACTCTAGCTGCAGCATTTTGAATTAACTGAAGGCTTTTAGGGACTTTAGGACAACCTGAAAATAATGAATTACAATAGTCCAGCCTACAGGAAATAAATGCATGAATTAGTTTTTCAGCATCACTCTGAGACAAGACCTTTCTGATTTTAGAGATATTGCGTAAACGCAAAAAAGCAGTCCTACATATTTGTTTAATATGCGCTTTGAATGACATATCCTGATCAAAATGACTCCAAGATTTCTCACAGTATTACTAGAGGTCAGGGTAATGCCATCCAGAGTAAGGATCTGGTTAGACACCATGTTTCTAAGATTTGTGGGGCCAAGTACAATAACTTCAGTTTTATCTGAGTTTAAAAGCAGGAAATTAGAGGTCATCCATGTCTTTATGTCTGTAAGACAATCCTGCAGTTTAGCTAATTGGTGTGTGTCCTCTGGCTTCATGGATAGATAAAGCTGGTATCATCTGCGTAACAATGAAAATTTAAGCAATACCGCTATAATACTGCCTAAGGGAAGCATGTATAAAGTGAATAAATTGGTCCTAGCACAGAACCTTGTGAACTCCATAATTAACTTTAGTCTGTGAAGAAGATTCCCCATTTACATGAACAAATTGTAATCTATTAGACAAATATGATTCAAACCACTGCAGCGCAGTGCCTTTAATACCTATGGCATGCTCTAATCTCTGTAATAAAATTTATGGTCAACAGTATCAAAAGCAGCACTGAGGTCTAACAGACAAGCACAGAGATGAGTCCACTGTCCGAGGCCATAAGAAGATCATTGTAACCTTCACTAATGCTGTTTCTGTACTATGATGAATTCTAAAACCTGACTGAAGCTCTTCAAATAGACCATTCCTCTGCAGATGATCAGTTAGCTGTTTTACAACTACCCTTTCAAGAATTTTTGAGAGAAAAGGAAGGTTGGAGATTGGCCTATAATTAGCTAAGATAGCTGGGTCAAGTGATGGCTTTTTAAGTAATGGTTTAATTACTGCCACCTTAAAGCCTGTGGTACATAGCCAACTAACAAGATAGATTGATCATATTTAAGATCGAAGCATTAAATAATGGTAGGGCTTCCTTGAGCAGCCTGGTAGGAATGGGGTCTAATAAACATGTTGATGGTTTGGATGAAGTAACTAATGAAATAACTCAGACAGAACAATTGGAGAGAAAGAGTCTACCAAATACCGGCATCACTGAAAGCAGCCAAAGATAACGATACGTCTTTGGGATGTTATGAGTAATTTTTCTCTAATAGTTAAAATTTTGTTAGCAAAGAAAGTCATGAAGTCATTACTAGTTAAAGTTAATGGAATACTCAGCTCAATAGAGCTCTGACTCTTTGTCAGCCTGGCTACAGTGCTGAAAAGAAACCTGGGTTGTTCTTATTTTCTTCAATTAGTGATGAGTAGAAAGATGTCCTAGCTTTACGGAGGGCTTTTTTATAGAGCAACAGACTCTTTTTCCAGGCTAAGTGAAGATCTTCTAAGTTAGTGAGACGCCATTTCCTCTCCAACTTACGGGTTATCTGCTTTAAGCTACGAGTTTGTGAGTTATACCACGGAGTCAGACACTTCTGATGTAAAGCTCTCTTTTTCAGAGGAGCTACAGCATCCAAAGTTGTCTTCAATGAGGATGTAAAACTATTGACGAGATACTCTATCTCCCTTACAGAGTTTAGGTAGCTACTCTGCACTGTGTTGGTATATGGCATTAGAGAACATAAAGAAGGAATCATATCCTTAACCTAGTTACAGCGCTTTCTGAAAGACTTCTAGTGTAATGAAACTTATTCCCCACTGCTGGGTAGTCCATCAGAGTAAATGTAAATGTTATTAAGAATGATCAGACAGAAGGGAGTTTTCAGGGAATACTGTTAAGTCTTCTATTTCCATACCATAAGTCAGAACAAGATCTAAGATATGATTAAAGTGGTGGGTGGACTCATTTACTTTTTGAGCAAAGCCAATAGAGTCTAATAATAGATTAAATGCAGTTGTTGAGGCTGTCATTCTCAGCATCTGTGTGGATGTTAAATCGCCCACTATAATTATCTTATCTGAGCTAAGCACTAAGTCAGACAAAAGGTCTGAAAATTCACAGAGAAACTCACAGTAACGACCAGGTGGACGATAGATAATAACAAATAAAACTGGTTTTTGGACTTCCAATTTGGATGGACAAGACTAAGAGACAAGCTTTCAAATGAATTAAAGCTCTGTCTGGGTTTTTGATTAATTAATAAGCTGGAATGGGAAGATTGCTGCTAATCCTCCGGCCTCGGCCCGTGCTACGAGCATTCTGACAGTAGTGTGACTCGGGGGTGTTGACCTCATTTAAACTAACATATTCATCCTGCTGTACCAGGTTTCTGTTAGGCAGAATAAATCAATATGTTGATCAATTATTATATCATTTACCAACAGGGACTTAGAAGAGAGAGACCTAATGTTTAATAGACCACATTTAACTGTTTTAGTCTGTGGTGCAGTTGAAGGTGCCTATATTATTTTTTCTTTTTGAATTTTATGCTTAAATAGATTTTTGCTGGTTATTGGTGGTCTGGGAGCAGGCACCGTCTCTACGGGGATGGGGTAATGAGGGGATGGCAGGGGGAGAGAAGCTGCAGAGAGGTGTGTAAGACTACAACTCTGCTTCCTGGTCCCAACCCTGGATAGTCACGGTTTGGAGGATTTAAGAAAATTGGCCAGATTTCTAGAAATGAGAGCTGCTCCATCCAAAGTGGGATGGATGCCGTCTCTCCTAACAAGACCAGGTTTTCCCCAGAAGCTTTGCCATTATCTATGAAGCCCACCTCATTTTTTGGACACCACTCAGACAGCCAGCAATTCAAGGAGAACATGCGGCTAAACATGTCACTCCCGGTCCGATTGGGGAGGGGCCCAGAGAAAACTACAGAGTCCGACATTGTTTTTGCAAAGTTACACACCGACTTAATGTTAATTTTAGTGACCTCCGATTGGCGTAACCGGGTGTCATTACTGCCGACGTGAATTACAATCTTACCAAATTTACGCTTAGCCTTAGCCAGCAGTTTCAAATTTCTTCAATGTCGCCTGCTCTGGCCCCCGGAAGACAGTTGACTATGGTTGCTGGTGTCGCTAACTTCACATTTCTCAAAACAGAGTCGCCAATAACCAGAGTTTGATCCTCGCGGGTGTGTCGTCGAGTGGGGAAAAAACGGTTAGAGATGTGAACGGGTTGGCGGTGTACACGGGGCTTCTGTTTAGGCTACGCTTCCTCCTCACAGTCACCCAGTCAGCCTGCTTTCCCAACTGCTCGGAATCTGCCAGGGGGTAACTAACGGCGGCTAAGTTACCTTGGTCCGCACCGACTACAGGGGCCTGGCTAGCTGTAGAATTTTCCACGGTGCGGAGCCGAGTCTCCAATTCGCCCAGCCTGGCCTCCAAAGCTACGAATAAGCTACACTTATTACAAGTACCATTACTGCTAAAGGAGGCCGAGAATAACTAAACATTTCACAACCCAGAGCAGAAAAGTGCGGGAGAGACAGGAGAAGCCGCCATGCTAAATCGGCTAAGAGCTAGTAGCTACGCTAAACCTAGCGGATTCCTAAAAACACGCAAAGTGAATAATGTGTAAATAATTTAGAGGTGATTCATCAGAAGGAGTGCTTTAGTTAAGGCACGTAAAGATTACACTGGGAAACAAATCGTAATCTAGATAACTAGATCAATCTAACTGCGCAGATTAAACAGCTAACAGATACAGAAAACACAGCTGTGCTCCAGAACAGGAAGTGATACAAAATACAAATGTTGAGCAAAAGTTATCTGTCGAAAAAGGAAAGTAATTTCTTGTTGGGGTGCCCACAAGAATGAAGTTTTAAGCAGCACTGACTTCAAACAAAGAAAGTCGTAAATCTTGATGGCTATACCGCGTCTTTAGACTCAGAAAGAACAAGAAGCACACGGCAAGAGGGCAAAGAGAAAAGAGAGACGAGGCGAAAGAGAAAAGAGCGAGATTTCCCGGGGCGCAGCTCTTTTAAATGTTTAAAAGCTCCATCCCCAAGAATTCTGGGTACTGTAGTTTCTCTGAATTCTTTTGTCTGGTTTTATATAGATAAATCAATGTCTGTTACTAAATTTCCGGTTTGAAACCAAAGACGTCCTGTAGGATAAATCTTGTACTTGGTTTCCCTGGAAATATACCCCACACAAACATATGTGAAAAACACACTAATAAGCGTTCCACAATGAACAGAGTAAACACATCAGGTATGATACTTTCATGAGTGAGGTTAAATGGTTACAGGTTGTTCTGTTTCCTTTTCTTTTTTTTTCTGTTACAACAATAACAATGCAATGTTTTCTTTTAAAACGTGATTACACTTAAATCTGCAGGAGTGGTCACATGCTCTTCCCCAAATCATCCAATGGGGGTCCTCTTGTTCCATGAACCTGGATGTTGGATTTCGTTCCAAAAATGTGAATGAGGTCAATACTAGACCGTTTTTTAACTGTGATCACAAGCTGATGGCATTATTCAGTGAGATATTTTTTCTCTTGAGTCTAGCTGGAAATACATAATTTTAGGACTTTTGGGAAGAAGGTATGTCTTTCTGTGGATGTTTTTTTTATGGGAGAGGAGCTGGGACATCTGGTTTGGGGTCTTGATAAGATATTCACAGCTCCGCAAGGAATGCACTTTGGGAGTCTTAAATCCTGGAAAGGGTGAGGGTTTGATGACACTGAGCCATTCCGTGCTGGCTCGGAGTGTCTCCCTTGACACCTGGAGATATACCAGCCCTTGCTTTGTTGAGTTTATCCTTTTTTGAAGAAACTTTCATAGCCTGCGGACCAAGGTAGCTTAGCCGCCGTTAGTTCTCTTCCAGCAGATCCAGAGCAGCTGGGAAAGCAGGCCGACTGGGTGACTGTGAGGAGGAAGCGTAGCCCTAAACAGAAGCCCCGTGTACACCGCCAACCCGTTCACATTTCTAACCGTGTTCCCCACTCGGCGACACACAATTGGTCTTCCGGGGGCCAGAGCAGGCGACATTGAAGGAAATTTGAAACTGCTGGCTAAGGCTAAGCGTAAATTTGGTAAGATTGTAATTCACGTCGGCAGTAATGACACCCGGTTACGCCAATCGGAGGTCACTAAAAGTAACATTGAATCGGTGTGTAACTTTGCAAAAAACAATGTCGGACTCTGTAGTTTTGCTCTGGGCCCCTCCCCAATCGGACCGGGAGTGACATGTTTAGCCGCATGTTCTCCTTGAATTGCTGTCTGTCTGAGTGGGTCCAAAAAATGAGGTGGGCTTCATAGATAATTGGCAAAGCCTTCTGGGAAAACCTGGTCTTGTTAGGAGAGACAGCATCCATCCCACTTTGAATGGAGCAGCTCTCATTTCTAGAAATCTGGCCAATTTTCTTAAATCCTCCAAACCGTGACTATCCAGGGTTGGGACCAGGAAGCTGAGTTGTAGTCTTACACACCTCTCTGCAGCTTCTCTCCCCCTGCCATCCCCTCATTACCCCATCCCCGTAGAGACGGCACCTGCTCCCCAGACCACCAATAACCAGCAAAAATCTATTTAAGCATAAAAAATTCAAAAGAAAAAATAATATAGCAACTTCAACTGCACCACAGACTAAAACAGTTAAAATGTGGGTCTATTAAACATTAGGTTCTCTCTCTTCTAAGTCCCTGTTAGTAAATGATATAATAATTGATCAACATATTGATTTATTCTGCCTTACAGAAACCTGGTTACAGCAGGATGAATATGTTAGTTTAATTGAGTCAAGACCCCCGAGTCACACTAACTGCCAGAAACGCTCGTACACGGGCCGAGGCGGAGGATTAGCGCAATCTTCCATTCCAGCTTAATTAATCAAAAACCCAGACAGAGCTTTAATTCATTTGAAAGCTTGACTCTTAGTCTTGTCCATCCAAATTGGAAGTCCCAAAAAACAGTTTTATTTGTTATTATCTATCGTCCATCTGGTCGTTACTGTGAGTTTCTCTGTGAATTTCAGACCTTTTGTCTGACTTAGTGCTTAGCTCAGATAAGATATTATAGTGGGCGATTTTAACATCCACACAGATGCTGAGAATGACAGCCTCAACACTGCATTTAATCTATTATTAGACTCAATTGGCTTTGCTCAAAATGTAAATGAGTCCACCCACCACTTTAATCATAACTTAGATCTTGTTCTGACTTATGGTATGGAAATTGAACACTTAACAGTATTCCCTGAAAACTCCCTTCTGTCTGATCATTTCTTAATAACATTTACATTTACTCTACCAGCAGTGGGGAATAAGTTTCATTACACTAGAAGTCTTTCAGAAAGCGCTGTAACTAGTTTTAAGGATATGATTCCTTCTTTATGTTCTCTAATGCCATATACCAACACAGTGCAGAGTAGCTACCTAAACTCTGTAAGTGAGATAGAGTATCTCGTCAATAGTTTTACATCCTTATTGAAGACAACTTTGGATGCTGTAGCTCCTCGGAAAAAGAGAGCTTTAAATCAGAAGTGCCTGACTCTGTGGTATAACTCACAAACTCGCAGCTTAAGCAGATAACCCGTAAGTTGGAGAGGAAATGGCATCTCACTAATTTAGAAGATCTTCACTTAGCCTGGAAAAAGAGCCTGTTGCTCTATAAAAAAGCCTTCCGTAAAGCTAGGACATCTTACTACTCATCACTAACTGAAGAAAATAAGAACAACCCAGGTTTCTTTTCAGCACTGTAGCCAGGCTGACAAAGAGTCAGAGCTCTATTGAGCCGAGTATTCCTTTAACTTTAACTAGTAATGACTTCATGACTTTCTTTGCTAATAAAATTTTAACTATTAGAGAAAAAATTACTCATAACCATCCCAAAGACATATCGTTATCTTTGGCTGCTTTCAGTGATGCTGGTATTTGGTTAGACTCTTTCTCTCCGATTGTTCTGTCTGAGTTATTTTCATTAGTTACTTCCTCCAAACCATCAACATGTCTATTAGACTCCATTCCTACCAGGCTGCTCAAGGAAGCCCCATTAATTAATGCTTCGATCTTAAATATGATCAATCTATCTTTATTAGTTGGCTATGTACCACAGGCTTTTAAGATGGCAGTAATTAAACCATTACTTAAAAAGCCATCACTTGACCCAGCTATCTTAGCTAATTATAGGCCAATCTCCAACCTTCCTTTTCTCTCAAAAATTCTTGAAAGGGTAGTTGTAAAACAGCTAACTGATCATCTGCAGAGGAATGGTCTATTTGAAGAGTTTCAGTCAGGTTTTAGAATTCATCATAGTACAGAAACAGCATTAGTGAAGGTTACAAATGATCTTCTTTGGCCTCAGACAGTGGACTCATCTCTGTGCTTGTTCTGTTTGACCTCAGTGCTGCTTTTGATACTGTTGACCATAAAATTTTATTACAGAGATTAGAGCATGCCATAGGTATTAAAGGCACTGCGCTGCGGTGGTTTGAATCATATTTGTCTAATAGATTACAATTTGTTCATGTAAATGGGGAATCTTCTTCACAGACTAAAGTTAATTATGGAGTTCCACAAGGTTCTGTGCTAGGACCAATTTTATTCACTTTATACATGCTTCCCTTAGGCAGTATTATTAGACGGTATTGCTTAAATGTTCATTGTTACGCAGATGATACCCAGCTTATCTATCCATGAAGCCAGAGGACACACACCAATTAGCTAAACTGCAGGATTGTCTTACAGACATAAAGACATGGATGACCTCTAATTTCCTGCTTTTAAACTCAGATAAAACTGAAGTTATTGTACTTGGCCCCACAAATCTTAGAAACATGGTGTCTAACTAGATCCTTACTCTGGATGGCATTACGCTGACCTCTAGTAATACTGTGAGAAATCTTGGAGTCATTTTTGATCAGGATATGTCATTCAAAGTGCATATTAAACAAATATGTAGGACTGCTTTTTTGCATTTACGCAATATCTCTAAAATTAGAAAGGTCTTGTCTCAGAGTGATGCTGAAAAACTAATTCATGCATTTATTTCCTCTAGGCTGGACTATTGTAATTCATTATTATCAGGTTGTCCTAAAAGTTCCCTGAAAAGCCTTCAGTTAATTCAGAATGCTGCAGCTAGAGTACTGACAGGGACTAGAAACGAGAGAGCATATCTCACCCATATTGGCCTCTCTTCAACTGGTTCCTGTTAATTCTAGAATAGAATTTAAAATTCTTCTTCTTACTTATAAGGTTTTGAATAATCAGGTCCCATCTTATCTTAGGGATCTCATAGTACCATATCACCCCAATAGAGCGCTTCGCTCTCAGACTGCAGGCTTACTTGTAGTTCCTAGGGTTTGTAAGAGTAGAATGGGAGGCAGAGCCTTCAGCTTTCAGGCTCCTCTCCTGTGGAACCAGCTCCCCATTCGGATCAGGGAGACAGACACCCTCTCTACTTTTAAGATTAGGCTTAAAACTTTCCTTTTTGCTAAAGCTTATAGTTAGGGCTGGATCAGGTGACCCTGAACCATCCCTTAGTTATGCTGCTATAGACTTAGACTGCTGGGTGGTTCCCATGATGCACTGAGTGTTTCTTTCCTCTTTTTGCTCTGTATGCACCACTCTGCATTTAATCATTAGTGATTGATCTCTGCTCCCCTCCACAGCATGTCTTTTTCCTGGTTCTCCTCCCTCAGCCCCAACCAGTCCCAGCAGAAGACTGCCCCTCCCTGAGCCTGGTTCTGCTGGAGGTTTCTTCCTGTTAAAAGTGAGTTTTTCCTTCCCACTGTTGCCAAGTGCTTGCTCACAGGGGGGTCGTTTTGACCGTTGGGTTTTTACGTAATTATTGTATGGCCTTGGCCTTACAATATAAGCGCCTTGGGGCAACTGTTTGTTGTGATTTGGCGCTATATAAATAAAATTGATTTTGATTTTTTTTTTTTTTTTTTTTGATATGCAAACTTAAGATGTTGACATTATACTGGGTGATTTTAACATCCACACAGATGCTGAGAATGACAGCCTCAACACTGCATTTAATCTATTATTAGACTCAATTGGCTTTGCTCAAAATGTAAATGAGTCCACCCACCACTTTAATCATAACTTAGATCTTGTTCTGACTTATGGTATGGAAATTGAACACTTAACAGTATTCCCTGAAAACTCCCTTCTGTCTGATCATTTCTTAATAACATTTACATTTACTCTACCAGCAGTGGGGAATAAGTTTCATTACACTAGAAGTCTTTCAGAAAGCGCTGTAACTAGTTTTAAGGATATGATTCCTTCTTTATGTTCTCTAATGCCATATACCAACACAGTGCAGAGTAGCTACCTAAACTCTGTAAGTGAGATAGAGTATCTCGTCAATAGTTTTACATCCTCATTGAAGACAACTTTGGATGCTGTAGCTCCTCGGAAAAAGAGAGCTTTAAATCAGAAGTGTTGAGGTTGGTTACAGCTTTCTGTTACACTATCCACAAGACTGTCTGCTGATTGGGTATTTGCCAAATGTGTAGCTAACATATCAGGCAGTCTAGCTTGTAGTTCAGTCTTAGTTGAGTAGTTGATGCATCGCTGTAATGATATATAAGGTGTTTTTTCCACTATAAACGGCAGTGAAACTGTAAACTTAATAAGTGAGTGATCTGAGACCCCTGATGTAAGAGGCATGATGTCAATATTCGTGTGAATATTCGTGTGAAGTGCCTTGAGGCAACTCTGTTGTGATTTGGCGCTATATAAGTGAAAACAAATTGAAATTAAAAAATTGAAAAAAAAAATTTGCAAAAAAAAAAAAAAAAAAAAAAAAAAAAAAAAGCTTTTTGCACATTCTCATTATGGGCTACTGTGTGTAGAATTTTGAGGGGAAAATGAATTTCATCCATTTTGGAATTGAGCTTTCACACAACAAAATATGGAAAAAGTGAAGCACTGTGAATACTTTCTGGATGCATTGTAGACTTTTTTAAGTGTCTTTTGAATGGAAGAATATCCACTCTGTGAGTATTCTTCCATTTAATGGAAAAAATGGAATCATGAGTTGAAACGAGTACCTCAGGAGGCGACACTGTTCTATCTTTGATACACCCACAGCAGTGGATAGAGTGGTTACAGTGTCTAGCTGAAGTTTTCTTCCTGTGTTTATAAATGAGGGCTTCCTGCCTCTTTGACTCTCACTGCTTATTGAAGAAGACGTTACACACAGTCAACACATTAACAGATGCTGGCAGAAAGACATTCTTCATGCTGTGTAATACAGTCACTCCTCCAAGAGTTTGTGTCCGGTTATAAAATCTGCTATTGTGGCTGTGGTGTGATGTGTTTTTGGCTCTAAGGCAGAAAATGTGACCCTCAGCCTGCAGGATGTTTGTGCTCAGAAAGGTCAGAACCAGAGGATGTTTGTGACGCACCAACACACATTTCTCTTTCATTGTTTTTGCTCTTCTGCACCAGCCTCTACTCCGCTTCCAGATGTTACAGCTGCAATAAATGTGAAACAAATAAAAATATTAAGGATTAAAAAAGAAAAAAGAGAAAACAACTCTTCTACACAGTGTGCCCTTCCACATCTGAGCACCACTTCTGGAAGGGTGTTGCACAATTCTGGTGTCAACAACGAGACTTAATGCCTGATGTGTCAGGTGTCAGTCATGTCACCATGTACCTACAATCTATTTTGAAGTCGATCACTCTGTATTGTTCAAAATATGAAAAAATATTTGAAATAATATTTTTCTATATTTTCCATCAAATACCACAAAGGTTTACAGAAGTATTCTCTTTTGTGTAGAAATTAAGTTTTTTAATTTATTTTTAATTTTTGTCCAACTTTTCTATTTGTTTTAAAAATTTCAAAATAAGACATAATATAAAATGGGGTAAGGCTCACACCATTTAACTCATCAAACTGAAATTTTATAGGATGATAAAGATTTGTTGATGTTACAAAAACATTACATTTATTGACCTGCAGGTGCACTATAAAAATGAAAAATGCATTTTGGCTTGAAATGTGCAGACTGTGCATTGAAAAAAAAAATTGTCAATATTTAAACAGTCAATCAAAATTCCTACCTTCCCACATTCTTTATATGTACTGCATGTTCTACAATGGGCTATGACCATTTCTACCTTCTATTTTTTTATGCAAACATATGTAAAATATACTTTACTTTTCAACCTGTGCCTTGGTCATGAGTCTCTTCTGCTCCAAGAAGTGCAAATACATTCCATGGACAATCAAGGGCTCATGTTATATAGCTGAGGTTGATAGCTCAAAGCTATCACAGAGTTACCGTGGTTAAAATAAGTATTGAACACATCGCCATTTTGCTAAGTAAATATATTTGTAAAGGTGCAATTGACATGAAATTTTCACCAGATGTCAGTAACAACCCAAGTAATCCACACATACAAAGAAACCAAAACAAATGAGATATACTTTATTGATCTCACAGTGGAGAAATTACATTTACACTCCAGTTACCTCAGACAGCAATTAGTCCACAGTTATTACTTGTTTAAAGTATTAATGGCACACATCAGAATTAAAGACAGCACATACGAGGTCTATTAGAAAAGTATCGGACCTTTTTATTTTTTTCAAAAACCTGATAGATTAGAATCACGTGTGCTTGCATGAGCCAACCTTGAACCTTCGTGCACATGCGTGAGTTTTTTCACGCCTGTCGACTGCGTCATTTGCTTGTAAGCAGCCTTTGTGTGAGGATGGGTGGAGTCTCTCGTCGTTTTTTCTTTGCAAGGAAATGGCGGAACGACTGGAGCAGCGCGACTGCATCAGATTTTGCCAGAAACTGGGCGACAGCCAGGTGGAAAACTATTCGGATTATTCAGACGGCTTTCAGTGACAATCCTCTGGGCATCACACAGATTAAGGAGCGGTACAACCGGTTTAAAGACGGCCGCACAACGGTGGAGAGTGAGCCACACTCTGATCGGCATCAACATGCTGAAATGACCAGATCATTTTCAAAGTGAACGCTGTGGTGATGTGGGACCGTCGTGTGACTATCCGAGAAATTGTGGAAGAGGTGGACATCAGCACTTTTTCGGCACATTCCACTGTGACAGAAGATTTTGCCATGAAAAGAGTTGCAATGAAATTCATCGGCACGAAGCTGATGGCTGAACAGAAGCGCCACCATGTTGAAGCCTCACAGGACATGTTGGGACATGCCCAGCTCATCCACAATTTCTCGGATAGTCACACGACTGAAAAGCCACAGAAAGCCATTTGAATCTTCCGAATGGTGGACGAGCTGGGCATGTCCCAACATGTCCTGTGAGGCTTCACCACGAAGGCGCTTTTGCCGATGAATTTCGCTGCAACTCTTTTCATGGCAAAATCTTCTGTCACAGTGGAATGTGCCAAAAAAGTGCTGATGTCCACCTCTTCCGCAATTTTCAGATAGTCACACGACGGTCCCGCATCACCACAGCTTTCACTTTGGAAATGATCCGGTCTTTAAACCGGTTGTACCGCTCCTTAATCTGTGTGATGCCCATAGCATCACCAAAAGCCGTCTGAATCATCCGAATGGTTTCCACCTGACTGTCGCCCAGTTTCTTGCAAAATTTGATGCAGTCGCGCTTCTCCAGTCATTCCGCTATTTCCTTGCAAAGAAAAAACGACGAGAGACTCCACCCATCCTCACACAAAGGCTGCTTGCAAGCAAACGACGCAATCGACAGGCGTGAAAAAAATCACACATGCGCACAAAGGCTCAAGGTTGGCTCATGCAAGCACCAGTGATTCAAATCCATCAGGTTTTTGAAAAAAATAAAAGATCCGATACGTTTCTAACAGACCTCGTACACATTTGACATTGTTTATGTGCACTAAGTTTGAAGAAGTCCGTTATCTGAATTGAGGCAAGTGGGTGAAGGCCATGCAGCAACACTGAGATGTGTCGCCGTCAGCTTTGGGAGAAGAAATAAGTACAGAAATTAAGTTATGTATAAAAAATGGAATGGCACAGGGAAAATGTATTGAACATAGTAACTGACACTCTGTGCAGCAATTAGAAACAAAAAAATGCATTAAATATAATGTACGAACATTACATAAAGTGCATGTGCTTCAAAAGTGCAAGTGTTATTGTTAAAGTGCATGTTAAACCCCGGTTTGTTATTATCAGTCCTCATTTTGCTCATTCGCTTAAAAATAATAAAATAAAAGTAATTAATTGAATCATATTTTATCATATTTGGAGTCAGTCTGCTCCATTTCATTTAAGTTTTACACCTGTTTCGTTATTATCAGTCCCCATTTCTCTCCATTTCCCTAAAACATAATAAAATAAAAGTAATTAATTTAATCATATTTGGAGTCAGTCTGGGTCAGTCTGCCACATTTCGTTACTTTTTACCCCCTTTTTGTGATTATTAGGCCATTTCATCCATTTCGTATTTTAGTATATCCGCAAAAACGGGAGCAGCCGAATGGACAACAATTTGAAGCAACTGTGCTGGAGGCAGGACTTTTCAGCCGACTCTTGTAAGTTTACTTCAGAATAAAAGAGTGACTTTGAAAGAGAAGCATCACAGGTTCATTTTCATTTATGTATATAGGACCAAATAACAAAGTTGCCTCAAGGTGCTTAACACAAAAAAAATTCAGGCATCAGAAAAAAGAATCAGGCATCAGAAGGACAACAAATACAGTGCAATATGCAGTACAATTAGTCAGCATTAAGCAACAAGAAAAATAAAAAATTAAAGATCGCTGGCCACCAGCTCCAAGCGTCACCAAAAAAACAAAAAACAAAAACCCAGAACCTAGATAAAATTGAGGCCATGGCACACGGCCGTTTCCTAATAAAATGAAAGATTTAAAAGGATTAAAAGATTAAATTTAAAAGATTAAAAAACAAAAGACTAAAAAGCAGAATTACACACTATATCAGTAAAAGGGAAAATGAGTGCATCTTAAGTCTGGACTTGAAAGTCTCTACAGCAGGGGTGGGCAACTTGTTCCAGAAAGGGCCAAGAGGGTGCAGGTTTTCTTTGCAGCCATTTCACTGATTTTATGTCACTTTGAGCAGATGGAATCAGTTATGCAGTGAAATCAGCTGGTGGAGTCAGTGGCTGCAAAGAAAACCTGCACCCTCTTGGCCCTTTCTGGAACAAGTTGCCCACCCCTGCTCCACAGAATCTGACTGTTTGACTGATGCAGGTTACAGACACGTGACGTGAAACAGCTGACAGCTGGTATTATTTAGTTTCTCCGTGACCTGGCTGAGGTTTCCGTTTTGTGTGAAGTTTGTTTTTCAGTCACACACAAGTCAGATGTTTGAAATCAAACAGTATCAGGATTCATAGAATTGGGGAAAAAATATATAGTTTTTTTTTTTTTTTTTTTGCTCATGCTAAAAAGAGGATACAAACATTTAATCTATCAGTGAAGACAAAAACACATAAAAAAAAGAGAAATTTAAAATTGCAGGGGAACAAATGTTCATGTCACAGTTTAGTGCCACGCTCAAGATCGCTTGGATAAGATATGAGGTTGTTCTGTGTTTTGTACATCAGCGTGACTCCTGGAAAGTTGATAAAATGCGCACAGGGCGTCATGAGAAACATTTCCTCTTCCTCCTCATTGTGTTATGAGCTGATTGTGTCGCTCTGCCCTCAGACATCTTTGACACATTGAACCTTTTCCTCATAACAGCAGTGACCTTTTCCGTCCCATTGAGAATTAATTTAACATAAAATAATCTATAAACTTGTCCTCCAATAATCTATAAATTTGTCTTCCAATAATGTATGATTGTTTTGCAATAATCTATAAATTTGTCTTCCAATAATGTATAAGATTGTTTTGCAATAATCTATATACTTGTCTTGCAATAATCGATAAATTTGTCTTGCAATAATCTATAAGATTGTTTTGCAATAACTGATAAATTTGTCTTGCAATAATCGATAAACTTGTCTTGCAATAATCTATAAGATTGTTTTGCAATAACTGATACATTTGTCTTGCAATAATCTATAAAATTGTTTTGCAATAATCTATAAGATTGTTTTGCAATAATCTATAAATTTATCTTGCACCTTTATTTGCAGTACTGTATTTATTTATTTATTTATTAGCTGCAGGATTTTACTGACATCCTGTGCAGGAAACACAAAACAACAACACAAAATAAGAACAAGAGAATGCATTGGAACATCTGAGCAGAGAGTTCTTACTGAATGTGAGACCAGGTTTATGTTGGAAATAAAGGAATTTACGTCTGTCAACATCAGCAGTGTGTAGCCACCAGGGGGAGACAGAACACCAACCATTTTGGCAAAGTCATCATTTTAAAAGGCATTTTTAAATGAGGAATTTCTCCATAATTTTGTAAAAGCATTTCATTTGTTTAAAATGCTCAAAACATTACCAACTTTACCATACCAACTTTATTTATAAAATTTACATTGATGTAAATATCACTATATTTGTAGCAATTTATAGCAGGGGACTTTTTCTGCTTCCTCTTTCCCTCAGCTGTGGTGTTTTCACTTAAGACTCAACAGCATAAATTTAGCTGAACACCATAATCTCATTATTTCAAACACTCCAACTATTTGTTTGTCACTGTCAACCAAGATGGCTCAATTGAATACTTAATGCATCATTTTGTATGCTAAATTCTTTCAACAACAATGTTCTAACTTACAGCCTAAATTTTCTCTATTTCTGGTTGAATATAATTATTTACTGAAACAGCTCACTGTCCTATTTTTTCCCCCAATAATTTATAATAACTAACACTTTTCTTCACAACATCACTGGGGAAATATCTGGTCAGATGAGAAATCCAACAGAAAATCTGTGGAAAGAAATAAAGATCAGATGTTTATTGTGACTTTTTGTGTGGAAGAATGGACCAAAATCACAGCTGAGCAATGCATGAGACCAGTTTCTCCATACAGGAGCTGTCTGGTCCAAACAAAGGCTTTTGTACAAAGTATTAAATAAATTTTAGTAAGTACACTCAACAAAAATATAAACGCAAACACTTTTGGTTTTGCTCCCATTTTGTATGAGATGAACTCAAATATCTAAAACTTTGTCCACATACACAATATCACCATTTCCCTCAAATATTGTTCACAAACCAGTCTAAATCTGTGATAGTGAGCACTTCTCCTTTGCTGAGATAATCCATCCCACCTCACAGGTGTGCCATACCAAGATGCTGATTAGACACCATGATTAGTGCACAGGTGTGCCTTAGACTGCCCACAATAAAAGGCCACTCTGAAAGGTGCAGTTTTATCACACAGCACAATGCCACAGATGTCGCAAGATTTGAGGGAGCGTGCAATTGGCATGCTGACAGCAGGAATGTCAACCAGAGCTGTTGCTCGTGTATTAAATGTTCATTTCTCTACCATAAGCCGTCTCCAAAGGCGTTTCAGAGAATTTGGCAGTACATCCAACCAGCCTCACAACCGCAGACCACGTGTAACCACACCAGCCCAGGACCTCCACATCCAGCATGTTCACCTCCAAGATCGTCTGAGACCAGACACTCGGACAGCTGCTGAAACAATCGGTTTGCATAACCAAAGAATTTCTGCACAAACTGTCAGAAACCGTCTCAGGGAAGCTCATCTGCATGCTCGTCGTCCTCATCGGGGTCTCGACCTGACTCCAGTTCGTCGTCGTAACCGACTTGAGTGGGCAAATGCTCACATTTGCTGGAGAGGTGTTCTCTTCACGGATGAATCCCGGTTCACACTGTTCAGGGCAGATGCCAGACAGAGTGTGTAGCGTCGTGTGGGTGAGCGGTTTTCTGATGTCAATCTTGTGGATTGAGTGGCGCCATGGTGGTGGTGGGGTTATGGTATGGGCAGGTGTCTGTTATGGACAAAGAACACAGGTGCATTTTATTGATGGCATTTTGAATGCACAGAGATACCGTGACGAGATCCTGAGGCCCATTGTTGTGCCATACATCCAAGAACATCACCTCATGTTGCAGCAGGATAATGCACGGCCCCATGTTGCAAGGATCTGTACACAATTCTTGGAAGCTGAAAATGTCCCAGTTCTTGCATGGCTGGCATACTCACCGGACATGTCACCCATTGAGCATGTTTGGGATGCTCTGGACCGGCGTATACGACAGCGTGTACCAGTTCCTGCCAATATCCAGCAACTTCGCACAGCCACTGAAGAGGAGTGGACCAACATTCCACAGCCCACAATTGACAACCTGATCAACTCTATGCGAAGGAGATGTGTTGCACTGCATGAGGCAAATGGTGGTCACACCAGATACTGACTGGTATCCCCCCCCCAATAAAACAAAACTGCACCTTTCAGAGTGGCCTTTTATTGTGGGCAGTCTAAGGCACACCTGTGCACTAATCATGGTGTCTAATCAGCATCTTGGTATGACACACCTGTGAGGTGGGATGGATTATCTCAGCAAAGGAGAAGTGCTCACTATCACAGATTTAGACTGGTTTGTGAACAATATTTGAGGGAAATGGTGATATTGTGTATGTGGAAAAAGTTTTAGATCTGGTCACTTATTTGGTCACTTACCTCTTAGTGATAACTTAAGGTAGGGGTCAGAGCTGAATTGCTGGGGAATGTATTTTTTAAATAAATATTTTAAGTGTTATTTTGTATAGGGATAGCAGTACATATAAAGTGGTAAAATATATAAAGGTAATTAAGATTAGTGTTTGTAACTGGTGATTCACCTGCAGAATGTTGTTTTCCAGTGATGTGGGAATTCACATCTGTTTGTGGTTGTGTTGCTGTGAGTTTTTTTGTTTACTGAATAAGTCATTTTTGGTTGAAACTTACCACATCTAGCCATTTGTTGCTTATGCTCAGTGATCATCTCCCCTGACAAGGATTTCAGAGGGGCAGACTTTTTCACAGTTGGTCCTAGAGCCTTCTTGATGCCACTATCGAAGGTCTCCAGACTCAACGCTTCGCTGAATCCCTTCACATAGTTGCCACCAGAAGTCGTTATGAAGGGTGAATGTTTCAAGAGTTGAGGGTTTTTTTTTTTTTTTTTTGTAATGTTATTTATCTTTTCCTTAGAGATTAATGCAACTTTGCAGAGATTTTGTTTTTGTACTAGACAGTTCTTTGTTACTGTTCTTGAAAATTGCACAAACATACTACAGGGTCTTGTGAAAAGAATCTTATTTTACTGTTATATGATAGCTTCCTCACATGTTATATCAGGGTCCATGTTTTATTGTTAAAATATTTTACCAGCACATTGCATTTTTTGAACTTGAAAATTCTTCTCTGTTTTAAAGTTAATCAATATGAGGACAAAGCTTCAGCTTTTAGCTCATACCTTTTTTTGTTAAGGGTCCAAAAAAGAACATTTTATTCATAAAAAAAATAATATCGGCTGATTTATCGGCTATCGGCAAATCAGCCAAATTATCGATTATCGACATTTTTTTCATCCAAATATCTTTATCAGCATTGGCCTCAAAAAATCCATATCAGTCGGGCCCTAGTAAATGTACAATTCCAACAACCTCTGTCCATTTCCATTCATCCTTCCTATACCATGGTGGCCAAGACAGGTAGGCCAGGACTCATGGTCTGTGCCAACTCTGGCATTAAAGTCCCCTAGTAAGAACAGTGGCTCATCCTTTTGACAACTTCAGCTGCTCATAAAACTGGTCCTTAGTGTCTTCAGAGGCATTCAGAGTTGGAGCGTAGATGCTGAAGATATTGACAGGTCCAGCAGTAGTGCTGAGTCGCATGGAGAGGAGGCGTTCTGTTCCTCCAGTGGGAGGTTCTACAGCATCTAGTAAAGTGTTTCTAACAGCAAAGCCAACTACATGTTGGCGGGACTCGTCAGGACTTCTACCCTTCCAAAAGAAGGTGTAGTTCACCTCTCTCACGAAGCCACTTGACGCCAGTCTAGTTTCTTGGAGGACTGCTATGCTGATATCTAGTCTAGCCAATTCTCTGTCAATGATAGCAGTCTTCCTCATGTTTTTCACCTCTTGCACATTTTCAGAGAAACCTGTGCACATTGTGCAATATGCAAAACGGGGCTCTTCCCCTTAAAATTTCTGTGACTGTTACTAGTGTTAGGTGCTAGGTTCTGTCCGCTTTTCATGTTTGGCAAACACTAAACTCCAGGTACCCTCTGGAGCAACAGACGCTGGCGGACCGACACCTTATTGGCCGGGGGCTGTCCAGCTTAAGTAGTCGGACGATAGGACTTTGAAGGTCCTTCCCACCGTCAAGGTTGCCCCATGGCATCCTTCCTGTACGCCAATTAGGAAGGGCTTATAACCTGTAACTGACAACTTCCGGTTTGTGTCCACACTTTACAGTGGGGCTGGAGTATCCTCTCCAGGGCGCGAAGCCTGGGCCAGAATATGGAGATCCTGAGTGGCCCAATCATCAGGATCCCCCTCTTGGCCCTGCTGACGAGCTCCAAAGGAAAGTGAAGCATGACGTTTGGTGTCAGCTTGGCTGCAGGAGATGCCAGAATGGTGTTAGTTATAACACTGAACCGCCTGCGGGTCTCCACTCCGGATTTGGAGGTTTACTCCTTTGACTTATAAAGTCCTCTCCGCCTGTGTGGACAACAGCAGTTAAAAAAAAACACAAAAAAAAAACACGTGAGCCCACGTGGCGGTGAGACTGTTTCACCCATAGCTGGGGGTTTGGGGTCAGGGTTGTTATCTTGTAAATGGCTGTGCAATGCGACTAGTGTGTAGGCGTAGCATTAGTGTGCTTGCCACCTCTCGCTGTCAGCCCTCACCGCTGGCTAGCGGAGCTGCTTGCAGCACTGCGCAAAGAGAGCCGAGTGCCTAAGTCTCTCCTGCCAGTACATAGCCTCTGCTATTTAAAGAGTCAAAGAAAAGAGAAGAAAAAAGCTCAACAGCTGAGTTTGAAAGCAGAGACAAGGAAATAATGAGATTCAGAAATATACTGAATATGATGTCATGAAACTGCCACGTCTGACACTGTAAATATATATTTGCTCTTAACATTCTTTTTGTCACCACAGTACCTTATACTCAAAGTCCACGCCCCATATGTGGACCACCTCCAGAGTCCCTGCAAGGCCCATGTGACCTGTAAAGATGCAGCTGTTGTGATGTTGGCCTGAACCACAGTGCGATGTTGGTGACAGTGCTGTCATGCCAAATTTGCACTTTTTCAGTGTGTACACTTGTTCACAGATGGACAAGGGGAGATACGCCCACGCACAGGGAGCGAGGACCAGGGCACACATAACAAAGGGTTCAATACTTTTCCTCTGTGTCCTTTCACATTATTACACATAACTTAATTTCTGCACTTTTTTGTTTTAGTTTCTTTGTATGTGTGTATTACTTTGTTTGTAACTGACATCTGGTGAAAATTTCATGTCAACAGCACCTTTCAAAATATATTTACTGAGAAAAATGGTGATGTGTTAAATCACTTTTTTACCTGCTGTATTCCTTTAGCTCTGTAAAAGTTAGTGAAACTGATTCACTTCCTGCTCCTCCTCTTCCTCTTTAGTGTGCACATGACTGTCAACCGAGCAGGTCTAACTGTACACTTAACAGATAGTTCTGAGCAGCAAAACGTGAACAGGCTCTGCACAGATGGATTGTTTCCAACATCAGGTATTTTTTTTTAAATGAGGAATGTAAAGATAAGTCATGTCATCGGTCTTTGTATTTGTTTGTTTGTTTGTAATGATCCAGTATGAATATGATGCATCTGTTTCTCATCTCATCATCTTTCTCTTGTCCGGTGAGGATTTTTCAGTTAAAAAGCCATTTTAAAAAGTTAGTGGCTATGGTTGAAAAGACATTCAAAAATGGTTCAAAAGTGAAAGTTTTTTCACCGTCTATTTGTAGACCTTGAATCCACATTTGGATTTGGACTGTTTTTAACCATCATTTTCAATAGTAGTAGTTTGCAAGCAATTTGTACAATGAATAAATTATAGCAAATCTTAATTTTGAAGCCTAACTAACAAGATTTATTTATCATTTAAAAGCTGGCATTGAAAATGCCATTGAAAACAGGCCTAAATGTTTATGTGTAAATGTTTATTCAAACAGACATTAAACAAAACTTTCACTTTTAAACCAGTTTTTAACGTATTTCCACAATAACAATTTCTAGGCATCCTTTCAGTGTAAAAACGCTCCTTTTGGAAGGCTTTTCATTAATTACCATAACTTTGTTTTTTACTTTGAAACATCATTCTGGCTGCTGAGAGACAATTACAGTATCATCAGATATTAGTTATAACAGTTTCTAAAGGCTAAAAATAAAAAATCCACCATGCAATAAATGCAACATACAACAATTGAAATGCAACATGAATAATGTATTTGAACTGCCCCTTGGCAATGTTTTCTTGAAAATTAAATCTTCACATAAAATTACCCAGAAATAATAACTCAATCAACAACAGTTGCAATATAAAAATAAACTATATATATATATATATATATATATATATATATATATATATATATATATATATATATATATATATATATATATATATATATATATATATATATATATACAGTGGTGGGCACAGTTCCACTAACCCGCTAACCGCTAATTATTGAAGATAAGTTTTGGTCCAATAATTTTGAGACCTCTAACGTATTTTTGCAGATGTGGTAAACAAAGGTGAATAGTTACAAACATTTATGAAATCTGAAATCAGTTGAGTACCTACCTGTTAAATGTTTTGTAGTAGATGCGTAGTTCTATCCTCTGTAAACAGAGAAGAGCTAGTTCGAGAAGAAACCGCTCTATCCTCTGCAGGCGAAGGAGACCAGGTCATAGAAAAGAAAAAAGCTGATTTCTTTTGACACCCATACTGATACGCTGGCAATATCACCCAACTCATCCAGAGGCATACAATTTTAACTTATGGTTAACATTTTAACCAAACTAATTTCGGACAAGTTATTTCAATTAACGTCACGTCTGAAGTTTTATATAGTGAAAATATCAGATAGATGTCTTAGTTTTAAAGTAATGCACTAATTTTGAAGGTTTTAGTGTGGACATGCTGTGCCCAGTGCATTATGAGTATCTCAGTACATTCACGACAGAAGAAATGCATTTGAGACACTCTGATCAGGCTCCACACAGACAACAGCATTAAACTCTTTGTATATTGTGCCTAAAACTCTCGTGAATATATTTTCTGGGTTTATAGACATTGTTATTGTATTTGTTTTATATAAAAATGCCAGAAGAAGCTCAGGTTGCTCCTCCATTATTTTCAATTGGAATCATTGCAGTCTATTCCTGTTTGCGATTTAGACTCCTGCTTATGTCCTGCTGTCTTTGTTCCAGAGTAATATATATATATATATATATATATATATATATATATATATATATATATATATATATATACGAGGTCTGTTAGAAAAGTATCCGACCTTTGTATTTTTACTGAAAAGGCACCGAATACCGTCTGACTCTTCCGAATGGTGGAAGAGCTGGGCATGTTACAACATGTCCTGTGAGACTTCAGCACGGAGGCACTTTTGTTCCACCATCAGCTTCGTGCCGTTGAATTTCGCTGCAACTGTTTTCATGGCAAAATCTTCTGTCACAGTGAAATGTGCCGAAAAAGTGCTTATGTCCACCTCTTCCACAATTTCTCGGATAGTCACACGATGGTCCCACATCACCACAGCGTTCACTTTGGAAATGATCTGGTCATTTCAGCGTGTTGATGGCCGACCGGAGCACGGCGCGCTCTCCACCGTTGTGCGGAGGTCTTTAAACCGGTTGTACCGCTCCTTAATCTGTGTGATGCCCATAGGATCGTCACCGAAAGCCATCTGAATAATCCGAATGGTTTCCACCTGGCTGTCGCCCAGTTTCTGGCAAAAGTTGATGCAGTCGCGCTGCTCCAGTCGTTCCGCCATTTCCTTGCAAAGAAGAAACGACGAGACACTACACCCATCCTCACACAAAGGCTGCTTACAAGCAAATGAAGCAACTGACAGGCGTGAAAAAATTCACGCATGCGCACAAAGGTTCAAGGTTGGCTCATGCAAGCACACGTGATTCAAATCCATCAGGTTTTTGAAAAAAATAAAAAGGTCTGATACTTTTCTAACAGACCTCATATATATATATATATATATATATATATATATATATATATATATATATATATATATATATATATATATATATATATATATATATATATATATATATATATATATATATGTGTGTGATTCCACACATCTTATATAAGGTCTGCCAGAAAAGTATCGGACCTTTTTATTTTTTTCAAAAACCATATGGATTTGAATCACGTGTGATTGCATCAGCCAAGCTTGAACCTTCGTGCGCATGCGTGAGTTTTTTCACGCCCGTCGGTTGCGTCATTAGCCTGTGAGCAGGCTTTGTGTGAGCAGTGGTCCACCCCTCTCGTCAGATTTTTATTGCGAATAAAATGTCTGAACGATTTGGAGCTTTGCTGCATCAAATTTTTCCAGAAACTGTGAGAGACCTCCAGGTGGACACCATTTGGAAAATTCAGATGGCTTCCAGGGACGATTTTATGGGGATTACACAGATTAAAGAGTGCTCCAGCCGGTTTAAAGACCGCCCACAGCGTCTGAGAGCGCGGCACACTCCGAGCGCCGATCGACAGGTTGAAACCCCGCTGAAACAATCAGATCATTTCCAACGTGAAGGCTTTGTTGATCCGGGACGTCATCTGACTTCCACAAAAATGGCAGAAGATGTGGACATCACCACTTTTTCAGCACATTCCACTGTTACAGGAGTTTTTTTTCATGGAAAGAGAAGCGGAGGGATGCGCCACGGAACCGCTCATGGCGCGGGACAAAACCACCTCCGTGTTGGTCTCACAGGACGGCTTTCAGATGGCTTTCAGACGGCTTTCGTTGGCTTTTCAGTGGTGTGACTATCCGAGAAATTGTGCATGAGCTGGACATGCCAGAACATGTCCTGTCAGGCTTCATCACAGTGTTGCTTTGCGCCATGCGGCTCCGTCCTGACGTGCGGAATTCCTCCGCACGTCAGGCTCAATGTGCCGAAAAAGTGCTGCGTCTTCCGCATCTTCCGCAATTCCTGTGGAAGTCAAACGACGTCCCGGATCAACGCAGCGTCCAGTTTGGAAATGAACGGCTCATTCCACTGTTACAGGAGTTTTTGTCATGGAAAGAGGAGCCACAACACAGAGGTGGCTTTGTCCAGCACCATAAGCGGTTCCGTGGTGCATCCCCCCACTTCTCTTTCCATGAAAAAACTCCTGTAACAGTGGAATGTGCCGAAAAAGTGGTGATGTCCACGTCTTCTACTGCCATTTTTGTGGAAGTCCGTCGACGTCCTGGATCAACAAAGCCTTCACGTTGGAAATGATCTGGTTGTTTCAGCGGGGTTTCAGCCTGTTGATCGGCGCTCGGAGTGCACCGTGCTCTCAGCAGCTGTGGGCGGTCTTTAGACCGGCTGGAGCACTCCTTAATCTGTGTAATCCCCATAAAATCGTCCCTGGAAGCCATCTGAATTTTCCGAACGGTGTCCACCTGGAGGTCTCTCACAGTTTCTGGAAAAATTTGATGCAGCAAAGCTCCAAATCATTCAGACATTCACAGGCGTGAAAAAACTCATGCATGCGCACGAAGGTTCAAGCTTGGATGATGCAATCACACGTGATTCAAATCCATATGGTTTTTGCAAAAAATAAAAAGGTTGGATACTTTTCTAACAGACCTCGTGTGTAGCAGACATGGATATTTGGCAAGTTTTCACGGTCTCTACTGCCATCTACTGGCCAGTAGTGTTCATGGCAGCATTCATCCTAAAGCTGGGCAGACACTGTACAATATTATCAATCGTTTTACTCGGCTCCAGCTCAAACTGTACGACAAAACCGCATGGTGTAAAAGTTCAGAGCGCACGATTTATGTTTTCACACCATACAGCCCAATGTGCTGATATGATCTGACTGCTCACATTGTACGTTCAAAACCCACACGTCGGACTCGTGTTCCAGAAGCAAAACGTAAACAGAAGCTTTTTTTTTTTTTTCAAACTTTATTTACATTTCTTATTTTTACAAAAACTCTTGATGGGAGACATCAAAATTTTAACAACAAAAAAAAAAAAAAAAAAAAAAATGCAAGACTTTACATGAGTTGAAGAAAGGGGGGGAAAGAAACAGAAGCTGCGCTCCCAAAGAGATGATCACTGTTTATGCTCTCTCCAATTCCGCATCAGTATTTGCACATACACAGTGCGAGAGTTTGGACGCTTGTAGTGCTTCAGCTTTGTACAAATGATAGAATTGACAATAATGGAGTCATTCTATCGGTGTTAATTTTATTTATAACTCATAACCATAAGTCAGCACTGCTTTATTTTCCAAGACCTCCGCCTCATGGCAACACTTATTGAGTAGAGAGTTGAGCTTTGCTGCTGGAAGCTATGTAGTAAACAGGAGCTTCCAGCAGTGGGCAGAATGCACAAAGACTTCTCGCACGGTGCATTCAGAAAGTATTCACATCGCTTAAATTTTCCACATTTTGTTATGTTACAGCCTTATTGCAAAATGGATGATTTTTTTTCCTCAAAATTCTACACACAATACCGCATAATGACAATGTCAAAAAAATGTCTCACAGTTCCTGCTGCTGAAAAACATCCCCACAGCATGATGCTGTCACCACCATGCTTCACTGTAGGGATGGTGCCTGGTTTTCTGCAAACATGACACCTGACATTCACACCAACCAGTTCAATCTTTGTCTCATCAGATGAAGAGAATTTTGTTTCTCATGGTCTAAGAGTCCCTTAGGTGCCTTTTGTCAAACTCCAGACAGGCTGCCATCTGCTTTTTACCAAAGCTTCCATCTGGCCACGCTACCATACATGCCTGATTGGTGGATTGCTGCAGAGATGGTTGTCTTTCTGGAAGGTTCTTCTCTCTACACAGAGGAATGATGGAGCTCTGACAGAGATCAGCTTCTCGGTCACCTCCTTAACTAAAGTCTGTCTCCCCGATCATGTTGTGTGGGCCGCTGAAGAGGAGGTACTGCTGGCCCACCACCACCAGAGGGCGCCCTGCCTGGAGTGCGGGCTCCAGGCACCAGAGGGCGCCGCCGCCTCACGTGAGCAGCTACGGTGACAGCTGTCACCCATCACCTGAGACAGCTGACGGCAATCATCTGTGGGGTATATCAGCAGGACGGCACCTCCACCTCATTGCCGAGATATCGTTTCTACCTACGAGGTAACGTATCAAAGCTGACGGAGTGTATCCTTTTGGATTAGTGTATAGCTTGTGGAGTACTGTTCCAACGAGAGGTGGAGGTAACTTCCCTGCTGTTCGGAGTCTTGGGTGCAAACGCGCCCCCATCTAACTGTTCTTTGTTCCTCGCCAGCAGTACCAGGTCCGACACGCGGAGGCAGTGGCCACCTGGGAGTTCGGGACTTGGCGGCTCCAGTATTTCCGGGGTCCTGTGGCAGAGGAAGCCGTGTGGTTCGGGTCTTACCTTGGAGAGGCGTCTCCTATCTTCGAGCCTGCCCACACGACACTTTTGTGAATTGACTGTTCTCCATTTCGTGATTGGTTGTATTCGTTGTGCACGTTCACAACAGTAAAGCCTTGTTATTTGACTTTCTCCATTGTCCGTTCATTTGCGCCCCCTGTTGTGTGGGCCGCTGAAGAGGAGGTACTGCTGGCCCACCACCACCAGAGGGCGCCCTGCCTGGAGTGCGGGCTCCAGGCACCAGAGGGCGCCGCCGCCTCACGTGAGCAGCTACGGTGACAGCTGTCACCCATCACCTGAGACAGCTGACGGCAATCATCTGTGGGGTATATCAGCAGGACGGCACCTCCACCTCATTGCCGAGATATCGTTTCTACCTACGAGGTAACGTATCAAAGCTGACGGAGTGTATCCTTTTGGATTAGTGTATAGCTTGTGGAGTACTGTTCCAACGAGAGGTGGAGGTAACTTCCCTGCTATTCGGAGTCTTGGGTGCAAACGCGCCCCCATCTAACTGTTCTTTGTTCCTCGCCAGCAGTACCAGGTCCGACACGCGGAGGCAGTGGCCACCTGGGAGTTCGGGACTTGGCGGCTCCAGTATTTCCGGGGTCCTGTGGCAGAGGAAGCCGTGTGGTTCGGGTCTTACCTTGGAGAGGCGTCTCCTATCTTCGAGCCTGCCCACACGACACTTTTGTGAATTGACTGTTGTCCATTTCGTGATTGGTTGTATTCGTTGTGCACGTTCACAACAGTAAAGCCTTGTTATTTGACTTTCTCCATTGTCCGTTCATTTGCGCCCCCTGTTGTGGGTCCGTGTACTGACACTTTCCCAACAGATCACTCAGTTTAGACGGGCGGCCAGCTCTAGGAAGAGTCCTGGTGGATTTGAAGTTCTTCCATTTACAGATGACGGAGGCCACTGTGCTCATTGGGAGCTTCAAAGCAGCAGAAATATTTCTGTACCCTCCCCTAGAGACAATCCTATCTCAGTGGTCTACAGACAGTTCCTTTGACTTCATGCTTGGTTTGTGCTCTGACTGTCAACTGTGGGACCTTATATGTAGACAGGTGTGTTGCTTTCCAAATCATGTCCAATCAACTGAATTTACCCCAGGTGGACTCCAGTTAAGCTGTTGAAACATCTCAAGAATGAGTGGAAACGGGATGCACCTGAGCTGAATTTTGAGCTTAGTAAAAAAAAGTAGAAAAGGGGGTGTTCACAATAATAGTAATGTGGCATTCAGTCAGTGAGTTTGTCAGTTTTGTGGAACAAACAGGTGTGAATCAGGTGTCCCCTATTTAAGGATGAAGCCAGCACCTGTTGAACATGCTTTTCTCTTCACCCCCTTTTCTACTTTTTTTTTTACTAATAGCCCAATTTCATAGCCTTAAGAGTGTGCATATCATGAATTCTTGGTCTTGTTGGATTTGTGAGAATCTACTGAATCTACTGGTACCTTGTTTCCCATGTAACAATAAGAAATATACTCAAAACCTGGATTAATCTTTTTAGTCACATAGCACTACTATTATTCTGGACACTACTGTACATGTGATTTCTTAGTTTGTGTGAACAGAAACACATGGGGGGGGGGGGGGGGGGGGTCACTGGATCCAAACTTTAATCTGCACCAAAATTAAACAAACACATTTTCAGATATTGTTGATAATATATGAATGGCGTCAACATGCCTGGGTTATTTCTGTCTTTACAGGTTTCCTGGATGAGGGAACTGATTTGAAACTCAGGCATTATGGGTGTGAAAGGAACCAATCAGCAGCAGCAGCACACACTGAAATGTATCAGGAGGTTAAAGTACCTGAGTCCAGTCCTCACCATCGTCTCTCTCTCACTGCTGCTCTGGATGTACAAGTGGGTCAAAGTTCAGCTCTCATAGGGTCTCAAAGAGCTCCTATCTCCAACAAGGCCTACCAGTTCTCGGATCATAGCTAAAATCTTTTCTCCTTCAAAGAGGTTAAGGTTTCTAACGTGAATTTCTCCTCTGTGAGATCAATAAAGTTTATCTTCTTCTTCTGCAAAAGCTAATGAACTGATTTCATTGAAACTTGGAAGAACCCAGAATTTTTATTTTTATTTTTTTATTTTTTATTTATTTATTTATTTTTTTTTGTGGATCCTGATCAAGGGCAGATCCTGCATTTTTTTAAACCTTTAATTAACACTACAAGGTAGGGTCATTTAGAGCAAGGCTCAGTGACTGGGATCAGATATCAATGTTCAGTTTCAAAGGTCATGATCAAAGATTACAGAAAAGTATAATAAAGAAGAAAACTGATCCATACGGTTAGGTTCAAATTTCATTTATCAAGATCAAATACCAGTAATCAGGGACAAAATTAAGGAATCAGAATTGATATTGAATAATCTGACTCAAAAGGTAGGGATTTTGTATCAACGGTCATTGATCAGGATCAAAGTTCAACAATGGGGATCAAATATCACTGTTCAGCATGACATTAGAGGATCACAGGTCCAAGATAAACATCAAAAGTCAGAAAAATTATAAAATTGGGTCAGGGTTCAGGATCAAAGTTCAGCCATCAGACTCATAATCACACTTAAGGATCAGTAGTCAGCAATCAGGATAAAGGATCACATCAAAGCTTAGCCATCAGGAATGAAGATCAATAATCACACTCAAAGGTCCTTGCTTACAAGGCAAAATCAGCATTAAGATTCAGCATCACAGTTCAGTTGTCAGGATCAAAGGTAAGTGATAATGCTCAGGGTGCTCATTCACAATCAAAAATCAGGATCAACAGCCACCAATCAGCATCAAGACCATAATGAAAATTCAGCTTTCAGGATCAGTGTTTCGTAACCTGGCTCAAAGATACATAATCACAAATATAAGGATCAACAGTTACCAATCAGGACAAAGATGAAGCATCAAATCTCAGTGATCAGGATCAAAGTTCAGTAATCAGTTTCAGAGATTTTCATTCAGCTTCTGGGATTAAAGTAAAAAAATCAACTAAAAAATCCTCACTCACAATCAAAGATCAGGATCAAAGTTCAGCAACCAAAATCAAATCAGGAATCAAGATAAAAGGTGGAGTTTGCTGTTAAATTGTGTTTCTTACAGAGCAGTGAATTTTATGTCAAGTGATTTATATTTCATGGCAAAACATCCACATCCAGAACAAGACAAGACGCTGTATGCACAAGATCATGGATTCCAGATCATTTATCTGGAATCCACTTCCAGAGGACCAGGATCAGGACTAAAACTTCATGAGTTCTTCCTTGTAATTAGAATGATTACTTGACCAAGTTTCATGGAGATCAACTCAAACCTTTTCAGTAATTGTCTTAAAAGTCAAATCAAGACAATTAATTTTTAATTTAATTTTCTGTTTTCATCATCGTGTTCCAAAACCTTCCAAGAAAATCTCAACTTTTCTTGTGGATTCACAGACCCGCCAGGTCAACTGAGTTCTGGAGTCAGTACTACCAAACCAGCAGGCCAGCGCAGACCAGAGAAAAGCCCGGGGTGCCACCAGGATGTGGCTCAAGATTCAGCAGTAAGCGACTCGTGACTTAATTTGGCAGAAATTTAAAATTGGTCTGTCTAAACATTCTCATGTTGTTTCAGCATGAGCACTTCCTCAACAAACTTTCCTCTCTTTTTGTTCTCATCACTAATTGTCTCACTTCCTTTTTCCTGCTGCAGTTGTTCTCCCTGTTGGTTATTCTGTGTCACTGGAATGACTTCCGTCATTCTCACTGTTCCATTTTTTTTATTACAGTGGAAACCATATATTTCATAGAAATCTTGTTGGGAGGTGATGGTCTGTTGGTTACTGTGTTGGGCTTGAGACCAGATGATCCTCAGTTCAAATCCCAGCCTGACCGGAAAATCACTATGGGCCCTAATCCCCAGGAGCAATTTGGGGATTAAGAGCCTTCCCCAAGGGCTCCAAGTGATTTTCCACCCTGACGTGGATTTGAGCAGAGAATCCTCTGGTTTCAAGCACACTGCTTAACTGCTAGACCATCCCATCCTTTAATATGTGGTTTCATATGTGGTCAAAAGGTTTTCAGTTTCGAGAACAGTGTTCCTGCTGCAAGGACAAATGCACTATTTGTTTATTCTTGAAGAGATGCCATTTTAATATCGACAAACAGGAATAATGTGAAATTAAGATGTTTACCTTCATAAAACTGTCTTTTAACAACATTCAGATACAAATTTCTTGGTTTAACAAACTTAACATCCCTGGGGCACACACACACTCACACATATGTATGTATTTGTGTGTGTGTGTGTTCAAAAGTTCAAATTTGGAAACTTTTTACTGGCATCCTTTCCACTAGTGATGCTGGAAGCAGACAACTCAATCAGTATCGATCTTTCAAAGCAGAAGTGTCACTGCATTATGTTTCGATGCCTCACTTCATCCTGCGAAAAATCACGACAGCCCAAATGAAGCTCTGTTATGTCATATGCATATTGGCAATGTGTCACACTGATTTGAGTTCAGGGTAGGAGTTATCAAAGTCTCCAGGAACCATGACCTTACCATTGATGAAGAGGTTTCTGTGTCCCTATGAACCTGAGAGGTTTGTTACCTGGAGCCTTTGTGCTCCTGGTAGGATATCCCATGGCAAACTGGTCTCAGGTGAGGGGCCAGACTAGGAATGGCTCAGAAACACTCCATGAAAAAAAAAAACGAGGTAGAAGAAATGTGACGTAGATGTTGGAAGAAGCCCTGGGCCCCCATCTGGAGCCAGATATGGACATAGGGCCTATCAGAGAGTGCCTAGTGGCATAGCCAGAAAAGACAATGTGGACCTTCCATCTCCAGCCTGTGGGCTCACCACCCGCAGTGGGAACTGCTGGTGACAAGTGTGCTGTCCTATGGGTGGCGGCGAAAGTCGAGGGCCTCGATGGAAGAGACCTGGGCATCACAGGCTAGCTCTGGGGCATGGAACATCACCTCCTTGTGGTGGAAGGAGACAGACCTTGTGCAGAAGGTGGAGTGCTCAAAGTTAAATCTCCATGCACAGCCTTGGCTCCAGAACCAATCTCCTTGCTAGGGTTAGACCTTTTTCTTCTCTGGAGTTGCCCAGGGTGTGAGGCACCAAGGGGGTGTGAGTATACTCACCAGATACCAGCTGAGCGCTGCTATGTTGGAGTTTACCCCAGAAGATGAGTGGGTCACCTCCCTGTGACTTCAGGTTGTGGAGGGGAAAACTCTGACTGCTGATTGTGTGTATGCACCAAACAGCAGTTTGGAGTATTCTGCAGAGGTGGGTCACGCCATTCTCAAGTCATCAATCTGCAAGTCCTAAGTCAAGTCTCAAGTCAGCTGTCAAACACTTGGTGGTCATTATAACTTGAGACTTGACTTGGGACTTGCAGATTCATTACTTGAGGGTGACTTGATGGTGACTTCCACCTCTGGTATTCTGCTCTCTTGGAATCTCTGACTGGAGTCCTGCATGGGGCTCGATGGGTGGGGGGTGGGGGGAGAGGTTGAACTCCATTGTTCTGCTGGGAGACATCAACATGCACGTGGGTACTGACAAAACACCTGGAGAGGTGTGATTGGGAGCGGCCTCCCTGATTGAAATCCAAGTGGTTGTTTATTATTGGACTTTTGTGCTTGTCATGGACTGTCCATAGTGAACACTATGTTTGAACGTAAGGATGCTCATAAGTGTACAGAGTACCAATTTCAATTTTTTTCAATTTATACCATTTTATATAGCGCCAAATCACAACAAAGTTGCCTCAAGGCGCTTCACACAGTAAGGTCTAACCTTACCAACCCCCAGAGCAAGCACACAGGCGACAGTGATGAGGAAAAACTCCCTCTGGAATGGCTCAGAGACTGCTGCTTTGTTTGATCAAAATTTTTTCAAAACTGTAAGGCACAACTGAGTGGACACCATTCGATAAATTCAGCTGGTTTTCGGTAAAAATTTTAACGGCTGATGAGAGATTTTGGTCTGTAACTGTCGCTTTAAGAATGGCCCACGGCACCTGACGGCGATCTGCACTTCGAGGCGGCAGCGTCTCACCATTTCAAGTTGAAAACTTCCACATTTCAGGCTCTGTTGACCCAGGAAGTCATCAGAGAACAGAGAACTTTCAGAAGAAGTCGGCATGAGGAGTTTATTCGGACATTCCATTGTTAACGGAGAATTTGTAATGAAAGAACATGCGGGCAGAGTCGCATGTCGGGCCGGACCCGACCGCGGGGGGGTCGCGACAGGAAAAACACCTCCGTTGGAAACCTTAACGGGCAAGTTGGAACATGCCCAAGCTGTTAAACAATTTCTCAGTTACTCACTTGTTGAAAGCCATCAAAAGCCGCCTGAATTTTACAAATGGTTTTCAACACGGAGGTGTTTTTCCTGTCGCGGTGCGCACAGATTTGCCGAGTCATCACGGAAACGACTCGGCGAATTTGCGCGCACGTCTTTCATTAAAAAATGTCCTTAAGCAGTGGAATGTCCGCATAAAGTCCTCATGCCGGCCTCTTCGGAATCTTCTCTGTTCTCTCACAATGTCCTGGGTGAATTAAGCCTCAAAGTTTTCAGGTCGAAACAGGCCGACGACGGCGCCTGGAAGTGCTGCAGGACGTCCCGCTCTGTGGGAAGTCCTTACGGTGACAGAAACACCCCATAATCTCTCATCAGCCGTTAAACTTTTCACCGAAAACCAGCTTAATTTCTCAAATAGTATCCACTCGGATATTCCTCACAGGTCCAGAAAAAATTTTGATAAAGCAACGCGCGCCGTCTCGAGCAGCGTGTGAAACAAAGGAATTCAGCCGAGACGGAGGTGTTCCTTTGTCTCTCTTTGTCTCGCTTCATCAGCAAATCGGTCGTGACGCGCGAAGCCTCCGCGCGGCTTTCCATGACAAAATCTCTTGTTAAAAGTGAAATCTGCCGGAAAAATGGCTGATGTCCAGCTCTTGTGATAACCAGAGAAAGAGCACACGACGGTCTCGTATCCACAGAGCCATCAGCTTAGAAATGATCCAGTGGTTTGTGCCACATCATCGCAGCTCGCAGCGCGGCGCACCGACCTTCCTTAAAGGGGTCCTTAACCCTGTAGTTAAAGTCCTTATTCTCTGTGAAGCCCGTAAAATTTTCACTGAAAGCCAGATAAATTTTTCGAATGGTTTCCAGGTGCCAGTCTCTAACAGCTTCTGAAAAAATTCTGATGGAAAAAAAGTCCTTTTCATTCCGCTATTTCCAGACAATGAAAATCCGACGAGGGGGCGGGACCACTCCTTCCACAAGGCGTGCTCACAGGCGAATGACGTCACCGACAGGCGTGGAAAAACTCACGCATGCGCACGAGGGTTCAAGCATGTCTGACGTAAAAACATATGAATGAAATCCATATAGTTTTTGAAAAAAATAAAAAGGTACGATACTTTATGGACAGACCTCGTACATGTTGATTTGGCACAAGCTGTACACCAGATGTCCTTCCTGCTGCAACGTCATGTTGCAGTGAAATGTGGCAGGGGTGGGGTTCGAACCAGGAACCTTTGTTACTGAAACCAAGTGCACTAAACACTTGGCCACTACCCCTGATATCTGTCTGTGTCTTATAGATTAATAAGCATGGTAGCTTTGTGGTTAGCGCATGTTGCCTCACAGCAAGAAGGTCATTGCTTCAATTCCCACCTGTGGCCTTTCTGTATGGAGTTTGCGTGTTCTCCCTGTGTTTGTGTGGGTTTCCTCCAGGTGCTCCGATTTTCTCCCACATTTAAAGACTGTAATAAAACTGATTTTGGTGCAGTTTGGAGGTTATAAGTATTTTGTGTTGATTTTATGGATTTTCTCACTTGGTTATACAGGTGGACCCTCAAAGGGGTTGACATGTATGATCATGACTCTATTTAATAACATCTACCCGCAAGGGTTAGGGTTAGGGCATGAACAATTTACCCTGTGGACACTCAGGAGGACTATGTAATGTGTAATATCAGTGTCCCTTAGTTTGGACCAGGGACTCTCCAAGGCAACCTGGTAACGTATTGATCCAGACATCATTTTAGGTCACTGGTTCAGGTCCAGATCTCCCAACCACAAAGTCAGACTAGAAGCTTCAGGACAATAAACACTCGAACCTTCTCAATATTTCTTTATCCTCCTGTTTACTGTTGCAAAAATGTGCAGAAAGTCCAGAACCAGGTGTACAGTCGGTCAGTGTCATTTGTGTTTGGAAACGGTGTTAAAAGTTGGCAGCAAATAACCTCAAGACAATTCTTTATATTCGTCACTCATACAGGTGAAAAAGTACCTCTGGTGGTGGTCAACGGGACGAAGACGCTGCTCGTATCAGCATATTTGGAGCATCGCACTGCCGCACGAGAGGCGAGTTTGTGGATTTTTACACTGATGCATTCTGCAGGTGTTTTTTCTTGAGGGATTCAATCCCTTGACCTTTGGGTTCATGAACATTATTTAATTTAAATTTCAATTTATATAGCACCAAATCACAACAGAGTTGCCTCAAGGCGCTTCACACAAGTAAGGTCTAACCTTACTAACCCCCAGAGCAGCAGTGGTAGAGAAAAACTCCCTCTGAGGAAGAAACCTCAAGCAGACCAGACTCAAAGGGGTGACCCTCTGCTTCGCCATGCTACAGACATAAAAATTCACAGATTAAACACAATTCAAGAATCTTTGAGCTGACTCAGGGATACACGGAGAGTTTGGAACACTGAGGAGGTTCACAGCAGAGGTCAACACTGACACATGTATAGCCAATCCCCCTTAAACTGTGTTTCTTAATCCTTGATGAGTCGACCTGAATGACAGTTTTCTTTGGCGTGTGGATAATATAAGTCAAAAATAGGTAGAATGATTTCCTTTAAACACACAGATGCATATTTCTTTGTATGTTCATATTGTGATGTGTTGTGCTTGCAGAGTATGTATCAGATATATCTGCTCTCTGATGCCTTTCATTCTTCTTGTTTTGACATCCCAGGTCCGGGTTGTGGCCATTGTGCTAAGAAGAGAAAATGTGAACTATCACTGCCTCCTGTGTTGTCAGGGGCAACCATACGTCTCTGTATGCAGCAGGAGCATCCACTCAGACCACTTTGGGTTTGCATATGGGACAGCAGACATCATGTGTTCTCTGCCTCCCGGGTGTGAGACGCCCTCTCACATCACTGTGACCTCTGCTGCAACTGAAGGTACAGAGTAAGAGTTCAGTCTTTCTACCATTAAAATGAAAAGAAACTAAGCATCATCACAAAAGGTCAGAAACCACACATGGAAGAATAGAGGATAGATTAAAGGTTTTTATTTTCAGGTTGTTATGATCCAGTATGTCTGCTTTTACCTGATAAACAGTGGGTGGAGCTTCATAATTTTGTATTTTAAGTTGAGTGATGACTCTTTAGCCTGGAGTCACTTTGGGATTTGTGTTTTGTTTTTTTGTTTTTTGTTTTTTTGGATCCAGAACCAACAGCAGTTCAGATGACCTACCAGTGAAGGAATGGAGACATTTAGGAGACATGGCAGTGGAACTTTGAGCCAAACATTTGAGCAAAATACTAGAAAGTGGCTTGGAGAGTGAAGAAGCATAGTTATGATTTTTTTTTTTTTTTAATAAGGGTAATACGGTGTAGAGCTGCATTAACTACATAGGTACCAAGTTGATCAGCAGCAGCACGTAGTTATGGGAAAGATTAGTAGAAGCTAGGCTTAGAAAACAGGCGAAGAACTATGATGTGGCTTCATGCTGAGAAAGAGCAGTACAGATGCAATGTTTGCTCTGAGTGTGCTGATGGAGAAGTGTAGAGAAGAACAGAAGGTGTTACACTGTGTATTTGTGGATTTAGAGAAAGCTTATGACAGGCTCCCAAGAGCAGAGGTGTGGTATTGTAGGAGGAAGTCTGGAGTTGCAGAGAAGTATGTGAGAGTGGTGCAGGATATGTACAAGGATAGTGTGACAGCTGAGAGATGTGCAGTAGGAATGACAGATGAATTCAAGGTGTACATGGGTTTTCATCAAGGATCAGCTCTGTCTCGTTTCTTGTTTGCAATGGTGATGGACAGGTTGAATGATATCAGACAGGAATCCCAAATCAAATATGTTTTACTGTCACCACAGGGGAATTTTCCTTGGGGTGAAGTGCTGCACAGCTGCAGAGCAGAAAAACAATGGACAACATAAAAATACAGATACAACGTAGATGACATTTTGCCTCTCGCATCTATAGTCTCAGACCATTCACTTATCAGGTTTACATTTACACTGCCGCGTTTAGTGGAACAACAACCTTTTCTACAACTGCGGCGTTGTATTAAACCCTCAACTATGACTGAACTTGAGGCCAGACTACCTGATATTTTAGCTTTGAGTCTGGAGAATGCTAAATCAGTGGACAGCCTTGCAGATAGTCTAAATTTAGCGCTTAAAACTACACTTGATAAGATTGCACCTCTTCTTTTAAGGTCACGCCCTCCTAAGGCACAGTCACCTTGGTTCAATGATTATTTGCGTGACCTCAGGCAGAAGGCTCGAGGTTTGGAACGGAAATGGCGTTGTTCCAAATTAGAGGTGTTCCACCTTGTGTGGCAGGATGCTATTTTAGATTATAGGCATGCATTACTGGCCACGAAGCGGACCTATTACTCTGATTTGATCAGTAAAAACAAACATAACTCAAAGTTTTGTTTGACACGGTCGCATTTCTTATTCACGGGCAGCCACCTGTTAGTCTTTCTCCCTTTTCAGCACAGGATTTCTTGGATTATTTTGAGAAGAAAATAGAAAATATTAGGCTGAGCATATCTCAGCATGCCTCAGACCAGCCATTAAAACCTGCTATGGAGGTGGGTGCTACCATTGAGGTGTTACCTAGATTGACAGAATTTAATAGTATTTCATTAGGCATGCTGACGAAAACTGTGGTGTCTACAAAAAGCACAACCTGTTTATTTGATCCTATACCAACAAAATTGTTTAAGGACCTGTGGCCCACTCTTGGGCCGACTGTGCTGGAAATGATTAATCTGTCATTAACCTCTGGATCTGTTCCGAAATGTTTTAAATCTGCAGTGATTAAACCATTACTTAAGAAATCTAATCTTGACCCTAGTGTATTGAAAAATTACAGGCCGATATCAAGTCTATCATTCTGTTCCAAAATTTTAGAAAAGGTGGTTTCACGGCAGCTTGTCGACCACCTCACTGAGAATGATCTTTTTGAGCCGCTGCAGTCTGCTTTTAGGAAATATCACTCCACAGAGACAGTGCTCACTAACATAGTGAATGATCATCTGCGAGCAATGGACTCAGACACCACTACGGTTTTGGTGTTGTTAGATCTCAGTGCTGCGTTTGATACTGTGGATCATCATATTACTAGTATTTTTTTGGGATTACTGGAAGAGCCCTTGCCTGGTTGACGTGGCACCTGACCAGTTGTTCTCACTGTGTTTTGTACAACCACACTACCTCTAACCTTAGTGAGACGACATTTTGGATTCCACAAGTGTCCGTCTTAGGCCCCCTGCTTTTCTCCCTTTATATGGCACCCCTTGGGCGTATACTGCAGAGTTTTGGATTGCCTTTCATTGTTATGCTAATCATACTCAGTTGTACATGCCGATAACTGTGGGAAATCTCACTCCCATAAAATCCCTGGAGGACTGTTTTCTATCAGTGAGAAGTTGGATGTCTAGTAACTTCCTACTTTTAAACTTTGATAAGACTGAAATGATGGTTCTTGGTCCAGCGAGATGTCGGCATTAGTTTGACCAGCTGGCGTTCAGCCTGGGTTCGTGTGTCATACATCATACGGACAAAATGAGGAAGCTTGGGGTAATTTTTGATCCCACATTGTCTTTTGACCTCCACATCAGGGATGTTACTAGGACTGCTTTTTTCCATCTGAGAAATATAGCGAGGATCCGACCCATCCTGTCCATGGCTGATGCTGAGACCCTGATTCATGCTTTTGTTTCTTCTAGACTAGATTAGATTATTCAATCAATCAATCAATTTTATTTATATAGCGCCAAATCACAACAAACAGTTGCCCCAAGGCACTTTATATTGTAAGGCAAGGCCATACAATAATTACGTAAAAACCCCAATGGTCAAAACGATCCCCTGTGAGCAAGCACTTGGCGACAGTGGGAAGGAAAAACTCCCTTTTAACAGGAAGAAACCTCCAGCAGAACCAGGCTCAGGGAGGGGCAGTCTTCTGCTGGGACTGGTTGGGGCTGAGGGAGAGAACCAGGAAAAAGACATGCTGTGGAGGGGAGCAGAGATCAATCACTAATGATTAAATGCAGAGTGGTGCATACAGAGCAAAAAGAGAAAGAAACAGTGCATCATGGGAACCCCCCAGCAGTCTAAGTCTATAGCAGCATAACTAAGGGATGGTTCAGGGTCACCTGATACAGCCCTAACTATAAGCTTTAGCAAAAAGGAAAGTTTTAAGCCTAATCTTAAAAGTAGAGAGGGTGTCTGTCTCCCTGATCTGAATTGGGAGCTGGTTCCACAGGAGAGGAGCCTGAAAGCTGAAGGCTCTGCCTCCCATTCTACTCTTACAAACCCTGGGAACTACAAGTAAGCCTGCAGTCTGAGAGTGAAGCGCTCTATTGGGGTGATATGGTACTATGAGGTCCCTAAGATAGATGGGACCTGATTATTCAAAACCTTATAAGTAAGAAGAAGAATTTTAAATTCTATTCTAGAATTAACAGGAAGCCAATGAAGAGAGGCCAATATGGGTGAGATATGCTCTCTCCTTCTAGTCCCCGTTAGTACTCTAGCTGCAGCATTTTGAATTAACTGAAGGCTTTTCAGGGAACTTTTAGGACAACCTGATAATAATGAATTACAATAGTCCAGCCTAGAGGAAATAAATGCATGAATTAGTTTTTCAGCATCACTCTGAGACAAGACCTTTCTAATTTTAGAGATATTGCGTAAATGCAAAAAAGCAGTCCTACATATTTGTTTAATATGCGCTTTGAATGACATATCCTGATCAAAAATGACTCCAAGATTTCTCATAGTATTACTAGAGGTCAGGGTAATGCCATCCAGAGTAAGGATCTGGTTAGACACCATGTTTCTAAGATTTGTGGGGCCAAGTACAATAACTTCAGTTTTATCTGAGTTTAAAAGCAGGAAATTAGAGGTCATCCATGTCTTTATGTCTGTAAGACAATCCTGCAGTTTAGCTAATTGGTGTGTGTCCTCTGGCTTCATGGATAGATAAAGCTGGGTATCATCTGCTTAACAATGAAAATTTAAGCAATGCCGTCTAATAATACTGCCTAAGGGAAGCATGTATAAAGTGAATAAAATTGGTCCTAGCACAGAACCTTGTGGAACTCCATAATTAACCTTAGTCTGTGAAAAAGATTCCCCATTTACATTAACAAATTGTAATCTATTAGATAAATATGATTCAAACCACCACAGCGCAGTGCCTTTAATACCTATGGCATGCTCTAATCTCTGTAATAAAATTTTATGGTCAACAGTATCAAAAGCAGCACTGAGGTCTAACAGAACAAGCACAGAGATGAGTCCACTGTCTGAGGCCATAAGAAGATCATTTGTAACCTTCACTAACGCTGTTTCTGTACTATGATGAATTCTAAAACCTGACTGAAACTCTTCAAATAGACCATTCCTCTGCAGATGATCAGTTAGCTGTTTTACAACTACCCTTTCAAGAATTTTTGAGAGAAAAGGAAGGTTGGAGATTGGCCTATAATTAGCTAAGATAGCTGGGTCAAGTGATGACTTTTTAAGTAATGGTTTAATTACTGCCACCTTAAAAGCCTGTGGTACATAGCCAACTAATAAAGATAGATTGATCATATTTAAGATGGAAGCATTAAATAATGGTAGGGCTTCCTTGAGCAGCCTGGTAGGAATGGGGTCTAATAGACATGTTGATGGTTTGGATGAAGTAACTAATGAAAATAACTCAGACAGAACAATCTGAGAGAAAGAGTCTAACCAAATACCGGCATCACTGAAAGCAGCCAAAGATAACGATATGTCTTTGGGATGGTTATGAGTAATTTTTTCTCTAATAGTTAAAATTTTATTAGCAAAGAAAGTCATGAAGTCATTACTAGTTAAAGTTAAAGGAATACTCGGCTCAATAGAGCTCTGACTCTTTGTCAGCCTGGCTACAGTGCTGAAAAGAATCCTGGGGTTGTTCTTATTTTCTGCAATTAGTGATGAGTAGTAAGATGTCCTAGCTTTACGGAGGGCTTTTTTATAGAGCAACAGACTCTTTTTCCAGGCTAAGTGAAGATCTTAGTGAGAAATTAGTGAGACACCATTTCCTCTCCAGCTTACGGGTTATCTGCTTTAAGCTGCGAGTTTGTGAGTTATACCACAGAGTCAGGCACTTCTGATTTAAAGCTCTCTTTTTCAGAGGAGCTACAGGCATCCAAAGTTGTCTTCAATGAGGATGTAAAACTATTGACGAGATACTCTATCTCACTTACAAACAAATAAAACTGGTTTTTGTCATTCTCAGCATCTGTGTGGATGTTAAAATCGCCCACTATAATTATCTTATCTGAGCTAAACACTAAGTCAGACAAAAGGTCTGAAAATTCACAGAGAAACTCACAGTAACTACCAGGTGGACGATAGATAATAACAAATAAAACTGGTTTTTGGGACTTCCAATTTGGATGGACAAGACTAAGAGTCAAGCTTTCAAATGAATTAAAGCTCTGTCTGGGTTTTTGATTAATTAATAAGCTGGAATGGAAGATTGCTGCTAATCCTCCGCCTCGGCCCGTGCTACGAGCATTCTGACAGTTAGTGTGACTCAGGGGTGTTGACTCATTAAACTAATATATTCATCCTGCTGTAACCAGGTTTCTGTAAGGCAGAATAAATCAATATGTTGATCAATTATTATATCATTTACTAACAGGGACTTAGAAGAGAGAGACCTAATGTTTAATAGACCACATTTAACTGTTTTAGTCTGTGGTGCAGTTGAAGGTGCTATATTATTTTTTCTTTTTGATTTTTTTATGCTTAAATAGATTTTTGCTGGTTATTGGTGGTCTGGGAGCATGCACCGTCTCTACGGGGATGGGGTAATGAGGGGATGGCAGGGGGAGAGAAGCTGCAGAGAGGTGTGTAAGACTACAACTCTGCTTCCTGGTCCCAACCCTGGATAGTCACGGTTTGGAGGATTTAAGAAAATTGGCCAGATTTCTAGAAATGAGAGCTGCTCCATCTAAAGTGGGATGGATGCCGTCTCTCCTAACAAGACCAGGTTTTCCCCAGAAGCTTTGCCAATTATCTATGAAGCCCACCTCATTTTTTGGACACCACTCAGACAGCCAGCAATTCAAAGAGAAGATGTGGCTAAACATGTCACTCCCGGTCCGATTGGGGAGGGGCCCAGAGAAAAGTACAGAGTCCGACATTGTTTTTGCAAAGTTACACACCGATTCAATGTTAATTTTAGTGACCTCCGATTGGCGTAACCGGGTGTCATTACTGCCGACGTGAATTACAATCTTACCAAATTTACGCTTAGCCTTAGCCAGCAGTTTCAAATTTCCTTCAATGTCGCCTGCTCTGGCCGCCGGAAGACAATTGACTATGGTTGCTGGTGTCGCTAACTTCACATTTCTCAAAACAGAGTCGCCAATAACCAGAGTTTGATCCTCGGCGGGTGTGTCGTCGAGTGGGGAAAAACGGTTAGAAATGTGAACGGGTTGGCGGTGTACACGGGGCTTCTGTTTAGAACTACGCTTCCTCCTCACAGTCACCCAGTTGGCCTGCTTTCCTGGCTGCTCAGGATCTGCCAGAGGGAAACTAACGGCGGCTAAGCTACCTTGGTCCGCACCGACTACATGGGCCTGGCTAGCTGTAGCATTTTCCACGGTGCGGAGCCGAGTCTCCAATTCGCCCAGCCTGGCCTCCAAAGCTACGAATAAGCTACACTTATTACAAGTACCATTACTGCTAAAGGAGGCCGAGGAATAACTAAACATTTCACACCCAGAGCAGAAAAGTGCGGGAGAGACAGGAGAAGCCACCATGCTAAACCGGCTAAGAGCTAGTAGCTGCGCTAAGCTAGCGGATTGCTAAAGACACACAAAGTGAATAATGTGTAAATAATTTAGAGGTGATTCATCAGAGGGAGTGCTTTAGTTAAGGCACGTGAAGATTACACTGTGAAACAAATCGTTATCTAGTTATCTAGATCAATCTAACTGCGCAGATTAAACAGCTAACAGATACAGCAAAACACTGCTGTGCTCCGGAACAGGAAGTGATACAATACCGCAGTGAGAGCCAACCACCAGTAGATGTTTGTAATGTTCTATTTTCAGGGTTACCACAGTCCAGCATTAGGGGTCTTCAGCTGGTTCAGAACACTGCCGCCAGACTTCTGACACGTAGCAGAAGGTCTGAACATATCACACCCATTTTGGGCATCTTTGCACTGGCTCCCTGTCTCTGTGAGAGCAGATTTTAAGGTGTTGCTATTGACTTATAAGGTTGTTCATGAGCTGGTGCCATCTTATCTGGCTGATCTGGTGGAACTCTATGTGCTAACCCGGGCTTTGCGGTCACATGATGCGGGACTTCTCTGTGTTTCCAGGGTGAAGAAGAAGTCAGCAGGTCAAAGAGCCTTTTCGTATCATGCACCCACCCTGTGGAACAGTCTTCCTGCGACCGTGAAGCAGTCTGAGTCCGTGGACATTTTTAAGTCAAGACTTAAAACCTACTTTTATTCTCTTTCTTATGAATAGTTTTTATTTTCATTTGTTTTATTCTTTTACTTCTGTTTTTATTTATGTATTTGAATTTTTTATTCATTTTTAATTATTTATTAAATTTTATGTTGACTTGTTTTATGTAAGGCGCTTGGAGATGGCTTTTGCTGTAATTTGGCGCATTATAAGCTAATTAAATTAATTAATTAAATTATACATCACAAAATAAAACAAATTCAAAGCAAAGCATTAAACCTGCCTTTCAACAGTCTGAAACACACTATCCCTTATAAAACTCGAAATAAACCTAAAAAAAATAATGACATTAAAAGCCAGTCTGCAAAAATAAGTGCAGAGATGTTCACGTGCCAAAGAGGGAGATGCTATCAAAAGAGAAGAGAAGAGAAGAGAAGAGAAGAGAAGAGAAGAGTTAGAGTTGTGGTATTGTTTGAGGAAATCTGGAGTGACAGCAAAGTATGTGAGGGTGATGCTGCATATGTGAAAGGATATGTGTGTCAGCAGTGAGATGTGCAATAGGAAGTCCACAGAATATGATGTCTGTGGATAACATTCTGATGTGGAGAGCAATTTGACCTGAAACTGAAGGTGTGGAGGTATGCACTGGAGAGAAAGGGAATGAAAGACAATCAGAGCAATAGGCCTTACAAGCAAGGTGGCAAAACAGTGAGGATGCAAGTAGCAGGAGAGACGGTGGATGAATTTAAATATTTAGGGTCACCTGTCCAAAACAATGAAAAGTGTGATTAAAAAGGTGAACAAGAGGAAGCAGGCAGTGTGGAGTGAGTGGAGATGAGTCACAAATTATTTGTAATAGATGGGAGCCAGTTGAGGTGGCTCGGGCATCTTTTCCGGATGCCCCCTGGACACCTCGTTGGAGAGGTGTTCCGGGCACATCCCATCGGGAGGAGGCCCAGGACACGCTGGAGGGACTATATCTCTCAGCTGGCTTGGGAACGCCTTGGGGTTCCCCGGGAGGAGCTGGGGGAGGTGTGTGTGGATCGGGAGATCTGGGCGGCTTTGCTTGAGCTGCTGCCCCACGACCCGACTCCGGATAAAGCGGAAGAAAATGGATGATGGGTACTGTGTTGTTCTGAATATAAGACAAGTCTGAAAAGAAAAGCAAATTATTTAATTTCACAATATTTCACAATAGCAGATTTTGTGTGTTACTCGAGTTTTGTGGTTATTTAATCACACACTTTTCTATGCTGTGTCAACCTTCATTTGTAATAATAAAACTGTTCTTTTCTTTGTTTTCAAAGAAAAAAGTCACATGTTTTAAAGGTCCAGAACCAACATGTGAGGAGTGACTCCTTCAGTCATAACTTCACTGTTTGTTTCTCCTGCATGTTTGATTTCACCAACGTGCTGCAGGTACGTCTCAAAGCTTCCACCAAGAACAAATTGTATCAGTCGCACTCCAGACAGGCAGCAATTACAGTGACTATAAAAGAAGATTTAATGATGTTAAAAAATCCAACAAATCCAACAAATGCTTAATTACACTATCATTCATTTATAAACTTCTGTATATTATCCTGTAATAAAGGCATTAATATTGTACTGTTGATCTATTTTCTTTCTTTACTTAACGAGAAACATGAAGTAAATCTGCAGCCTTTTATCCAAGACTGGGAACTGCATTTATTTCAAGATCAACATTTAAATCAGTGGTCTCCAAACTATTCCAGAAAGGGCCGAGAGGGTGCAGGTTTTCTTTGCAGCCACTGACTCCAGCAGGTGATTTCACTGGTGAACTCATCCCACCTGCTCCAAGTGATGTTAATCAGTGAAATCACCTGCTGAAGTCAGTGGCTGCAAAGTAAACCTGCACCCTCTTGGCCCTTTCTGGAATAGTTTGGAGACCAGTGATTTAAATTATATAATGAAAATGTTCCAGCTTTCACCTCATCAAATATTCATACCACTGAACTCATAAACATTCATTATTTGTATATTATATAACAGCTAAAATAGATCCTTGTCATTTTATTTTATATTAATTTACAAACAACAGAAAAGGGACTGACGTTTTGTTACCTCCTCAGTGCAGTAAAAAAAAAAAAGTCAGAAATGAATCCAGCTTTGGTGCATCACTGCTACTTTGACATCAACAATCCAACACAAACTTTAAATTGGAGTCCAAAAATAATTCTGATGATGTGCCGTGCATCAAATCATCATCCCTCAGCAAAACAAACTCTTTGTTTTAAATCTAAGCACCGGCCGGCTTGTGTGAGCGTGTGCACAGTGCATGCTCACAGAAGCGGGAAGGCACTTGTGCGCGCGTGTACTACCAAAAAAAAAAAAGACTGTGTATTTCCTCAGTGCAATGAAAAAAACACATCAAACGGTTTACAGTGCAGTGGATTTGTTCTGTGTGCGTGCGTGTGTGCAGAGTGTAATGGTACCAAACTTATGGAACAAATTGCACTCTAAGCGCAATGCAGCACAAATGGGACGAATAATCCATGTCACGTGACACACAAAGCACCAATCAAATTTGAAGAATCCACTCAGTTGTTATATACGAGGTCTATTAGAAAAGTATTCAACCTTATTATTTTTTTCAAAAACCATATGTGCCGCATGGCGCACAGCAACGCCGTGATGAAACCTCACGGGACATGTTCTGGCATGTCCAGGCACATCCACAATTTCTTGGATAATCACTCGATAAAAAAACCACCGACAGCTGTCTGAACACCATCTCAAAGCCGCCCTGTGAGACCAAAACGGAGGTGTTCCTTTGTCTCGCTCCAGTAGCGAATCCATCGTGACGCGCGAAGCCTCTGCTCGGCTTTCCATGTCAAAATCTCTTGTTAAAAGTGAAATCTGCCAGAAAATGGTTGATGTCCAGCTCTTGTGATAACCAGAGAAAGTGCACACGACGGTCCCGGCTCCACAGAGCCATCCGTTTAGAAATGATCCGGTGGTTTGTGGCTCTCGATGGTGGCACGGAGCGCGGCGCACCGAGCGTCCTTAAAGCCGTCCTTAAAGCCGTCCTTAAAGCTGTAGTAACAGTCCTTATTCTCTGTGAAGCCCGTAAAATTTTCACCGAAAGCCAGATAAATTTTTCAAATGGTTTCCAGCTGCCAGTATCTAACAGTTTCTGAAAAAATTCTGATGGGAAAAAAAGCCCAAATCATTCCACCATTTCCTGACAATAAAATACGCAGAGGGGGTGGACCACTCCTCACTCAAAGCCTGCTCACTGGCGAATGACGCAACTGACAGGCGTGGCAAAACTCACGCATGCGCACGGGGGTTCAACCTTGTCTGACGCAATCACACGTGATTCAAATCCATATGGTTTTTGAAAAAAATAATAAGGTCGGATACTTTTCTAATAGACCTCATAAAAACAGTTGATACACAATGGATTGGAAACTTTCTATCAGCTTTTTTTTTCTTGTTCATTCCTTGCAGCGCTTCATGTTCTTGTCTAATCCCAGGTGAAGCATTCGCTCTGCTAACTAAATCCTGTGGCTGTGTTTCAGCTGGTGCAGAGTTTGGAGGTGCTGCGGATTCTCGGGGTGAGCAGAGTGGTCGTGTATAAGACGAGCTGCAGTCCTGAAACACAGCGGTTACTGGACTACTACACAAACACAGGTGGAGCATGCTGTCTGCACCATCAAGCTTTTCAAATCTGATGGTTGCAGTGCAGGTTTTGTAGCTCGAATGCCTCTGTAGTTCATGAACTCTGCAGTGGTTCTCAGCATACCTGTTATTTTAGTTCCAGAAAGAAAAGATAAGAACCACCAGCTGCTACTCTGCACACACCAACATCTTCCCATGAGAGATGTTTCTGCAAGAAAAAGTTTTGTTGTCTGGATGGTTCTGAGTGGCAGGCATGAATATGAGGCAGTGGTCTCAAACTGGGTGCAGAAATGGCCCAGGGGGTGCAAGGTTCCATTACAAACACAGTCCACCAGGTGATTTCACTGATTTCTGCCAGTACAATTTCAGTTTGCAACCACTGCACTGAATTAACTCACGTTTCTGCCACAATAAACAGTAAAAATTAACTTTACCATCCACAATCAATCAATCAATCAATCAATCAATTTTATTTATATAGCGCCAAATCACAACAAACAGTTGCCCCAAGGCGCTTTATATTGTAAGGCAAGGCCATACAATAATTACGTAAAAACCCCAACGGTCAAAACGACCCCCTGTGAGCAAGCACTTGGCGACAGTGGGAAGGAAAAACTCCCTTTTAACAGGAAGAAACCTCCAGCAGAACCAGGCTCAGGGAGGGGCAGTCTTCTGCTGGGACTGGTTGGGGCTGACGGAGATAACCAGGAAAAAGACATGCTGTGGAGGGCAGCAGAGATCAATCACTAATGATTAAATGCAGAGTGGTGCATACAGAGCAAAAAGAAAAAGAAACACTCAGTGCATCATGGGAACCCCGCAGCAGTCTAAGTCTATAGCAGCATAACTAAGGAATGGTTCAGGGTCACCTGATCCAGCCCTAACTATAAGCTTTAGCAAAAAGGAAAGTTTTAAGCCTAATCTTAAAAGTAGAGAGGGTGTCTGTCTCCCTGATCTGAATTGGGAGCTGGTTCCACAGGAGAGGAGCCTGAAAGCTGAAGGCTCTGCCTCCCATTCTACTCTTACAAACCCTAGGAACTACAAGTAAGCCTGCAGTCTGAGAGTGAAGCGCTCTATTGGGGTGATATGGTACTATGAGGTCCCTAAGATAAGATGGGACCTGATTATTCAAAACCTTATAAGTAAGAAGAAGAATTTAAATTCTATTCTAGAATTAACAGGAAGCCAATGAAGAGAGGCCAATATGGGTGAGATATGCTCTCTCCTTCTAGTCCCTGTCAGTACTCTAGCTGCAGCATTTTGAATTAACTGAAGGCTTTTCAGGGAACTTTTAGCACAACCTGATAATAATGAATTACAATAGTCCAGTCTAGAGGAAATAAATGCATGAATTAGTTTTTCAGCATCACTCTGAGACAAGACCTTTCTAATTTTAGAGATATTGCGTAAATGCAAAAAAGCAGTCCTACATATTTGTTTAATATGCGCTTTGAATGACATATCCTGATCAAAAATGACTCCAAGATTTCTCACAGTATTACTAGAGGTCAGGGTAATGCCATCCAGAGTAAGGATCTGGTTAGACACCATGTTTCTAAGATTTGTGGGGCCAAGTACAATAACTTCAGTTTTATCTGAGTTTAAAAGCAGGAAATTAGAGGTCATCCATGTCTTTATGTCTGTAAGACAATCCTGCAGTTTAGCTAATTGGTGTGTGTCCTCTGGCTTCATGGATAGATAAAGCTGGGTATCATCTGTGTAACAATGAAAATTTAAGCAATGCCATCTAATAATACTGCCTAAGGGAAGCATGTATAAAGTGAATAAAATTGGTCCTAGCACAGACCTTGTGGAACTCCATATTTAACCTTAGTCCTGTGAAGAAGATTCCCCATTTACATGAACAAATTGTAATCTATTAGACAAATATGATTCAAACCACCGCAGCGCAGTGCCTTTAATACCTATGGCATGCTCTAATCTCTGTAATAAATTTTATGGTCAACAGTATCAAAAGCAGCACTGAGGTCTAACAGAACAAGCACAGAGATGAGTCCACTGTCTGAGGCCATAAGAAGATCATTTGTAACCTTCACTAATGCTGTTTCTGTACTATGATGAATTCTAAAACCTGACTGAAACTCTTCAAATAGACCATTCCTCTGCAGATGATCAGTTAGCTGTTTTACAACTACCCTTTCAAGAATTTTTGAGAGAAAAGGAAGGTTGGAGATTGGTCTATAATTAGCTAAGATAGCTGGGTCAAGTGATGGCTTTTTAAGTAATGGTTTAATTACTGCCACCTTAAAAGTCTGTGGTACATAGCAAACTAATAAAGATAGATTGATCATATTTAAGATGGAAGCATTAAATAATGGTAGGGCTTCCTTGAGCAGCCTGGTAGGAATGGGGTCTAATAGATATCTTGATGGTTTGGATGAAGTAACTAATGAAAATAACTCAGACAGAACAATCTGAGAGAAAGAGTCTAACCAAATACCGGCATCACTGAAAGCAGCCAAAGATAACGATACGTCTTTGGGATGGTTATGAGTAATTTTTTCTCTAATAGTTAAAATTTTATTAGCAAAGAAAGTCATGAAGTCATTACTAGTTAAAGTTAAAGGAATACTCGGCTCAATAGAGCTCTGACTCTTTGTCAGCCTGGCTACAGTGCTGAAAAGAAACCTGGGGTTGTTCTTATTTTCTTCATTAGTGATGAGTAGTAAGATGTCCTAGCTTTACGGAGGGCTTTTTTATAGAGCAACAGACTCTTTTTCCAGGCTAAGTGAAGATCTTCTAAATTAGTGAGACACCATTTCCTCTCCAACTTACGGGTTATCTGCTTTAAGCTGCGAGTTTGTGAGTTATACCATGGAGTCAGGCACTTCTGATTTAAAGCTCTCTTTTTCAGAGGAGCTACAGCATCCAAAGTTGTCTTCAATGAGGATGTAAAACTATTGACGAGATACTCTATCTCACTTACAGAGTTTAGGTAGCTACTCTGCACTGTGTTGGTATATGGCATTAGAGAACATAAAGAAGGAATCATATCCTTAAACCTAGTTACAGCGCTTTCTGAAAGACTTCTAGTGTAATGAAACTTATTCCCCACTGCTGGGTAGTCCATCAGAGTAAATGTAAATGTTATTAAGAAATGATCAGACAGAAGGGAGTTTTCAGGGAATACTGTTAAGTCTTCAATTTCCATACCATAAGTCAGAACAAGATCTAAGATATGATTAAAGTGGTGGGTGGACTCATTTACATTTTGAGCAAAGCCAGTTGAGTCTAATAATAGATTAAATGCAGTGTTGAGGCTGTCATTCTCAGCATCTGTGTGGATGTTAAAATCGCCTACTATAATTATCTTATCTGAGCTAAGCACTAAGTCAGACAAAAGGTCTGAAAATTCACAGAGAAACTCACAGTAACGACCAGGTGGACGATAGATAATAACAAATAAAACTGTTTTTTGGGACTTCCAATTTGGATGGACAAGACTAAGAGTCAAGCTTTCAAATGAATTAAAGCTCTGTCTGGGTTTTTGATTAATTAATAAGCTGGAATGGAAGATTGCTGCTAATCCTCCGCCTCTGCCCGTGCTACGAGCATTCTGGCAGTTAGTGTGACTCGGGGGTGTTGACTCATTTAAACTAACATATTCATCCTGCTGTAACCAGCTTTCTGTAAGGCAGAATAAATCAATATGTTGATCAATTATTATATCATTTACTAACAGGACTTAGAAGAGAGAGACCTAATGTTTAATAGACCACATTTAACTGTTTTAGTCTGTGGTGCAGTTGAAGGTGCTATATTATTTTTTCTTTTTGAATTTTTATGCTTAAATAGATTTTTGCTGGTTATTGGTGGTCTGGGAGCAGGCACCGTCTCTACGGGGATGGGGTAATGAGGGGATGGCAGGGGGAGAGAAGCTGCAGAGAGGTGTGTAAGACTACAACTCTGCTTCCTGGTCCCAACCCTGGATAGTCACGGTTTGGAGGATTTAAGAAAATTGGCCAGATTTCTAGAAATGAGAGCTGCTCCATCCAAAGTGGGATGGATGCCGTCTCTCCTAACAAGACCAGGTTTTCCCCAGAAGCTTTGCCAATTATCTATGAAGCCCACCTCATTTTTTGGACACCAATCAGACAGCCAGCAATTCAAGGAGAACATGCAGCTAAACATGTCACTCCCGGTCCGATTGGGGAGGGGCCCAGAGAAACTACAGAGTCCGACATTGTTTTTGCAAAGTTACACACCGATTCAATGTTAATTTTAGTGACCTCCGATTGGCGTAACCGGGTGTCATTACTGCCGACGTGAATTACAATCTTACCAAATTTGCGCTTAGCCTTAGCCAGCAGTTTCAAATTTCCTTCAATGTCGCCTGCTCTGGCCCCCGGAAGACAATTGGCTATGGTTGCTGGTGTCGCTAACTTCACATTTCTCAAAACAGAGTCGCCAATAACCAGAGTTTGATCCTCGGCAGGTGTGTCGCCGAGTGGGGAAAAACGGTTAGAAATGTGAACGGGTTGGCGGTGTACACGGGGCTTCTGTTTAGGGCTACTCTTCCTCCTCACAGTCACAGCTAGTAGCTGCGCTAAGCTAGCGGATTCCTACAAACACACAAAGTGAATAATGTGTAAATAATTTAGAGGTGATTCAGCAGAGGCAGTGCTTTAGTTAAGGCACGTGAAGATTACACTGTGAAACAAATTGTTATCTAGGTAACTAGATCAGTCTAACTGTGCAGATTAAACAGCTAACAGATACAGCAAAACACCGCTGTGCTCCGGAACAGGAAGTGATACAATACCGCAGTGAGAGCCAACCACCAGTAGAGGCAAGCAAGAGCAGAATATGCAGCCGTGCTGGTCTGTACACGCCCAGTCCTGTCAGATCTGACATGTCATGTAGATCAGGTTCTGGTTATTCCACGTAGGAACATTAGGGGTTCCATATGTTTATCTACTCTACTACTGGAGTTGCATCCACCTGCAATCTAATGATTCCAGCGTCTCCCTCTCAGGTTTTGTGGAGGTGATTCCGTGGTCCATAACACGTTTTGTGAACGTGTCTCGAAGCTGGCTTCCACAACATGGACCAGGTGACCTCCACTACTTTGGCCAGATCACTGCTCTCAATGACTGCCTGTACAGATACATGTACCAGACCAGATACATGGCTCTGCACGACGTTGACGAGCTCATACTGCCCCACACTGTTGACAGGTACTGCTTTTTTCTTCAGAGGATTATGTAACTAAAAACTTCAAATCGAGAGAGACTTTACAAATATTTTATGTTTTGTAATTTTGAGCTTAAAAAATATTGCATGAGATTTTATTACCTACTTTAAAAAATACATCAGTGAGCAACTGTTCTCAGTAATGGCTTAATAAAAATATAGCACAATACTGAAATGCCCTCGGCTGTATGAGCATAAAAATAGGAAAGAGAATGTGACCCTTTGACCAATTAAAATAGGTCAAGGTTAGCGATCTTTGAACTTGTCCAAGATCTGTGTCCCCAGAATGCTCCCTGTGAATTTGAAGACCCTGCCAGTAATACAACTGGACGTATGCTCAGCACAGACAGACGGACACAAATTCTTCATAATACCCAGTGGCCATATGTTGGCCTTGTGTGAAAATGATCGGAAGAACCTGTCAGGCATGGTGGCGGCGTGGCTCATAACAGGTGGACACAAATGCGAGTTCTCACCAGGGATGGAGAAAGTACAAGGTTTAATCATCAAAGCAAGCAGGGAGTTGGTACACAGGTGATCCAGCAGTGAGGCAATGGTAATAGACAGGCGAAAGGCTGAGGCATAGTTCAACAGACAGGCACAGGTCAAAATACACAGCGAGGAGGCAATCAGAGACAAAGGCAAACTCAAGGTCAAATCAAATCAAATGAAATCAAATCAATTTTATTTATATAGCGCCAAATCACAACAAACAGTTGCCCCAAGGCGCTTTATATTGTAAGGCAAAAGCCATACAATAATTACAGAAAAACCCCAACGGTCAAAACGACCCCCTGTGAGCAAGCACTGTTATGTGGGCCGCTGAAGAGGAGGTACTGCTGACCCACCACCATCAGAGGGCGCCCTGCTTGGAGTGCGGGCTCCAAGCACGAGAGGGCGCCAGACCCAGAAGAAGTGACAGCTGTCACTCATCCTCAGCTCCAGCTGTCACTCATTCCTCATCATCACCATCACCATAAAGGCTGGACTGCAACTCCACCTCCTCGCCGAGAAATCAACTACCGAAGAGGTAACTTTCTCTGCTGACTCATATCGATGAGTGATAATCTGAACTTCTTTTGCAGCCGTTATCCTGTTGTGTCGTCCTTATCTGTGGGATTGGCGTTTGGTGTGACAGCGACGGCTTCGCCTCACACCCCAAACCAGATAAGTGGTTTTAACAGGAGCTGCACGAGTGTGTGATTGGAGATGGAGGTGCTCCCTCCTAACTGAGTGCAGACTGTGGATTACTGATTGTGCGGATTCACACTCATTCATCTTGTCTTTGCTTTCTGCCAGCAGTACCAGGGTCGACAGCCGAAGACAGAGGCCACCTGGGGACTCGGGACTTGGCGGCTCCGGTGTTCTTCAGACCGTTGGTGGTGGAAGCCGTGTGGGACACGGCTCCTCTCTCGTCGAGGGTCTTCTATCTTCGAGCCTGCCCACACGTCACCTGGTGTTAATTGACTTTACAAATTTTGTGTGTTTAGTTGTGTGTTGTCACAACATTAAATTGTTACTTTTTGGCTTATTCATTGTCCGTTCTTTTGCACCCCCTGTTGTGGGTCTGTGCTACGACACCTTCCCAACAAGCACTTGGCGACATTGGGAAGGAAAAACTCCCTTCTAACAGGAAGAAACCTCCAGCAGAACCAGGCTCAGGGAGGGGCAGTCTTCTGCTGGGACTGGTTGGGGCTGAGGGGAGAGAATCAGGAAAAAGACATGTCGAGGACAAAGCAAGGTCAAAAATCCAGCAGGCAAGGCAAGGCAAAAGAGTACTTGAAACTATGGCTGGAGAGTGACATGAAATCAACAATCTGGCAGTGAGTAGTTAGACTGTGAGGGCTTAAATAACTGGTGGTGTAATTAGAGGAGAAATGAGAAGCAGGTATGCAGAAGGTGCTCTAAGGAATACAAAGGTGACAGGGGAATACAAAGGTAAGTGCAAGAGAGAGCAGTGAGGTAAAAGCAAAGTGAACTGGGGCAAGATAACTAAGTGGCTGAAAAATCAACAGTGCAAAGCAAGTAAAGTAAGTGGAATAAAACTAACAGTGTATAACGTGGCGTGTTCCAGACAAGCAATAATGTGTGAGCAAAACAAAAGGGGAAACCAACCTAGGAAATAACGTGGCTAATCTAAATAGCGGGAAACATGAAGATCTATGATTATAATAGAAACTATAACAGGGACTGATACAGATTACAAACTGAGCAGAAAATAACTGACATGAAACAAAACCAGTAACCACAAAATACAACACAAAATAAATGATAAAGAGAGAATAAACAAACACAGTGACTACAGAATATGCAATAAATAATAGATAACTGATAAACAGAAAATGGAATAAATAACAAATGGAACATGATATGACAACACTGAAGGTGAATAATAACCAAAACCTGTGACTAAAGCGTAATACAAGAAATGTGATAACCAGAACTAGACTTACAGGATCAGGAGTGAACAACCAATAACCAACTACAGAATAAAAGAAAACCAAAGAAAGAATCCGTGATGAAAGTGTAACATAAAGAAAAGCAATGTATAACTGAATGACTGCAAACTAAATAAGGTAACGAATGAAACTAGTGACTAAATAGTAAACAAAGCAATAAACAGAATCAAACAGACTAACATGGTAAAGAATAAACTAATGAAAGGCAAAACCAGAGACTCAAAGAGGAAATAAGGCAATGAACGAAAAATCTAGCCCCTGAGCCGGGGCTGGGCATGACAGAACCTATTAAATACCCAACCAACTCTTGTTTGCTTCTTTCTGCATGTCCAGAAAGAAGCAAACAAACCCACTGCTGCCGGGAAAAACTAGCCAGAAAAAAAAGTTGGACCAGACTCACGGCCCAAATAGCGGAAGTTTTATATGTATGAGGTGCAGTCAAAAACTATCTGACATTATTTTATCCCACATAAACAAATGAAGTTTGTGAGTTGTCAGTTGGTGGGAAGGTGTAGGAAACGTTTTTGCGTGAGTGTGAATTTTTTCCCTCTTGCAGAGCGCATCAGTCACTCGCAATCAGCCTTAGAGTGAACATGTGTACTGAGCAGCCTTTGGCTTCTTATTTGCTGTAACATGACGGAATGAGTTGAGCAAAGGAACTGCATCAAATGTTGCCAAATGCTTGGTGATACCCAAGAGGAAACCACTCGTAAGATTCACCAGGCTTTTGGCGATGATGCCATTAGCATAACACAAATAAAAGAGTGGTGTAATGGCTGAAACAATGTTCGCACACCAGTGGAGAGCAAAGTGTATTCTAGTAGGCCATCCACAAACCAAAATGTTCAAGCGACTGATAGAATACAAGCTTAGATCGTCCAAGGACTTGAGGCTGAGGTGTGAATAAGGACAGGTTATTCCATTTTGACAGAGGATTTGGGCATGTGGAGAGAGCAGCCCAGTCTCACTTTTTTTTTTGTGCTCCTGTGACGAAATGAGTCAAATTTTGGTGACAGGGCTTTTTTTAAGTCACTATTACTAACCCTGCTCCCACCCCCAACCCTAACCGTAACCATAACCTGATCTTATTCTTTCCCCCCACCCTAACCATAAGCAGGCTCTCACTGGGCACACTCTGTATGCTGTCATTACCCTTGACAGCATACAGCGGTCCAGCCATGAGGCCGATGTGTTGAAAAGGAAAGCAGGTTTGACTTATGGTTTTGAATTATAAATCAAATGAATCCAGATAGAATAACGACATGAAAGTCAACGCTTCAAATGTACAAAGTGAAAATATACCACACATCTGTTAATTTTAAAATAATGCACCAATTCTGAAGATTTGAACATTAACAAACAGATGCCCAAAGGGATTACCCATAAACTCACACTCCGCTCACACTGATTGGTTGACTAATTCATTCTATGTAAAAACCAACACAAGTTAATGTAACGTGTGTGTGTGTGTGTGTGTGTGTGTGTGTGTGTGTGTGTGTGTGTGTGTGTGTGTGTGTGTGTGTGTGTGTGTGTGTGTGTGTGTGTGTGTGTGTGTGTGTGTGTGTGTGTGTGTTTACAAATAAATGGGATTTGTAAAATTTTTGTAAAAAAAAAAAAAACGAAAAGTTGGTTTGTTAAGTTCTGATTCAGGTCGACAACCATGTGATATAACGAGATCAAAATGCATTTGTTTTAAATGAACAGATATGTGTTATATTTTTACTTCGTACAAATGACAGAATTGATATTAATGCAGTTATTTTTTTTCTGGATTAATATGATTTATAAATAAAAACCATAACAGCCAGTCTGCTCTTTGTAAGCCTGATCCCATCAGATCTCAGAAGCAGTGCAGGATCTGGTTCGTCCTTGAAGGGGAGACCTCTTCGGAACACCAGCGGCTGTGTGTGTTTCTCTATCTTACAATGGAGTTGCATCAGGAAAGGCATCCAGCATAAAACCTGTGCCACATACCAGTGCAGATCTAGCTGTATCTGCTGTGGTGACCACGAACAATACGGGAGCAGCTGAATGGACAACAACAAGATAAATCAAAACCATAAGTCAAACCTGCTTTTCTTTTCAAGACGTCTGCCTCACGGCTGGACCACTCTATGCTGTCAAGGTAAATGGCACTTCCCTACAGCAGCGGGCAGGGTGCACAAAGATAGAAGCACTGACTCATTGGCTGTGTTTGGGTTTGTGATCACCTTTGAATCCATCAGAAGCACTGGCAGTGTTTAAACTCAAAATCGGCTTGTTAGTAGCTGAGAGTGTACCAGAGACAATACTGAAAGTTATCAGTTAGTGGTTAGCTGTAGCTTCTGATGAATTTTTTGGTGGTTTATCGGTTTAGTGTTCCATCCATCCATTTTCTTCTGCTTCATCCAAGGTTGGGTCATGGGGGCAAAGCCGCCCAGACCTCTTGATTCACACACACCCCGAGGCATTCCCAAGCCAACTGCGAGACATAGTCCCTCCAGCGTGTACTGGGTCTTCCCCGGGGCCTCCTCCTGATAGGACATGCTCGGAACACCTCTCCAGCGAGGTGTCCAGGGGGGCATCCAAAAAAGATGTCCGAGCCACCTCAGCTGGCTCCTTTTGAAGAAGAGGAGCAGCGGCTCAACTCCGAGCTCCTCCCGAGTGACCGAGCTCCTCACCCTATCTCTACGGGAGCGCCCAGCCACCCTACAGAAGAAACTCATCTCGGCTGCTTGTACTCACGATCTTGTTTTTTCGGTCATGAGCCAAATCTCATGACCATAGGTGAGGGTTGGAATGTAGATCGATCAGTAAATTGAGAGCTTTGCCCCCCTGCTCAGCTCTCTCTTCACCACGATGATCCGATACAGCGACCGCATCACTGCAGATGCTGCACTGATCCGTCTGTCGATCTGAAGCTCCATCCGTCCCTCTCTCGTGAACAAGACCCCAAGATACTTAAACTCCTCCACTTGAGGCAAGGACACTCCACCAACCTGAAGAGGGCAAAGCACTTTTTAACGGTTGAGAACCATGGCCTCTGATCTGGAGGTGCTGATTTTCATCCCAGACGCTTCACACTTCACAATGCAAACCACTCCAGTGCACTCTGAAGGTCCTGATTTGATGACGCCAAGAGAACCACATCGTCCACAAACAGCAGAGACGAGATTCTGTGGTTTCCAAACTGGACCCCCTCTACAACCTGACTGTGCCAAGAAATTCTGTCCATAAAGGTAATGAACAGATCCGGTGACAAAGGGCAGCCCTGGCCAACGTGCACTGGAAACAGGCTTGACTACTGGCAATGCGGACCAAGCTCCTGCTACGGTTGTACAGGGACCGGATAGCCCTTAGCAAAGGACCCTGGACCCCGTACTCCCAGAGCATCCCCCCCAGGGCGCCTCAAGGGACACGGTCGAACACCTTCTCCAGATCCAAAAAACACATGTGGACTGGTTGGGCAAACTCCCATGAACCCTCAAGCACCCCATGGAGGGTGTAGAGCTGGTCCAGTGTGCCTTGACCAAGATGAAAACCACACTGCTTCTCATGAATCCGAGGTTCGACTATCGGTCAAATTCTCTTCTCCAGTACTCTGGAATAGACCTTACTGGAGCAGCTGAGGATTGTAATCCCCAAGTAGTTGGAACACACCTCCGGTCCCCCTTCTTAAACAGAGGGACCACCACTCCGGTCTGCCAACCCAGAGGCACTATCCCCGACCGCCACTCGATGTTGCAGAGACGTGTCAACCAAGAAAGTCCCACAACATCCAGAGACTTAAGGTACTCTGGATGGATTTCATCCACCCCAGGAGCCTTGCCACTGAGGAGCTTTCTGACTACCTCAGTGACTTCAGCCTGGGTAATGGATGAGTCCGCCTCTGAGTGCCCTGTCTCTGCTTCCTCTTCGGAAGACGTGACGATGGGATTGAGGAGATCCTCGAAGTATTCCTTCCACCGCCAGACAACATCCCCAGTCAGGGTCAACAGCTCCCCACCCACACTGTAGACCAGTGGTCTCCAAAGTATTCCAGAAAGAGCAGAGAGGGTGCAGGTTTTCTTTGCAGCCACTGACTCCAGCAGGTGATTTCACTGATGAACTCATCCCACCTGCTCCAAGTGATGCTAATCAGTGAAATCACCTGCTGAAGTCAGTGGCTGCAAAGAAAACCTGCACCCTCTCGGCCCTTTCTGGAATAGTTTGGAGACCACTGCGGTAGACAGTATTGGTGGGGATCTGCTTCCACCTCCGGAGGCATCGGACGGTTTGCCAGAATTTCTTTGAGGCAGACCGATAGTCCTCCTCTATGGCCTCCCGGAATCCTCCCAGACCTGAGTTTTTGCCTGTGCGACCACACAGGCTGCAGCACACTTGGTCTGCCGGTACCTGTCAGCTGCCTCTGGAGTCCCACATGCCAACAAAGACAAGTAGGACTCCTTCAGCTTGACGCCATTCCTTACTTCCGGCGTCCACCACCGGGTTTGGGGATTGCTGCCGCAACAGGCACCAGAGACCCTGAGACCACAGCTACGAGCAGCCACATCGACAATGGAGGTGGAGAATATTGTCCACTCGGACTCCATGTGTGCAACCTTCCCCGGGATCTGGGAGAAGCTCTCCCAGAGGTGGGAGCTGAAGACCTCGCTGACAGAGGGTTCTGTCAGTCGTTCCCAGCAGACCCTTATGATACGTTTGGGCCTGCCAGGTCTGACAGGCTTCCTCCCTTCCCAGCGGATCCAACTCACCACCAGGTGGTGATCAGTCAACAGCTCAGCCCCTCTCTTCACCCGAGTGTCCAAGACACGTGGCCAAAAGTCAGATGATACGACTATAAAGTCTATCACTGACCTCCGGCTGAGGGTGTCCTGGTGCCACGTGCACTTATGGACACCCTTGTGCTCGACCATCGTGTTCATGATGTGGCTAGCACAGAAGTCCAACAAATGAACACCACTCCGGTTCAGATCGGGGAGGCCGTGCTTCCCGATCACCCCCCTCCAGGTCTCACTGTCACCGCCCACGTGGGCGTTGAAGTCCCCCAGGAGAACAATGGACTCCCCAGTCGGAGCACTATCTAGTACCCCTCCCAGGGACTCCAAGAAGGTCAGATACTCTGCACTGCCACTCGGCCCGTAGGCTGAGACAACAGAAAGAGACCTGTCCCTGACCCAAAGGAGTAGGGACGTGACCCTCTGTTCACCAGGGTGAACACCAACACATGGCGACTGAGCTGGGGAGCAATAAGCAATGCTACCCCAGCCCGCTGCCTCTCCCCATGTGCAACGCCAGAAAAGTGGAGCATCCAGCCTCTCTCCAGGAGTTGGGTACCAGAGCCCAAGCTGTGCATGGAGGTGAGCCTGACTATCTCTAGTGGGTACTTCTACCTCCCTCACAAGCTCAGGCTCCTTCCCCCCCAGCGAGGTGACATTCCACATCCCGACAGCCATAGGCTTTGAGCACAGACCGGGCCACTGGGCCACCTGCCCTCGTCCCAGTCCTCTCTGCACCCGACCCCATGGCCCCCTCTGCAGGTGGAACAGAAGGGCAGGCCCACATTGCTCTTTCGGGCTGAGCCCGGCCGGGCCCTGTGGGCTAAGGCCTGACCACCAGGTGCTCGCACGTGAGTCCCAACCCCAGGCCTGGCTCCAGGGTGGGGCCCCGGCTTCACTGTACCGGGCAACGTCTGGTCATGGGAGCTTCTGAACTGCCCTTAGTCTGACCCATCCCCTAAGACCTGTTTGCCATGGGAGACCCTACCAGGGGCACAAAGCCCCCAACAACATAGTTCCTAGGATCATCCGGGTATGCAAACTCCCCCACCACACTAAGGTGGCAGTTCGAGGGGGAGTGTTATAAAAGATAATTTCTCGGTTAGCTGATTAGTGCTTATCAAAGCTAACTTTTTGGTTAGCTGTGCCAACCACTGTCATATGCACCTACTTAATATTTTTTGGAAAAACTATGGATATTAGCTAACATTGCTTATTACATTCTGGACTCACATGCCATTCAAGCAGGGGACAGTAAATCATCTATTTATTAAAAGTGTGAATGCGTGATTTTAATTAGTCACTTCAATGTAAGTACATAATATAATTATAAATATGTTAAAAATACATTGATGATACAAATGAAATGATAAAATACAAGTAAAAATAAAATAATAACAACAATAATAATAACAATAATAATAATAATAATAATAATAATAATAATAATAATAATAATAATAATAATAATAACAATAGTGTGTATATAATAACAACAACCTAAACAATTTATAAATACATTAAGACAGTAAATTAAAAATTACACAATTAACAGGAAAAAAAAAGGGTTGAGTTCTTCTAAAAATTCTTGAGGTCCAAGGTCCTCATAACATTCTGGACTCACACGCCATTCCAACTCATTATAGAAACCGTGCACAATTTATTACCACCCTTGAAAAATGTGAGGTCGCTATCTTATAAACACAACCCAATCCACACCCTGTGGAACCCCAAAGGCAAACATGGTCCATAGAACTGCGGTTTTGTTTGTATCAAAAACCAAGCTTAACTAAAACACATCCTAAGTCCAGCCTGATCCACACCTGTGCAATAATCATGCTGTCTAATCAGCATCTTGATATGCCACACCTGTGAGGTGGGATGGATTATCTCAGCAAAGGAGAATAATATTTGAGAAAAATATATATTTTGTGTATAAAGAAAATTTAGATCTTTATGTTCAGCTCATGAAAAATGGGAGCAAAACCAAAAGTGTTACATTTATATTTTGGTTTAGTGTATTTAGTTGTGTAATTGTATTGATATTGTAGTGTGTGTGCAGAGTATACATCAGCCCTCTGATGCCTTTTATTTTTTTAAGCTATGATGTTTTTATTGATGTTGTCTATGATGTCTTTGCCTTTTAAATAAGTTCTACATATACCTTTTAAAAACAAGTAATTAAAATTGATTCAGATGTGTTGATGTGATATTTTAAATTTCTGTTTCTAGCTGGTCAGAGTTGTTGCCACAGCTGGAACAGAAGCACGGTGCTGATCTCTGCTTCAAGTTTGAAAATACCGTGTTCCCAAACACCATCTTCACTCTTCCTCCAACTTCCCCAAGTCCTCAGCTCCCAGTGAACCTGTGGCAGGGTGTCACCGGGGTTAACATCCTGGCTCACCTGCGCTATGAATACAGCCTCTCAAACAAAGTGTACAACTTCAAAATCATCATTAACCCCAGACCTGTGTTCTCTGTCACCGTCCATGGGGTCCTAGAGTCAAAGAAAGACTGCATCTGGGTTAGCACCAGTGATGCACGAATGCATCACACAAGGTAAACTTTCTGTTCTATAAATGTCTGCACAAATTATACAAGTCTGTTTCTTCACATCAGACCTCATATGTCTATGTTTATACAGACGGGTGACAAATTCAAAGACAAACCAGTGTTAAGGGTCGTATCTCAGACCCTGCACAAAGCACAGAGTCCAGGTATTCTTATGACTCAATTCACATGATATGATACAATTCAGTGTTAGATTTTGTGTATATTATATACAACGACATGAGCTAATGTTAAATAAAGTTTATTTCAGGACACAACAGAAAGGAACAGCAGGAAACAAGCAGCAAGCAGTCTGATCTTGGTAAAAGCATCCAGGAGGTGTTAGGCAAACTCAGTGTGGCAATATTCAAACACAGGAATCACTAGAATATTAAAGACTTGGTCCCACCGAATAATAAGCCATGAATAAAGACCCACACATGGGTGTTTCAGCGATTATTCAAAGAATGATCCACATTTTAAGCTATTACGTGTCCGCTACTAAGGGGCCTCTATGTGCCTCTAAGCACCTCACTTGTGTCAGGTATCAGCCTCTAGTTAGGCATGACCGACCTGTCATTTGAGCCCCGTCCAGCCTCGAATGGCTTGTGGCACTGCATATGATCCACATCTGTCAGGGTTTGAAACTTTGTCTGGTTTTCTGTTATATTTTCTTTCGTCTGTTTTGTTACTTTTCTCTTTTGCTGTATTTTGTTTTTCTGTGTGTTCTTTCTCTTTCTGGGTTTTTCTCTTTGGGTCTGTCTGTCACTATTTCTCTTGTCTGTCTCTTGGTGATGGGTGTTTCCCTTTCTCTGGCCACGCCCTCATTCTGGTGGTTTCCATGCACCCCTCTTCCTGATTTGCTGATTATCACCTGGGGTTATAGTATAAGCTCACAGGGTGTGTTTGCTAGTCGCCAGTTTGTTGTGCCTGGTGCCTGCATTCTAGCTCTGTCCCTGCGTTCCTATTCCTGCCTGCCTCATTGTGTGTTCCTGACCTCCAGCCTGTTGCCTCTACCACACCGACTGCGTGATGATTTTTGTTCTGCTACTTTTCTTGACTGCCTACTCGTGCACCAACCATTGCTGTCCACTGTCTGTTCGAGCCATTTGTGTCCAGCAATTCCTAACCATCCAGCCTGATATTGGAAAGCCACATATGATCCATGTAGCACCATGTAACGCAACATTGGTGCACATTTAGGCATGGGTTTTGTCCAAACTACCAACCATCCCACACCTGGTGCCTTTAAAGTGTGGGTTTTCAATTCACAGCATCCTTTCAAGATGTTGTCTCACAGGCTGGCTGGTGTGCACCTTAAATAGATAACATAAAATCAAATATATCCCAGCATCCCTTAGTCCTGTCTCTGCATCCTGTTACTGATGTGGGCACTATTACTTATACGTCCCTGAGATTTCCAGAATTTGATGTTATTTCACTGGTTGTGCTGACAAAACTTGTAAAATCTGCTAAAAGCACAACCTGTCTGTTTGATCCGATACCAACAAAACTGTTAATGACCTGTGGCCTACCCTTGTGCCTAATGTACTGGAAATTATTAACCTGTCACTAACTTTGAGATCTGTTCGTAAATGTTTTACATCAACAGTAATTAAGCCATTTCTGAAGAAATCTAACCTTGATCCCAGTCGACTGAAAAAGTATAGGCTGATATCAAATCTATCATTTTGTTCTAAAATTCTTGAAAAAGTTGTTTCACAGCAGCTCACTGACCACCTGATTGAGAATAATCTCTTTGAGCCACTGCAGTCTGCATGGAGATCATACCATTCCACAGAGACAGCTCTCACTAAAGTGGTAAATGATGTTCTGCTTGTAATGGACTCGGACACCACTACGGTTCTGGTGCTGTTAGATCTTAGTGCAGCGTTTGATATGGTGTATCACCATATTCAATCAATCAATCAACTTTTTTCTTGTATAGCGCCAAATCACAACAAACAGTTGCCCCAAGGCGCTCCACATTGCAAGGCAAGGCCATACAATAATTATGAAACACAGTCTACGTCTAAAGCAACATAACCAAGGGATGGTCCAGGGTCACCCGATCCAGCCCTAACTATAAGCCTTAGTGAAAAGGAAAGTTTTAAGCCTAATCTTAAAAGTAGAGAGGGTATCTGTCTCCCTGATCTGAATTGGGAGCTGGTTCCACAGGAGAGGAGCCTGAAAGCTGAAGGCTCTGCCTCCCATTCTACTCTTACAAACCCTAGGAACTACAAGTAAGCCCGCAGTCTGAGAGCGAAGCGCTCTAATGGGGTAATATGGTACTATGAGGCCCCTAAGATAAGATGGGACCTGATTATTCAAAACCTTATAAGTAAGAAGAAGAATTTTAAATTCTATTCTAGCATTAACAGGAAGCCAATGAAGGGAGGCCAACACGGGTGAGATATGCTCTCTCCTGCTAGTCCCCGTCAGTACTCTAGCTGCAGCATTCTGAACCAACTGAAGGCTTTTTAGGGAACTTTTAGGACAACCTGATAATAATGAATTACAATAGTCCAGCCTAGAGGAAACAAATGCATGAATTAGTTTTTCAGCATCACTCTGAGACAAGACCTTTCTGATTTTAGAGATATTGCGTAAATGCAAAAAGGCAGTCCTACATATTTGTTTAATATGCGCTTTGAATGACATATCCTGATCAAAAATAACTCCAAGATTTCTCACAGTATTACTAGAGATCAGGGAAATGCCATCCAGAGTAACGATCTGGTTAGACACCATGCTTCTAAGATTTGTGGGGCCAAGTACAATAACTTCAGTTTTATCTGAGTTTAAAAGCAGGAAATTAGAGGTCATCCATGTCTTTATGTCTGTAAGACAATCCTGCAGTTTAGCTAATTGGTGCGTATCCTCTGGCTTCATGGATAGATAAAGCTGGGTATCATCTGCGTAACAATGAAAATTTAAGCAATACCATCTAATAATACTGCCCAAGGGAAGCATGTATAAAGTGAATAAAATTGGTCCTAGCACAGAACCTTGTGGAACTCCATAATTAACTTTAGTCTGTGAAGAAGATTCCCCATTTACATGAACAAACTGTAATCTATTAGACAAATATGATTCAAACCACCGCAGCGCAATGCCTTTAATACCTATGACATGCTCTAATCTCTGTAATAAAATTTTATGGTCAACAGTATCAAAAGCAGCACTGAGGTCCAACAGAACAAGCACAGAGATAAGTCCACTGTCCGAAGTCATAAGAAGATCATTTGTAACCTTCACTAATGCTGTTTCTGTACTATGATGAATTCTAAAACCTGACTGAAACTCTTCAAATAGACCATTCCTCTGCAGGTGATCAGTTAGCTGTTTTACAACTACCCTCTCAAGAATCTTTGAGAGAAAAGGAAGGTTGGAGATTGGCCTATAATTAGCTAAGATAGCTGGGTCAAGTGATGGCTTTTTAAGTAATGGTTTAATTACTGCCACCTTAAAGGCCTGTGGTACATAACCAACTAACAAAGATAGATTGATCATATTTAAGATTGAAGCATTAAATAATGGTAGGACTTCCTTGAGCAGCCTGGCAGGAATGGGGTCTAATAAGCATGTTGATGGTTTGGATGAAGTAACTAATGAAAATAACTCAGACAGAACAATCGGAGAGAAAGAGTCTAACCAAATACCGGCATCACTGAAAGCAGCCAAAGATAACGATACATCTTTGGGATGGTTATGAGTAATTTTTTCTCTAATAGTCAAAATTTGTTAGCAAAGAAAGTCATGAAGTCATTACTAGTTAAAGTTAATGGAATACTCAGCTCAATAGAGCTCTGACTCTTTGTCAGCCTGGCTACAGTGCTGAAAAGAAACCTGGGGTTGTTCTTATTTTCTTCAATTAGTGATGAGTAGAAAGATGTCCTAGCTTCACGAAGGGCTTTCTTATAGAGCAACAAACTCTTTTTCCAGGCTAAGTGAAGATCTTCTAAATTAGTGAGACGCCATTTCCTCTCCAACTTACGGGTTATCTGCTTTAAGCTACGAGTTTGTGAGTTATACCACGGAGTCAGACACTTCTGATTTAAAGCTCTCTTTTTCAGAGGAGCTACAGCATCCAAAGTTGTCTTCAATGAGGATGTAAAACTATTGACAAGATACTCTAACTCCCTTACAGAGTTTAGGTAGCTACTCTGCTCTGTGTTGGTATATGACATTAGAGAACATAAAGAAGGAATCATATCCTTAAACCTAGTTACAGCGCTTTCTGAAAGACTTCTAGTGTAATGAAACTTATTCCCCACTGCAGGGTAGTCCATCAGGGTAAATGTAAATGTTATTAAAAATGATCAGACAAAAGGGAGTTTTCAGGGAATACTGTTAAGTCTTCTATTTCCATACCATAAGTCAGAACAAGATCTAAAATATGATTAAAGTGGTGGGTGGACTCATTTACTTTTTGAGCAAAGCCGATAGAGTCTAATAATAGATTAAATGCAGTGTTGAGGCTGTCATTCTCAGCATCTGTGTGGATGTTAAAATCGCCCACTATAATTATCTTGTCTGAGCTAAGCACTAAGTCAGACAAAAGGTCTGAAAATTCACAGAGAAACTCACAGTAACGACCAGGTGGACGATAGATAATAACAAATAAAACTGGTTTTTGGGACTTCCAATTTGGATGGACAAGACTAAGAGACAAGCTTTCAAATGAATTAAAGCTCTGTCTAGGTTTTTGATTAATTAATAAGCTGGAATGGAAGATTGCTGCTAATCCTCCGCCCCGGCCCGTGCTACGAGCATTCTGACAGTTAGTGTGACTCGGGGGTGTTGACTCATTTAAACTAACATATTCATCCTGCTGTAACCAAGTTTCTGTTAGGCAGAATAAATCAATACGTTGATCAATTATTATATCATTTACCAACAGGGACTTAGAAGAAAGAGACCTAATGTTTAATAGACCACATTTAACTGTTTTAGTCTGTGGTGCAATTGAAGGTGCTATATTATTTTTTCTTTTTGAATTTTTATGCTTAAATAGATTTTTGCTAGTTATTGGTGGTCTGGGAGCAGGCACCGTCTCTACGGGGATGGGGTAATAGGGGGATGGCAGGGGGAGAGAAGCTGCAGAGAGGTGTATAAGACCACAGCTCTGCCTCCTGGTCCCAACGCTAGACAGTCACAGTTTGGAGGATCCCAAAAAATTGGCCAGATTTCTAGAAATGAGAGCTGCTCCCTCTAAAGTGGGATGGATGCCCTCTCTCCTAACAAGACCAGGTTTTCCCCAGAAGCTTTGCCAATTATCAATGAAGCCCACCTCATTTTTTGGACACCACTCAGACAGCCAGCAATTCAAGGAGAACATGCGGCTAAACATGTCACTCCCGGTCTGATTGGGGAGGGGCCCAGAGAAAACAACAGAGTCCGACATTGTTTTTGCAAAGTTACACACCGATTCAATGTTAATTTTAGTGACCTCCGATTGGCGTAACCGAGTGTCATTACTGCCGACGTGAATTACAATCTTACCAAATTTACGCTTAGCCTTAGCCAGCAATTTCAAATGTCCTTCGATGTCGCCTGCTCTGGCCCCCGGAAGACAATTGACAATGGTTGCTGGTGTCGCTAACTTCACATTTCTCAAAACAGAGTCGCCAATAACCAGAGTTTGATCCTCGGCGAGTGTATCGTCGAGTGGGGAAAAACGGTTAGAGATGTGAACGGGTTGACGGTGTACACGGGGCTTCTGTTTAGGGCTACGCTTCCTCCTCACAGTCACCCAGTCAGCCTGCCTTCCCGACTGCACGGGGTCTGCCAGGGGGGAACTAACGGCGGCTAAGCTACCTTGGTCCGCACCGACTACAGGGGCCTGGCTAGCTGTAGAATTTTCCACGGTGCGGAGCCGAGCCTCCAATTCGCCCAGCCTGGCCTCCAAAGCTACGAATAAGCTGCACTTATTACATGTACCGTTACTGCTAAAAGAGGCCGAGGAATAACTAAACATTTCACACCCAGAGCAGAAAAGTACGGGAGAGACAGGAGAAGCCGCCATGCTAAAACGGCTAAGAGCTAGTAGCTACGCTAAACTAGCGGATTCCCAAACAGGGAATCCGACACTAGACAGGCTGTGGAGCAGCACAGGTAACGCACGACAACAGTGCTAAAATAAAATAAAAATCCACTAGACAGGCTGTGGAGCAGCACAGGTAACGCACAACAACAGTGCTAAAAAATAAAATAAAATAAAAATAAAAATCCACTGGACAGGCTGTGGAGCAGCACAGGCAACGCACGACAACAGTGCTAAAACAAAATAAAAATCCACTAGACAGGCTGTGGAGCAGCACAGGTAACGCACGACAACAGTGCTAAAATAAAATAAAAATCCACTAGACAGGCTGTGGAGCAGCACAGGTAACGCACAACAACAGTGCTAAAAAATAAAAATAAAAATCCACTGGACAGGCTGTGGAGCAGCACAGGCAACGCACGACAACAGTGCTAAAACAAAATAAAAATCCACTAGACAGGCTGTGGAGCAGCACAGGTAACGCACGACAACAGTGCTAAAACAAAATAGAAATCCACTAGACAGGCTGTGGAGCAGCACAGGCAACGCACGACAACAGTGCTAAAACAAAATAGAAATCCACTAGACAGGCTGTGGAGCAGCACAGGTAACGCACGACAACAGTGCTAAAACAAAATAGAAATCCACTAGACAGGCTGTGGAGCAGCACAGGTAACGCACAACAACAGTGCTAAAACAAAATAGAAATCCACTAGACAGGCTGTGGAGCAGCACAGGTAACGCACAACAACAGTGCTAAAACAAAATAAAATCCACTAGACAGGCTGTGGAGCAGCACAGGTAACGCACGACAACAGTGCTAAAACAAAATAAAAATCCACTAGACAGGCTGTGGAGCAGCACAGGTAACGCACGACAACAGTGCTAAAATAAAATAAAAATCCACTAGACAGGCTGTGGAGCAGCACAGGTAACGCACAACAACAGTGCTAAAAAATAAAAATAAAAATCCACTGGACAGGCTGTGGAGCAGCACAGGCAACGCACGACAACAGTGCTAAAACAATAATAAATAAAATCCACTAGGACAGGCTGTGGAGCAGCACAGGCAACGCACGACAACAGTGCTAAAACAAAATAGAAATCCACTAGACAGGCTGTGGAGCAGCACAGGCAACGCACGACAACAGTGCTAAAACAAAATAGAAATCCACTAGACAGGCTGTGGAGCAGCACAGGCAACGCACGACAACAGTGCTAAAACAAAATAGAAATCCACTAGACAGGCTGTGGAGCAGCACAGGTAACGCACGACAACAGTGCTAAAACAAAATAGAAATCCACTAGACAGGCTGTGGAGCAGCACAGGTAACGCACAACAACAGTGCTAAAACAAAATAGAAATCCACTAGACAGGCTGTGGAGCAGCACAGGTAACGCACAACAACAGTGCTAAAACAAAATAAAAATCCACTAGGACAGGCTGTGGAGCAGCACAGGTAACGCACGACAACAGTGCTAAACAAATAAAAATCCACTGGACAGGCTGTGGAGCAGCACAGGTAACGCACGACAACAGCGCTAAATAAAAATCCACTGGACAGGCTGTGGAGCAGCACAGGTAACACACGACAACAGTGCTAAAACAAAATCAAAATCCACTGGACAGGCTGTGGAGCAGCACAGGCAACACACGACAACAGTGCTAAAAAATAAAATAAAAATCAAAATCCACTGGACAGGCTGTGGAGCAGCACAGGCAACGCACGACAACAGTGCTAAAACAAAATAAAAATCCACTGGACAGGCTGTGGAGCAGCACAGGTAACACACGACAACAGTGCTAAAAAATAAAATAAAAATCAAAATCCACTGGACAGGCTGTGGAGCAGCACAGGTAACACACGACAACAGTGCTAAAAAATAAAATAAAAATAAAAATCCACTGGACAGGCTGTGGAGCAGCACAGGTAACGCACGACAACAGTGCTAAAACAAAATAGAAATCCACTAGACAGGCTGTGGAGCAGCACAGGCAACGCACGACAACAGTGCTAAAACAAAATAGAAATCCACTAGACAGGCTGTGGAGCAGCACAGGTAACGCACGACAACAGTGCTAAAACAAAATAGAAATCCACTAGACAGGCTGTGGAGCAGCACAGGTAACGCACAACAACAGTGCTAAAACAAAATAGAAATCCACTAGACAGGCTGTGGAGCAGCACAGGTAACGCACAACAACAGTGCTAAAACAAAATAAAAATCCACTAGACAGGCTGTGGAGCAGCACAGGTAACGCACGACAACAGTGCTAAAACAAAATAAAAATCCACTGGACAGGCTGTGGAGCAGCACAGGTAACGCACGACAACAGCGCTAAATAAAAATCCACTGGACAGGCTGTGGAGCAGCACAGGTAACGCACGACAACAGTGCTAAAAAATAAAATAAAAATCCACTGGACAGGCTGTGGAGCAGCACAGGCAACGCACGACAACAGTGGTAAAAAAAAAAAATAAAAAAATAAAAAAATAAAATAAAATAATAAAATAAAAATCCACTGGACAGGCTGCGGAGCAGCACAGGTAACACACGACAACAGTGGTAAAAAATAAAATAAAAATCCACTGGACAGGCTGTGGAGCAGCACAGGTAACACACGACAACAGTGCTAAAAAAAAAAAATAAAAAATAAAAAAATAAAATAAAATAATAAAATAAAAATCCACTGGACAGGCTGCGGAGCAGCACAGGTAACACACGACAACAGTGGTAAAAAATAAAATAAAAATCCACTGGACAGGCTGTGGAGCAGCACAGGTAACACACGACAACAGTGCCAAAAAACAAAACAAAAATCCACTGAACAGGCTGTGGAGCAGCACAGGTAACACACGACAACAGTGCCAAAAAACAAAACAAAAATCCACTGAACAGGCTGTGGAGCAGCACAGGTAACGCACGACAACAGTGCTAAAATAAAATAAAAATCCACTAGGCAGGCTGTGGAGCAGCACGACAACAGTGCTAAAAATAAAATAAAAATCCACTGGACAGGCTGTGGAGCAGCACAGGCAACGCACGACAACAGTGCTAAAAAATAAAATAAAAATCCACTGGACAGGCTGTGGAGCAGCACAGGTAACGCACGACAACAGTGCTAAAATAAAATAAAAATCCACTAGGCAGGCTGTGGAGCAGCACGACAACAGTGCTAAAAAATAAAATAAAAATAAAAACAAAAGTGTTAGCAAGCTAGTTAGCTTGCCAACGCTGATGAAGGTTAGCTGATAAAAGAGCTCCGTCGCGATGCTTCGACCGTTAGAGGTCTTCTTTAGGCGTTGGAGCACGGTGAAAAAGTAAAAAAAAGTAAAAAAGTCTTGAAAAAGACTGTTAATTCAAAGAACTCAAACAGCTCAGTTCAAACAGCTAACAGATACAGCAGAACACCGCTGTGCTCCGGAACCAGAAAAAAGTCCACCCTCCACCACAATAAGGTCTACACACAATAAGGTCACAATATTCTACTCAATAGGCTGGAGAATTACTTTGGGATTACTTGCATCGTTGACATCCTACCTAGCCAGTCGCTCTCATTGTGTCCCGTAGAATGACATCACTTCAAACCTTGTCCCAATGAAAATTGGGGTTCCACTTTTTCTCCATTATATAGCTCCCCTTGGGCACATTTTGCAGTGTTTTGGGATTACTTTTCACTGCTACACTGATGATAATCAGTTGTAAATGCTAATAACTGTTGGTAATCTCATACACATCAAGACATTATAGGATTGTCTTGCATCATTGAAAGCTGGATGTTGAGCAATTTCTTACTTTTAAATTTGGAGAAGACTGAAATGCTGGTTCTTGATCCAGTGAGACACAGACATCAGTTTGACCAGTTAACGCTTAACCTACACTCATGTGTCACACATCACACTGACAAAGTGAGGACCTTTGAGGTGATTTTTGAGTTCACATTGTCCTTAGACCTACACATCTGAAATATTACGAGGAGAGTTTTCTTCCACCTGTATATATGCACTATATGCAAATATAGTGAAGATTCATCCCATCCTGTCTATGGCTGATGCTGAGACCCTGATTCATGCATTTGTTTCTTCAAGATTGGACAACTGCAATGTTCTATTTTCTGGTTTACCGCAGTCCAGCATTAGGGCTGTCCAATTGGTTCATGAGACTGCTTTTTCCACCATTGTAATATAGCGAGTATTCATCCCATCCTCTCTATGACTGATGCAAAGACCCTGATCCATTTAATTGTCTCCTCTAGACTGGATTATTGCAGTGGTCTATTCCCTGGTTTACTGCAGTCCAGCATTAGATGTCTCCAATTGATTCAAAATGCTGCTGCCAGAATTTTAACAAGAAGCAGAAAGTTCAACCACATTACACCAATTTTGGCCTACCTTCACTGGCTTCCTGTCTCTGTGAGGTCTAATGTTATGGTTCTGTTACTAAGTTCTAAAATTATCCATAGACTAGCATCTCCTTACCTAGCTGACCTAATTACACCCTACGTACTGGCTGATGCTGTGCATTCTCAGGACGCAGGACTACATTGTGTTCGCCTTCTCTTATCATGCCACTGTCTTGTGGAATGATCTCCCTGCAGAGATAAAATGGTCAGATTGTGCAGAGACATTCAAGTCCAGACTAAAGACACAGCTATTCTCCCTTATGTATGACTAGCATACTGATATAGTATTGAATTATGTTTCTTCTCCTTTTAATTCATATTATGAGCAGCAGAACAGGTCTCAGCCTCATTATATCTAATGCTTCTCTTGTGATTTACTGCTCGTGAATTAATGCCTCAGGTGCAGTTATTTCCATCTGACTGCTTCTGCTCTTTTTCTTTCTCTCTGAGGCACTGACAACACCTTTAACAGATGCTGATCCTGCACCCCAGTGCATCTGACTGACCACAGGAAACCCTCCCAATTCAACCACCTGGAGACACAGAGACTAAAGATCCACAATCGACTGCTTTTTAATTTTGTTGCTCTTCTCTCTCTGTTTTCTGTTTCTTCTGTTTCTTAAGAAATTCTTGCAAAATTTGTAAAAACCTCGTAACTGTTAGAATGGCCTAAGCAGTGGGTCACCCCTCTGAGTCTGGTCTGCTTGAGGTTGAGGTTTCTTCTTCATTATCATCAGAGGGAGATTTCCTTGCCCCTGTCACCTGTGTGGTTGCTCAGGGGGGTTAATTAGGTTAGACCTTACTTGTGTGAAGCACCTTGAGGCACCTTTGTTGTGATTTGGAGCTCTATAAATAAAATAAATAAATTAAAGGCATTGCAGAAAAGCCACAAATGTGAGAGGATGCCTGAAAAGAGATGGAGTGCATTAAACTAAAAGTAAAACTGAAGAGACACAAGTACATTGTTCTACATGCTTCAACATAAAATCACACACACACACACACACACACACACACACACACACACACACACACACACACACACACACACACACACACACACACACACACACAGAGAGAGAGAATAGAATAGAGTGTCTTTATTGTCATTGTGCATGTGAGCACAACAAAATTAAAGTGCAATCTCCCCTCAGGATGCATATACACATAATAAATAAACCCTAAAATGATATTAAAATTACTACAATAAAACTATGACTAAAAACACCCATAAATTCAACCTTACACAGTGCAGCAATTGCATATATATTTTACAGCGATATTTAGTGCACAAATGGCTCTTGCAACAAAGCTACTTTTCAGTCTGCTTATTTTTGTTTTCAATGACCTGTACCATCTGCCTGATGGCAGCAGTTCAAACAGATGATGTCCAGGGTGGGAGGGGTCCCTGACTATGCCATTTGCCTTCCTGAGGCAGCGAAATGTGTATAGTTCCTCTAGTGAAGGCAAGGGACCAGCCAGTGATCTTCTGGGCTGTGGTAAAAAAAAACTCTCTGGAGAGCTTTCCTGTCTGCGACCGTGCAGCTGGAAAACCACACACAGACAGTAAGTCAGAATGCTCTCTACAGAGCAGCAATAGAAGGCCAACAGCAGTCTCTGTGGAAGATGGTTGTTTCTGAGAACCCCAGAAAGTAGAGTGTCTTCTGTGCCTTCTTGATGGTAGCCATGGTTTTGGTACTCCCTCATGTGCACGCCCAGAAACCGGAGGTCAGAGGCCCTCTCCACACCGTCCCCACCAATCACTAGTGGCTGAATGTTCATTTTCCTCCTCCTGTAGTCCACCACCATCTCCTTTGTCTTTGAGGTGTTTAGGATCAGGTTGTTCTGTCTGCACCACACAGACAGCCGCTGCACCGCCTCTCTATAGGCGGTCTCATCCCCTCCAGAAATGAGTCCCACCACAGAGGTGTCAATTCACGGGGGAAAGATAAATTGATCTGCATTTAACAGACATGTACTCCAAGTCTAGGCAGCAGTAAGTGCTCACATTCATTGAATCTAAACACCAGTTGTTGTTAATAAACATACACAACCCTCCTCTTCTGCTCTTACCGGAGGCCCATGTCCTGTCGTGACGATGTGCTTTGTAGCCTGCAAGCTTGATAGCTTTGTCCGGGATGGATGAATGGAGCCAGGTCTCAGTGAAGAGCATCAAGCAGCAGTCCTTCACTGCTATACAAGCATACAAGCATCGCCAGTTCATCCATCTTATTCGCCTGTGATCTCACATTATCGAGAAAAATGCTGGGGAGTTGAAGTTTGTATGGCCGTCTCCGTAACCTCGCGAAGAAGCCAGCCCTACAGCCGTGCTTCTGCATCCTCTCCCGATGCCACCTGCGGTGCTTGCCATTGCGGATGGTAGTCCACGGAGCTGCTGGAGCTCTGGTGATGTCCTCCAAGATATTGTGAGAGCTGAGAAACCCGGCTGTGATTGTGTGTGTGTGTGTGTGTTTGTGTGTGGCTTGCCTCTACTGGTGGTTGGCTCTCACTGCGGTATTGTATCACTTCCTGTTCCGGAGCACAGCGGTGTTTTGCTGTATCTGTTAGCTGTTTAATCTGTGCAGTTAGATTGATCTAGTTACCTAGATAACGATTTGTTTCACAGTGTAATCTTCACGTGCCTTAACTAAAGCACTCCCTCTGATGAATCATCTCTAAATTATTTACACATTATTCACTTTGTGTGTTTTTAGGAATCCGCTAGCTTAGCGCAGCTACTAGCTCTTAGCCGGTTTAGCATGGTGGCTTCTCCTGTCTCTCCTGCACTTTTCTGCTCTGGGTGTGAAATGTTTAGTTATTCCTCAGCCTCCTTTAGCAGTAATGGTACTTGTAATAAGTGTAGCTTATTCGTAGCTTTGGAGGCCAGGCTGGGAGAATTGGAGACTCGGCTCCGCACCGTGGAAAATTCTACAGCTAGCCAGGCCCCTGTAGTCGGTGCGGACCAAGGTAGCTTAGCTGCAGTTAGTTTCCCTCTGGCAGATCCCGAGCAGCCGGGAAAGCAGGCCGACTGGGTGAGTTTGAGCAGGAAGCATAGTTCTAAATAGAAGCCCCATGTACACCGCCAACCCGTTCACATTTCTAACCGTTTTTCCCCACTCGACGACACACCCGCCGAGGATCAAACTCTGGTTATTGGCGACTCTATTTTGAGAAATGCGAAGTTAGCGACACCAGCAACCATAGTCAATTGTCTTCCGGGGGCCAGAGCAGGCGACATTGAAGGAAATTTGAAACTGCTGGCTAAGGCTAAGCGTAAATTTGGTAAGATTGTAATTCATGTTGGCAGTAATGACACCCGGTTACGCCAATCGGAGGTCACTAAAATTAACATTGAATCGGTGTGTAACTTTGCAAAAACAATGTCGGACTCTGTAGTTTTCTCTGGGCATCCATCCCACTTTGGATGGAGCAGCTCTCATTTCTAGAAATCTGGCCAATTTTCTTAAATCCTCCAAACCGTGACTATCCAGGGTTGGGACCAGGAAGCAGAGTTGTAGTCTTACACACCTCTCTGCAGCTTCTCTCTCCCTGCCATCCCTTCATTACCCCATCCCCGTTGAGATGGTGCCTGCTCCCAGACCACCAATAACTAGCAAAAATCTATTTAAGCATAAAAATTCAAAAAGAAAAAAATAATATAGCACCTTCAACTGCACCACAGACTAAAACAGTTAAATGTGGTCTATTAAACATTAGGTCTCTCTCTTCTAAGTCCCTGTTAGTAAATGATATAATAATTGATCAACATATTGATTTATTCTGCCTTACAGAAACCTGGTTACAGCAGGATGAATATGTTACTTTAAATGAGTCAACACCCCCGAGTCACACTAACTGCCAGAATGCTCGTAGCACGGGCCGAGGCGGAGGATTAGCAGGAATCTTCCATTCCAGCTTATTAATTAATCAAAAACCCAGACAGAGCTTTAATTCATTTGAAAGCTTGACTCTTAGTCTTGTCCATCCAAATTGGAAGTCCCAAAAAACAGTTTTATTTGTTATTATCTATCGTCCACCTGGTCATTACTGTGAGTTTCTCTGTGAATTTTCAGACCTTTTGTCTGACTTAGTGCTTAGCTCAGATAAGATAATTATAGTAATTCCCATTTGAAGACAACCTTGGATGCTGTAGCTCCTCTGAAAAAAAGAGCTTTAAATCAGAAGTGTCTGACTCCGTGGTATAACTCACAAACTCGTAGCTTAAAGCAGATAACCCGTAAGTTGGAGAGGAAATGGCGTCTCACTAATTTAGAAGATCTTCACTTAGCCTGGAAAAAGAGTTTGTTGCTCTATAAAAAAGCCCTCCGTAAAGCTAGGACATCTTTCTACTCATCACTAATTGAAGAAAATAAGAACAACCCCAGGTTTCTTTTCAGCACTGTAGCCAGGCTGACAAAGAGTCAGAGCTCTATTAAGCTGAGTATTCCATTAACTTTAACTAGTAATGACTTCATGACTTTCTTTGCTAACAAAATTTTGACTATTAGAGAAAAAATTACTCATAACCATCCCAAAGATGTATCGTTATCTTTGGCTGCTTTCAGTGATGCCGGTATTTGGTTAGACTCTTTCTCTCCGATTGTTCTGTCTGAGTTATTTTCATTAGTTACTTCATCCAAACCATCAACATGTTTATTAGACCCCATTCCTGCCAGGCTGCTCAAGGAAGTCCTACCATTATTCAATGCTTCAATCTTAAATATGATCAATCTATCTTTGTTAGTTGGTTATGTACCACAGGCCTTTAAGGTGGCAGTAATTAAACCATTACTTAAAAAGCCATCACTTGACCCAGCTATCTTAGCTAATTATAGGCCAATCTCCAACCTTCCTTTTCTCTCAAAGATTCTTGAGAGGGTAGTTGTAAAACAGCTAACTGATCACCTGCAAAGGAATGGTCTATTTGAAGAGTTTCAGTCAGGTTTTAGAATTCATCATAGTACAGAAACAGCATTAGTGAAGGTTACAAATGATCTTCTTATGGCTTCGGACAGTGGACTTATCTCTGTGCTTGTTTTGTTGGACCTCAGTGCTGCTTTTGATACTGTTGACCATAAAATTTTATTACAGAGATTAGAGCATGTCATAGGTATTAAAGGCACTGCGCTGCGGTGGTTTGAATCATATTTGTCTAATAGATTGCAGTTTGTTCATGTAAATGGGGAATCTTCTTCACAGACTAAAGTTAATTATGGAGTTCCACAAGGTTCTGTGCTAGGACCAATTTTATTCACTTTATACATGCTTCCCTTAGCCAGTATTATTTTATTTTATACTTTTATATATTATTTTATACTTTCAGGCTCCTCCTCCTCCTTTTCAACCAACAGAATGACAGGTTAAAAAAAAAAACAAAAAAAAAAACTGACACATAGCACCAAAAGAGAGACCGCTGAGCCGCTGCGTCTCATCTTCAACCACTTAGTCCAATTAGCGGTTGCTGGGGCTGGAGCCTGTCCCAGCAGTCATCGAGTGCAAGGTGGGGTACACCCTGAACAGGATGCCAGTCTGTCGCAGTGCCACATATACACAGACAAACACATTCAGACCCGCATGCACACCGACGGACAATTTTTTAAAGTTTCCAATCCACCTAACCTGTGTGTCTTTTGAATGTGGGAGGAAGCTGGAGCACTGGGAGAGAACCCACACAAACACGGGGAGAACACGCAAACTCCACACAGAAAGGCCACAGGAGTTTGCGTACACATGACCTTCTCGCTGTGAAGCAACAGTGCTAATCAATAAGCCACGGTGCTGCCCAACATAAAATCAACAGAAGAAAAAGCTGCACATTGCTGTAAGCACTGAACACAGAGAGGACAGAACAATATTCAAATCCACGTTACACTGGGAGGCCAAATTACAACAACACTGCCTCAAGTCACTTCACGGCGGGTAAGGTCCAACCTTATGACACTTCTACTGCCATTTTCCATCTGATGCAGTCACTTGAAGCTTTCTTAAGCCTCACTCACAAACTACCACATGTGTTGGATATGGACGTATTGCAGGGAGTGGCTGGTCGCAGCCATGTAGCAGTTATTCGGGGGAAAGTCTGTGAAGGAGTACGGGCGTGGTACTGGTTATGTACAGGCTGCACACCTGTTGTGCACAAGGTGTAGGGAATCCTGCGCCATTATCCCGTGCCAAGTGTATGTCTGATGCACATGATTAGTGTGTGAGCAGTGCTTGTGTACGGCATGTGACTTGCAAATTACCACCCATGTAAGCCAGGAGTATGGACCACCTCTGTGATGCAGGTGGTCTGAACGTGACAGTCACCTCTGACTAGCATCTAACACAAGACAGGAGTGCATATACATGGAAACCCACCACTACCTCCGCTGCCTCACATTCTGACATCGGTGTTCCTGTATTAGCAGAACAAATAACAATTTGTACCTCTTCTCATCTTCTATCACCTGCCTGAAGATGTCCAACACCCACAGATGTTATTGCAGTATGGTGACAGCCATCGACACCCTCAGCTGTCATGCTGAACACACTACGTACATGTTTTTCACAGCCTTATTTATGAAAATCATTCAAAATTACAACAATAAAAATAGCTTGTGTGTATGTGATGCATCCTTTGGACACGAGCCTCGAGGCTGCACCGCTGTCCAAGGTGCTGAAAGAGTGAAAATGCCCACTGTGGGCCTATTCTGCATTATACAACCCCTGGCAAAAATTATGGAATCACCGGCCTCGGAGGATGTTCATTCTGTTGTTTAATTTTGTAGAAAAAAAGCAGATCACAGACATGACACAAAACTAAAGTGATTTCAAATGCCAACTTTCTGGCTTTAAGAAACACTATAAGAAATCAAGAAAAAAAGATTGTGGCAGTCAGTAACGGTTACTTTTTTAGACCAAGCAGAGGAAAAAATATGGACTCACTCAATTCTGAGGAATAAATTATGGAATCACCCTGTAAATTTCCATCCCCAAAACTAACACCTGCATCAAATCAGATCTGCTCGTTGACATTGACCCTATGTCATGAAATTGACCCTATGTGTATTTTTGCAAGGAATGTTTTCACAGTTTTTGCTCTATGGCAAGATGCATTATCTTCTTGAAAAATGATTTCATCATCCTCAAACATCAGAAAAGTGTCCAAAATATCAACGTAAACTTGTGCATTTATTGATGATGTAATGACAGCCATCTCCCCAGTGCCTTTACCTGACATGCAGCCCCATATCATCAATGACTGTGGAAATTTACATGTTCTCTTCAGGCAGTCATCTTTATAAATCTCACTGGAACGCCACCAAACAAAAGTTCCAGCATCATCACCTTGCCCAATGCAGATTCGAGATTCATCACTGAATATGACTTTCATCCAGTCATCCACAGTCCACGATTGCTTTTCTTTAGCCCATTGTAACCTTGTTTTTTTCTGTTTAGGTGTCAATGATGGCTTTCGTTTAGCTTTTCTGTATGTAAATCCCATTTCCTTTAGGCGGTTTCTTACAGTTCGGTCACAGACGTTGACTCCAGTTTCCTCCCATTTGTTCCTCATTTGTTTTGTTGTGCATTTTTGATTTTTGAGACATATTGCTTTAAGTTTTCTGTCTTGATGCTTTGATGTCTTCCTTGGTCTACCAGTATGTTTGCCTTTAACAACCTTCCCATGTTGTTTGTATTTGATCCAGAGTTTAGACACAGCTGACTGTGAACAACCAACATCTTTTGCAACATTGCGTGATGATTTACCCTCTTTTAAGAGTTTGATAATTCTCTCCTTTGTTTCAATTGACATCTCTCCTGTTGGAGCCATGATTCATGTCAGTCCACTTGGTGCAACAGCTCTCCAAGGTGTGATCACTCCTTTTTAGATGCAGACTAACAAGCAGATGTGATTTGATGCAGGTGTTAGTTTTGGGGATGAAAATTTACAGGGTGATTCCATAATTTATTCCTCAGAATTGAGTAAGTCCATATTTTTTTCCTCTGCTTGGTCTAAAAAAGTAACTGTTACTGACTGCCACAATCTTTTTTTCTTGATTTCTTATAGTGTTTCTTAAAGCCAGAAAGTTGCCATTTGAAATGACTTTAGTTTTGTGTCATGTCTGTGATCTGCTTTTTTTCTACAAAAAACAACTGAATGAACATCCTCCGAGGCCGGTGATTCCATAATTTTTGCCAGGGGTTGTAGAGTAGCACTTCGGCACACATCACCACAGAGGTCACATCTGCTCACATCTCCTCTCCCTTCTTAAATTACAACCGGTGTGTCAGATTATTCACGTGTTGGGGCGTGGAGTGAAGGGGGAGGGTGATAATGTGAATTGTGTACAGCCATCTCCCCAGTGCCTTTACCTGACATGCAGCCCCATATCATCAATGACTGTGGAAATTTACATGTTCTCTTCAGGCACTCATCTTTATAAATCTCATTGGAAAGGCACCAAACAAAAGTTCCAGCATCATCACCTTGCCCAATGCAGATTCAAGATTCATCACTGAATATGACTTTCATCCAGTCATCCACAGTCCACAATTGCTTTTCTTTAGCCCATTGTAACCTTGTTTTTTTCTGTTTAGGTGTTAATGATGCCTTTCATTTAGCTTTTCTGTATGTAAATCCCATTTCCTTTAGGCGTTTTCTTACAGTTCTGTCACAGACGTTGACTCTAGTCAACTCCAAAACTAGACGTATTTCACCTTGCATGGTGCGATGCTATTTTTGACTATAAGCATGTACTACTGGCTACAAAACGGGGCTATTGCTCTGATTTAATTAACAAAAAACACTATAATTCAAAGTTCCTGTTCAACACCGTGTCAACACTTATTCAAGGACAACCAAAACAAAGGTTAGTTGCTCTCTGTTTAGTGAGCACCTTGCATGGCAGCACCCTGACAACGGTGTGTGAGTGTGAATGGGTGAATGTGAGGCATAACTGTAAAGCACTTTGAACTTCTGCTGCAAATGGAAAAGTTCAATAAAAATGCAGTCCATTTGCCATTTAACAACCACCTGTAAGTCGCTCTCCATTTAAGGCTGAGGATTTCTCAAATTACTTCTAAAAGAAAATAGATAACATAAACTCAAATATATTCCAGCATGCCTTTGTCCTGTCTCTGCATCCTGTTACTGATGTGGGTGCCATCACTGATAGGTCCCTGAGATTTACAGAATTTGCAGGGCAGTCTCACGTTTTGTTTTGTTTTTTTGTTTTTTTAATGCTCTTGTCACGAAATGAGTCAAATTTTTGTAACAGGTTCTTTTTAACTCACTATTACTAACCTTACTCCCACCCCCAACCCTAACAATATCCACCCCACTTCACTCTTAATTTTGTGCAGCCATCAGAGAATGTAGGTGGGAATTGAAGCTGTGACCTTCTTGCTGTGAGGCAACAGTATTAACCACTAAGTCAGAGTGCCGCCCAACATAAAATCAACAGAAGAAAATTCTGGACATTGCTGTAGCACTGAACACAGAGGGCAGAACAATATTCAGATCCATGTTACACTGGGAGGCCAAATCACCACAACATCACTGCCTCAAGTCACTTCACGGGTGTAACGTCAAACCTTACGACAATTCTACTGCCAATTTCCATCTGATGCAGTCACTTGAAGCTTTCTTAAGCCTCACTCACAAACTACTAACTACTACAAAGTGTTGGACATGCATGTATTGCAGGGAGTGGCAGGTCGCAGCTATGCAGCAGGTATTTGGGGGAAAGTTTGTCAAGGAGTACGGGCGTGGCACTTGTCATGTACAGGCTGCACACCTGTTGTGCACAAGATGTAGGGAATACTGCGCCATTATGCCGTGCCAAGTGTATGTCTGATGTACATGATTAGTGTGTGTGCAGTGCTTGTGGACTGCATGTGACTTGCAAATTACCACCCATGTAAGCCAGGAGTATGGACCACCTCTGTGACGCAGGTGGTCTGGATGTGACAATCACCTCTGATAAGCGTCTAACACAAGACAGTAGTGCGTATACATGGAAACCCACCACTACCTCCGCTGCCTCACGTTCTGACATCGGTAAAAGGTAAAACTGGAGTTGCGTCAGGATGGGCATCCAGTGTAAAACTTGTGCCAATTACCAATGCAGATCTGGTTGTATCCGCTGTGGTGAACTTGAACACAAAATGGGAGGAGCCAAATGGACAACAACAACTAGTTGAGCACCTCAAGCAATATAAATGATATAAAACAAAATATGTTAAAAAATGTTTAGTTTAAATTTTGAAACCAAGAAAACAACTCAAGTTTTCACAGCAACATAAATTGGCACACACCAAAACAATAATCAAATAAATAAAGTGGGCCAAGACCAAGATCAAGAGAAAATAAATTACTTATTTACTTACAGTGAGGAAAATAAGTATTTGAACACCCTGTGATTTTGCAAGTTCTCCCACTTACAAATCATGGAGGGGTCTGAAATTTTCATCTTAGGTGCATGTCCACTGTGAGAGACATAATCTAAAAAAAAAAAAAATCCGGAAATCACAATGTATGATTTTTTAATAATTTACTTGTATGTTACTGCTGCAAATAAGTATTTGAACACCTGTGAAAATCAGTGTTAATATTTGGTACCGTAGCCTTTGTTTGCAACTACAGAGGTCAAACATTTCCTGTAGTTCTTGACCAAGTTTACCACACTGCAGCAGGGATTTTGGTCCACTCCTCCATACAGATCTTCTCTAGATCCTTCATGTTTGGAGTTTCAGCTCCCTCCAAAGATTTTCTATTGAGTTCAGGTCTGGAGACTGGCCAGGCCACTCCAGGACCTTGAAATGCTTCTTACGGAGGCCCTCCTTAGTTGCCCTGGCTGTGTGTTTGGGGTCATTGTCATGCTGGAAGACCCAGCCATGACCCATCTTCAATGCTCTTACTGAGGGAAGGAGGTTGTTTGCCAAAATCTCACAATACATTGTTGTGAAAGTGTAGTGACACAGACCCACAACAGGGGGCGCAAATGAACGGCCAATAGATGAGCCAAAAAGTAACAATTTAATGTTGTGAAATGTGCACAATGAAATACAGACAATCTCAGAATATAATTACAGTCAATCCACAAACGTGACGTGTGGGCAGGCTCGAGGATAGAAGACGTCTGTCCTGAGAAGAGCCGGAACCACACGATTTCCGCCGCCACTGAACCTGGTGAATACTGGAGCCACCAAGTCCCGAATTCCCAGGTGATCACCGTCCCCGACTGTCGGATGGTACTGGTACTGCTGGCGAGAACAAAGACAGTCAAGTGTAGGTGTGTGCACACCCAGTAACAACAACGGTGGGAATGCCACCTCCACCTCTCACTCAATATGTGTTGCAGCGGTCCCTCAGAGGAAAAAGAGTGCCGTCCTGCACAGCCTCCACAAACAAAGGACCGGTACTTCTGCAAACACTCACAATAGACAGATTCAGAAAATACCACAAAGGCTGAGGATATTACCTCCAATGAAGTATGATATCTCGGCGATGAGGTGGAGATGACGTCTGGGTTTTATGGAGTGCGATGATGAAGAATGAGTGACAGCTGTCAGGAGTTAATGAGTGACAGCTGTCACTCCCGGCTGTGTCTGTGGCAGCAGCGCCCTCTCGTGCCTGAAGCCCGCACTTCAGGCAGGGCGCCCTCTGGTGGTGGGCCAGCAGTACCTCCTCTTCTGGCGGCCCACACAACAGGACCCCCCCCCTCAACGGGCGCCTCCTGGCGCCCGACCAGGCTTGTCCGGGTGTCGACGGTAGAAATCGGCCAGGAGGGCCGGATCCAGGATGAAGCTCCTCTTCACCCAGGAGCGTTCTTCGGGTCCATACCCCTCCCAGTCCACCAAATACTGGAACTCCCGGCCCATTCGACGGACGTCCAGGAGCCGGCGCACTGTCCAAGCCGGCTCCCCGTCAATGATCCGGGCAGGAGGCGGCGCCGGACCGGGAGCACAGAGGGGTGAGGTGTGGTGAGGCTTGATTCTGGACACATGAAAAACCGGGTGGATCCGCAGTGAAGCTGGGAGTCAGAGCTTCACTGCGGCAGGACTGAGGATCTTGAGGATCTTGAATGGTCCAATGTAACGGTCCTTCAACTTAGGGGAGTCCACTTGGAGGGGGATGTCCTTCGTGGACAGCCACACCTCCTGCCCGGGCTGGTAAGCAGGGGCCGGGGATCGCCGGCGGTCCGCATGGGTCTTCGCCCTCGTCCGGGCCTTCAACAAGGCAGAGCAGGCGGAGCGCCACACCCGACGGCACTTCCGCAGGTGGGCCTGGACCGAGGGCACACCGACCTCTCCCTCCACCACGGGAAACAATGGGGGCTGATACCCCAAACACACCTCAAACGGGGAGAGGCCGGTGGCAGAGGACACCTGGCTGTTATGTGCATAATCGATCCAGGCCAGATGTTCACTCCAGGCTGTCGGGTGTGCGGACGTTACATAGCGCAGGGCTTGCTCCAATTCCTGATTGGCCCGTTCTGCCTGTCCATTGGTCTGCGGGTGATACCCGGACGAGAAGCTCACAGTGGCCCCCAGTTCCTGGCAGAAGCTCCTCCAGATGTGTGAGGAGAACTGGGGACCACGATCAGAGACGATGTTGGTGGGTATCCCATGCAGACGGACGACGTGGTGGACCAGGAGGTCTGCTGTCTCCTGGGCTGTTGGGAGCTTCGAGAGGGCCACGAAGTGGGCCGCCTTGGAGAATCGGTCCACTATCGTGAAGATGGTGGTGTTGCCCTGGGACGGCGGGAGGCCCATGACGAAATCCAGGCCGATATGGGACCAGGGGCGATGAGGCACAGGAAGTGGCTGGAGAAGCCCTTGGGACCTCTTGTGGTCTGCCTTGCCCCTGGCACAGGTGGTGCAGGCCTGGATGTACTACCGGACGTCGGCCTCCATAGATGCCCACCAGAAGCGCTGCCGGACCTCTGCCACGGTCCTTCGCACCCCTGGATGACAGGAGAGCTTGGAACCGTGACAGAAGTCCAAGACTGCAGCTCTGGCCTCTGGTGGGACGTATAGACGGTTCTTCGGACCGGTTCCGGGGTCCGGGCTCCGTGCCAGGGCCTCCCGGACGGTCTTCTCCACGTCCCAGGTGAGGGTGGCCACGATAGTGGACTCCGGAATGATGGGCACCGGTGGATCCGACAGCACCGTTTTGACTTCGTCTTCGTGTACCCGGGACAAGGCATCCGATCTCTGGTTCTTGGTCCCGGGGCGATAGGTGATCCGGAAGTCAAAACGTCCGAAGAACAGTGACCAGCGAGCTTGCCTGGGGTTCAGCCGCTTGGCGGTCCTGATATACTCCAGGTTCCGATGGTCAGTGAAAACCGTGAACGGCACAGACGCTCCCTCCAACAGGTGTCTCCACTCCTCAAGAGCCTCTTTCACTGCAAGGAGTTCTCGATTGCCGACGTCATAGTTCCGTTCAGCTGGGGTCAACCTGCGAGAAAAGTAGGCACACGGGTGAAGAACCTTATCGGTCTCTCCGCTCTGGGATAGCACGGCTCCTATCCCTGAGTCAGAGGCGTCCACTTCAACCACGAACTGGCGGCTAGGGTCGGGCTGCACCAAAACTGGCGCAGTAGAGAACCGTCATTTCAACTCCTTGAACTCGGCTTCGCACCGATCCGACCAGGTGAAGGGGACTTTTGGAGAGGTCAGGGCTGTCAGGGGGCTAACTACCTGACTGTAGCCCTTAATGAACCTCCTATAGAAATTAGCGAAGCTGAGGAACTGTTGCAGCTTCCTACGGCTTGTTGGTTGGGGCCAATCTCTCACCGCCGCAACCTTGGCCGGATCAGGGGCGACGGAGTTAGAGGAGATGATAAACCCCAGGAAGGACAAAGACATGCGGTGAAACTCGCACTTCCCGCCCTTCACAAACAGTCGGTTCTCTAATAACCGCTGCAGGACCTGATGTACATGCTGGACATGGGTCTCAGGATCCGGAGAAAAGATGAGAATATCGTCCAGATATACGAAGACGAATCGGTGCAGGAAGTCCCGCAAGACATCGTTAACCAAGGCTTGGAACGTCGCGGATGCGTTGGTGAGGCCGAACGGCATGACCAGGTACTCAAAGTGACCTAACGGGGTGTTAAATGCCGTCTTCCATTCGTCTCCCTTCCGGATCCGAACCAGGTGATACGCATTTCTAAGATCCAGCTTAGTAAAGATTTTGGCTCCATGCAGGGGGGTCAACACGGAATCCAACAATGGCAACGGGTATTGGTTGCGAACCGTAATCTCATTCAGCCCCCTGTAATCAATGCATGGACGGAGTCCGCCATCTTTCTTGCCCACAAAAAAGAAACCTGCCCCCATCGGAGAGGTGGAGTTCCGGATCAGCCCGGCAGCTAATGAGTCCCGGATGTAGGTCTCCATTGATTCGCGCTCAGGTCGTGAGAGGTTGTACAGCCTGCTGGACGGGAACTCAGCGCCTGGAACCAAATCAATGGCATAATCGTACGGACGGTGCGGGGGAAGGGTGAGTGCCAGATCCTTGCTGAAGACGTCAGCAAGATCGTGGTACTCAACCGGCACTGCCGTTAGATTGGGAGGGACTTTGACCTCCTCCTTAGCCTGTAAACCGGGAGGAACCGAGGATCCTAAACACACCCGATGGCAGGTTTCGCTCCACTGAACCACCACCCCAGACGGCCAATCAATCCGGGGATTGTGCTTCAACATCCATGGGAAGCCCAAAATCACGCGGGAGGTAGAAGGAGTTACAAAAAACTCAATCTCCTCCCGATGGTTTCCAGACACCACCAGAGTTACTGGTTGTGTCTTGTGTGTGATTAAAGGAAGGAGGGTGCCATCTAGTGCCCGCACCTGCAATGGCAAAGGAAGTGCCACCAGAGGGAGCCCTACCTCCCTTGCCCATCTGCTGTCTAGCAGATTCCCTTCTGACCCCGTGTCCACCAGTGCTGGGGCTTGAAGGGTTAAATCCCCGCTCAGGATTGTAACTGAGAGTCATGTGGCAATCTGTGTGTGTCTCACATGAATGTTTTGACCCCCCCCTTAGCCCAGTCTCTGAGGGCGGTTGTTGTTGTGGCTGTTTGGGGCAGTTTTTCTGTGTGTGCTCCTTTGAGCTGCAGAGAAAACACTCCCCGCGGATCAGCCTCCTCATTTTGGCCCTGTGCGTTTCCCTAACAACGTCAGCAGGGGGAGCTGTTGCCCCCACAGAGCACTGTGGCTGTGGAGCGTGGGGAGGGCGGCCCCTTTTCGAACCCGGAAGGGAGAGGGACGGCGCGTATCCGGCCACGTCCTTCGCCTCGCTCCCGACGGCGTTCCTCCAACCGATTGTCTAACCATATAACGAGATCGATAAGCCCATCTAAATCCCGCGGTTCCTCCTTAGCTACCAGATGCTCCTTCAGGACCAACGACAGTCCGTTTATGAAGGCGGCGCGGAGCGCAACGTTATTCCAGCCGGACCTCGCAGCCGCGATGCGGAAGTCGACTGCGTATTCGGCTGCACACCGGCGCCCCTGTCGCATTGACAGCAGCATTGTTGAAGCGGTCTCTCCTCTGTTAGGGTGATCAAACACTGTTCTGAACTCCCCCACAAACCCAGTGTATGCTGATAACAACCGTGAGTTCTGTTCCCAGAGCGCCGTAGCCCAGGCGCGTGCCTTACCCCGAAGCAGAGCAATCACATAAGCTATTTTACATGACGGGACGTTGTGCGAAGACGAGCGAACACTGCATGAGAAAGTCCACGCACGTCTCCACACAACCTCCGTACGGCTCAGGAGGGCTTATGTATGCTTCAGGGGATGGTGGGAGGGGTTGTTGAACCACCACTGGAACGCTCATATCCTGCACAGGGTCAGCAGGAGGAGGAGCTGCAGCAGCGCCCTGAGCGCTCGCCGCCACCTGCGCGGAGAGAGCCTCCACCCTGCGGTTCAGGAGGATGTTTTGCTCGGTCATTTGATCCAACCGAGCCGTAAAGGCGGTGAGAATGTGCTGCAGCTCACCAATCACGCCTCCTGCAGACGCCTGCGCTCCCTGCTCTCCCATTGGTCGTTCAACAGCCGGGTGACGCCCCTTGGAGTCCATGACGCTGGCCCAGATATCCTGTTGTGAAAGTGTAGTGACACGGACCCACAACAGGGGGCGCAAATGAACGGCCAATAGATGAGCCAAAAAGTAACAATTTAATGTTGTGAAATGTGCACAACGAAATACAGACAATCTCAGAATATAATTACAGTCAATCCACAAAGGTGACGTGTGGGCAGGCTCGAGGATAGAAGACGTCTGTCCTGAGAAGAGCCCGAACCACACGATTTCCACCGCCACTGAACCTGGTGAATACTGGAGCCGCCAAGTCCCGAATTCCCAGGTGATCACCGTCCCCGACTGTCGGATCTGGTACTGCTGGCGAGAACAAAGACAGTCAAGTGTAGGTGTGTGCACACCCAGTAACAACAACGGTGGGAATGCCACCTCCACCTCTCACTCAATATGTGTTGCAGCGGTCCCTCAGAGGAAAAAGAGTGCCGTCCTGCACAGCCTCCACAAACGAAGGACCGGTACTCCTGCAAACACTCACAATAGACAGATTCAGAAAATACCACAAAGGCTGAGGATATTACCTCCAATGAAGCACGATATCTTGGCGATGAGGTGGAGATGACGTCTGGGTTTTATGGAGTGCGATGATGAAGAATGAGTGACAGCTGTCAGGAGTTAATGAGTGACAGTTGTCACTCCCGGCTGTGTCTGTGGCGGCAGCGCCCTCTCGTGCCTGAAGCCCGCACTTCAGGCAGGGCGCCCTCTGGTGGTGGGCCAGCAGTACCTCCTCTTCTGGCAGCCCACACAACAATACATGACCCCATCCATCCTCCCTTCAATACGGTGCAGTCGTTCTGTCCCCTTTGCAGAAGAGCACCCCCAGAGTATGATGTTTCCACCCCCATGCTTCACAGTTGGGATGGTTTTCTTGGGGTTGTTCTCATCCTCTATACATGGTAAGTGGATTTTATTCCAAAAAGCTCTATTCTGGTCTTATCTGACCACATGACCTTCTTCCATGACTCCTCTGGATCATCCAGATGGTCACTGGTGAACTTCAAATGGGCCTGGACATGTGCTGGCTTGAGCAGGGGGACCTTACTGCCCTGCAGGATTTTAAACCATGACAGCATCATGTGTTACTAATGTAATGTTTGGTGGCCCCAAAACAATAATCAAATAAATAAAGTGAGCCAAGCCCAAGATCAACAGAAAATAAATGAGGCTATTACTTACTTACATATCAGTGTGCAAACAATAAAAGCAAAACTTGTAAGAATACTACTAATATTGGAGTTAGGAGGGAACTTTACCCATCACTCTCCAACCCCCTTCAGGACTACTTTGGATCTCTTACTGTTTATTTGGCCATTGCACAAAACAGACAGGAACCAACATAGAATAAAAATACAATAAACCAGCATCTATTTTAAAGTGCAACAATAAAAACAAATCAATATTAAAAAGAATACTTATGCTGCAATTTTAAAGGAAACATAAACTAAAAATCCAAACTACTTCTAAGTTAGTAGTAAGTAAATGAGTAGATCAGCATATTTAACATCACAGTCTTGTATATTCTTCTCTTTAAAATTTTTGCTTCCTGACTTTCTTAGAAGCAAAGACATAATTTTATTGTATCCTAAATTTATTTTTTTAGCATAAGGAAGATGAGCTTTGGGGCCTCCTAGTGGCTTGTGGAGCCCAATGCATTTGATTTGTCTGCATATTGCTAGAAACACCTCTGAGTACAGGCCCCATACGTGCTGAATACATTTTTGATTTTTTACAGAACCTGTAGAATTTGCAGGTGTATTTCCAGTAACATCCATGTGCAGTTTGTCTCCTTCTACAGTGATGTGGCACACATGTCTCACACACAGTTTTGCCATTTTTCCCCTGAAGACTGCCCGCAGGTTTTCCTTGAATTTGTCACCAATCGTCAATACCCTGTGCGCCGTGAAGCAGCGATAGCAGAGTATTATTTTTACTGGTGTGTGTGTGTGTGTGTGTGTGTGTCTGTGTGTCTGTGTGTCTATAGACAATCAATTTTAATCAATTAATCAATTTTTTTATATAGCGCCAAATCACAACAAACAGTTGCCCCAAGGCGCTTTATATTGTAAGGCAAGGCCATACAATAATTATGTAAAACCCCAACGGTCAAAACGACCCCCTGTGAGCAAGCACTTGGCTACAGTGGGAAGAAAAAACTACCTTTTAACAGGAAGAAACCTCCAGCAGAACCAGGCTCAGGGAGGGGCAGTCTTCTGCTGGGACTGGTTGGGGCTGAGGGAGAGAACCAGGAAAAAGACATGCTGTGGAGGGGAGCAGAGATCGATCACTAATGATTAAATGCAGAGTGGTGCATACAGAGCAAAAAGAGAAAGAAACAGTGCATCATGGGAACCCCCCAGCAGTCTACGTCTATAGCAGCATAACTAAGGGATGGTTCAGGGTCACCTGATCCAGCCCTAACTATAAGCTTTAGCAAAAAGGAAAGTTTTAAGCCTAATCTTAAAAGTAGAGAGGGTGTCTGTCTCCCTGATCTGAATTGGGAGCTGGTTCCACAGGAGAGGAGCCTGAAAGCTGAAGGCTCTGCCTCCCATTCTACTCTTACAAACCCTAGGAACTACAAGTAAGCCTGCAGTCTGAGAGCGAAGCGCTCTATTGGGGTGATATGGTACTACGAGGTCCCTAAGATAAGATGGGACCTGATTATTCAAAACCTTATAAGTAAGAAGAAGAATTTTAAATTCTATTCTAGAATTAACAGGAAGCCAATGAAGAGAGGCCAATATGGGTGAGATATGCTCTCTCCTTCTAGTCCCCGTCAGTACTCTAGCTGCAGCATTTTGAATTAACTGAAGGCTTTTTAGGGAACTTTTAGGACAACCTGATAATAATGAATTACAATAGTCCAGCCTAGAGGAAATAAATGCATGAATTAGTTTTTCAGCATCACTCTGAGACAAGACCTTTCTGATTTTAGAGATATTGCGTAAATGCAAAAAAGCAGTCCTACATATTTGTTTAATATGCGCTTTGAATGACATATCCTGATCAAAAATGACTCCAAGATTTCTCACAGTATTACTAGAGGTCAGGGTAATGCCATCCAGAGTAAGGATCTGGTTAGACACCATGTTTCTAAGATTTGTGGGGCCAAGTACAATAACTTCAGTTTTATCTGAGTTTAAAAGCAGGAAATTAGAGGTCATCCATGTCTTTATGTCTGTAAGACAATCCTGCAGTTTAGCTAATTGGTGTGTGTCCTCTGGCTTCATGGATAGATAAAGCTGGGTATCATCTGCGTAACAATGAAAATTTAAGCAATACCGTCTAATAATACTGCCTAAGGGAAGCATGTATAAAGTGAATAAAATTGGTCCTAGCACAGAACCTTGTGGAACTCCATAATTAACTTTAGTCTGTGAAGAAGATTCCCCATTTACATGAACAAATTGTAATCTATTAGACAAATATGATTCAAACCATCGCAGTGCAGTGCCTTTAATACCTATGGCATGCTCTAATCTCTGTAATAAAATTATATGGTCAACAGTATCAAAAGCAGCACTGAGGTCTAACAGAACAAGCACAGAGATGAGTCCACTGTCTGAGGCCATAAGAAGATCATTTGTAACCTACACTAATGCTGTTTCTGTACTATGATGAATTCTAAAACCTGACTGAGACAAGATACTTCAAAAACAGCTGGACAGATTTAATACAAACAGTGGGCTCAGTAAGTGGATAAATATATGAGAAGTGATTAGATTTTGCAAATCATGGCCCGAAAAACATGTTCTGAGTCTTTTTTTGTGTGTGTCTCAACAACAAAGAAGCCTTGATGGCTCAAACCTGTCCGCATAGCTATAAAGATGTGTTTAGATTATGGAGTAGTAAGTAAGCCTAGATGATCTGAAGCATATATTGCTCAACCAACATTTTTGATTGATAGGTATGAATGACTTCATAATGAAGTCACACAGAAGTCAGATGGAGTGAAAAACTCCGTCACACAGATGTATATTTACTTGTTCATTTATATGGTGGTGTGCAGAGCGATCAGGGTATACATCAGCCTTCTGATGCCTTTCTTTGTTCTCTGCAGAGCTCCAGTGCAACCAGAGTCAGCAGACCAGCTGATTTATGACGGTCGATTGTTGGACTACAGCAGCCGCCTCATCCCGTCTGTCAGCGCTGTTCTCAGAACCGCTGGACTTATCTCAGAGGATGATGGAGGATAATATTATGGATCAGTCGTCACTCCATCGTCACTGGAGTCCAACATACACAGAAAGTCTGCTCAGGGTGAAGAAGTGTTCTTTTGGGTATTTAACAGCAGTGTTTGTCAAGTGGAGACAACTGTGACTGAACACGACATAACGAGAATCATTCGTGACACGCTCACATGCACAAATTTCGGCATGTCTGTGAAATTCATTATGTCCCAAATGTTTCTCTGCAACAATTTTTACAAACTGGTAGCATTAGAATTCTTCATGCGAACAAAGACACAGACAAACAAAACACAAAAACACAGACAAAGGAAATTTTAAATACAATAAGAGAACTCATGAGTGAACAGGACCCACAACCACAGAGGCCACGGTACTTTGCTGGTTTGTGTTGTGTCACCTCTGTTTATGGGGTGTTAGTGGTTTTTGTATTATTTCTGTCCTCTGTGTGTTTGTCTCCCTGTTTTTGTCCGAATCTTTGTGTGTACAGCTGTGGTACTTGTCCCCCTGCGTGGGCGTGTCTGCATGTGTCTGTCATCTTCTGTGTCTCAGTCCTGTCTTGTGGGGGTGTGTCCCTCTTGTCACCGTTAGGTGTGTCTGTTTGTCACGCTCTCCATTCGGTTATATAGTCACCTGTCGTCTGGTGTGTTCTTGTCATTGTCTGGAGTTTATATGTGTTTGTGTCATGTGTTTGGATGTAGTGCTGTGCGCCTGTTCTGTTGTCTGTCACGTCCTCCGCCCCTCAGTTCTGTCTCATTAGTCTGAGGTCTGCTTATGTCTCGCCCTACTTTTCGTACGGGACACACCTCCTTCAGTGTGTTTCTGCTTTATGTTGTCATTTGGATATTGTAGTTCTTTGTCAGTTTTGTAGTCCAGGTTTTGATTTATGTATTTTGATTTACTTATACGTTTTGTGATGTGTTCATCTGTGGTTGTTGTTTTATTGTCTGTGGAATTTATTCTACTCAGCCTTTCGGGTTCTTTATTTTCAGTCTTGGGTTTATTCTCTCTTTACTCTTATAATATGCATTGTGGTTCTTTGTCAGTGTTTTTGATTATTTTATGTGGAGTCTCTTTGTTTTCTCTTCAGGATTTCATTTTTCTCTTGGTGTTTTAGTGGTTATGTGACTTGATCTTAGGTTATGTTTTGTCATTTACAGATGTCTTGGTTTTTCTGCCCTCTTCTGTTCATTGGTTTCTCATGTCTTGATTTGTCTTGATTATATATGCTTGTGATGCTCAGCCTGTTTATTTATACCACACCTGTTTGTCTTGACTTTGGGAGTCCATCGTCATCTGTTTGGTCAGAGAGGTTGGTCGTTCCAGTCTGTCAGTATTATGCTTTTGTTTCTCCTCTGTGGAGCATTGTATTTTTGTTAGTTTTTGATTCCTGGGTCCCTCACCGTTTCTCCATCTCAATTGTATGGTTTTTTTGTTGTTATCACTTTGGAAGTAATAAATTACCTGGTTTTTGACACTTACCTCTTTGAGTCTGACTGCCTGCATTTGGGGTTCTAAATCCTCTTGTCAACGGTCACTACAGTTTGTTTCTTGTGAGTCAGCATTGACCTTGTGCCCTGAGTGAAGCAGCTGAAGGATTGTGGAGTCAGACGTGGTTTTTGGTACGGGCAAAGCAGGCAGTTACCTGACGCGCATTTTTGCACGAGACATATGAGGCGCGGCACAACAAGCACTTAAAAAATGTCATTCTGCATCGTAAAATGGTGTCATATCACTGTGTGAGGAAATGGCAAATTGAAGCTCTGCAGCTGCAGGCAGGCGCCCCTGTGTGCTGACGTGTCAGAGGTCCGGCGGTTGTCTCCTGCGTAACAGGCACGCTCCTCCACGGGCCGTGTGATCTGCTCTTCAGCTCTGGACGGAGCATCCTGCTCCTTGCTGTCCAGCTCCACAGCATCTCCTCTGTGGCAGAACAAAGTCCACTTAGGATGCAGCAGAACCAGAACTCTGTGCCACATTTCTCTGCAGATCATTCAGTGAACGAGGAAAGCAGTTAGTTTATGAAATAAAAGGAATTTGAAAGCAGACACACAGGGACAATGGGTTTGAATCTCACCAGAGAGGACAGGAGCTCCGTTCATATATCTAGCTGAAGTGACTTGAATCTAACTCTTTTTTTTGTGCCTGCAAGAGTATGTTTTAAAAATTATTTTCCAGAAGCTGGCAAATCTTTTTGTTGTCATGTACACTGACACAATAACAATAATAATAATAATAATAATAATAATAATAATAATAATAATAATAATAATAATAATAATAATAATAATAATAATAATAATAATAATAGTGAAATTTAAAATGAGGCTTATCTTCATAATTATCTGGTTTATTTGATGTAGAAAATTAATCACATTTGATTTCATTGGCAGGGGAATGCTAGGAACATTTCAGTTTAGATTTTCTTTTGATCCACAGATGAAGAGCAGAAATTCAGGAGAAATAAAGGGCAAACAATGCATGATCAAATTTCTATCAAACCTAAAACTTTTGCAGATTAGTTAATGGTAAAGAGTTGTAATATTTAAATTTTTGATTAAAAAAATGCTTGTAACATTTCAGCTGTAACAAGTCCAGAAACTCAAAAATTTTAATTTCCTTAAATGGGGCAGCACAGTGGCTTTACTGGTTAACACTGTTGTCTCACAACAAGAAAGTCATGGGGTGGCTTCTGACTTGGACTTTTCTGTGTGGAGTTTGCATCTTCTCCTCGTGTTTATGTGGGTTTCCTCTGGGTGCTCCAGCTTCCTCTTACAACCAAAGACACACAGGTGAGTTGAAATGGAAAGTTTAAATCTACTGTAGGTGTGTGAACCTGTTTGTCTGTCAACATATCCTCCTGACTACCAGGACATACATGTCCTGGTAGTCAGGAGGATATGGTCCTGTGACACAGATGTTCTATCCAGGATGTTCTGTGCCTCATGACCTGTGACTGTTGGGATAGATTCTTGCCCGTATGTGAACCTGTCACAGACTCAGCCAGACCCTGCACTCACTGAGAGAGAGAGAGAGAGAGAGAGAGAGAGAGAGAGAGAGAGAGAGAGAGAGAGAGAGAGAGAGAGAGAGAGAGAGAGAGAGAGAGAGAGAGCAATTTATTTGCTTTGCACCTGAACACATGCTGATGTGGGCTGATGGTGGTGAACTATATGAAATAAAACTCACTAAGGTGATGTATTAGAATTCCAGAAATGCATTCAGGATTCGACGCACATTAACAAAATCACGCTGGATTTGGTCCTCGTTTGTGGTATTACCATCTCAAATATTGACATTATGTCTCTTGCGTCAGTAGTTTCAGATCACTCACTTGTTAAGTTTACAGTCTCATTGGCTTGTCCACTGAGACAAGACACTTATTTATCATCACGCCGTCACATCAAACCCTCAACTATAAATGATCTTGGAGCCAAACTGCCTGATACTTTATCATCACTTTTGAGACATGATCATTCAGTAGATAGTCTTGTGGAGAGCTTAAACTCAGAGCTCACGAGCACATTGGACATGACTGCTCCACCTACACTAAAACCACACCCTCAAACATACTTGCCATGGTTCAGTGATCACTGACATGGCCTCAAGCAAAAGTCGACAGGTCTACAGTGAAAATAGCATCATACAAAACTAGAAGTATTTCACCATGTGTGGTGCGATGTTATTCTGGACTATAAGCATGTACTACTGGCTACAAAATGGGCCTATTACCCTCTCTCTCTATTACACCCTGAACTCACTGAGAGAGAGAGAGAGAGAGAGAAAGAGGGGGCGGATTTTTTTATGTAATCATCATCCAAGGCTTGAAGTAAAGGTCATCTTACACGCAGACTAAAAGGATCAGATGCTTTGAATGCTGTCTGTCTTTCCATAAGGGCCAAAGAGGAGGAGAAGGTGCAGCAAAAACAGAAGCATCTTCAAACACGTCCATGTGCAGTGTGCGCCAGGACACATTCGTACTGAAGCCTCAAGTAGGTAAAAATAAACTGCCTCAATTTATTTGCTTTGAACCTCAACATGCTGATGTGGGCTGATGGTGGTGAACCTGTTTTAATTTTATGATATTTGTCACAGATGAACACAACTTTACACACACAGAGTAAGTTTTATTGTTTTATTTTATGCCATGAAAATTGAACACAAACTCACAAATGTGATATACAGTCGTGTCCAATTGTCATGGTAACAGACTGAAAATATCAGCCAATCAAAGCGTGCGTATTGTTGTAGCCATATAATAAAAGATGATAGCATGTCATATCACTGTAGTGCTCTGACATCCGCACACAGCAGGTACATCTTAATTGAAAGAACGTCCGCTTTCACTGGCACATGGCGCATGTTGGCCCGTTCAGATTCTAATGAAAGTGCACCCGAGCCCACCACTACTACGTAGTAAGTAAAGTGTGATAAATTGCTGCCTCACTGAGTACCACATGAACTGTGAAAATAAGGGCTAAAGTGAGCAGGTTGTGATCAAATATATAAAGCTGAACGTGTGTGTATATATGTATGTGTTTACACACGTGTGCTTTCAACCTAAGGGTCCCAGTGACCTCCCCTTTGGTACACCCAAAGGGGAGGTCTGAATACGAGGTCTGTGCGCATGCGTGAGTTTTTTCACGCCTGTCGGTTGCGTCATTCGCCTGTGGGCAGGCTTTGAGTGAGCACTGGTCCACCCCTCTCATTGGATTTTTATTGTTTAGGAATGGCGGAGCGACTGCCGCTTTGTTCCATGAAAATTTTCCGTGAAGATTCTATCGGTATCACACAGATTAAGGACCATTAAAACTGGATTAAAAACGGCCCACGGCGGTGGAGGGTGCACCGCGCCCCGAGCAGCCATCGACAGGCTGGAACGAGCAGATTACTTCCAAATTTAAGGCTCTGTTGATGCAAGATGTCATGTGACTACCAGATAAGTTTCAGAAGAGGTCGGGATCAGCACTTTATCGGCACATTCCACTGTTAAAGGAGATTTTGTAATGAAAGACGTGTGGACGGATTCGCGCATAGGGACGCAGCCACTCATGGTGCGGGACAAACAACACCTCCATGTTGGAAACCATTCGTAAGATTCAGACAGCTTTCGGTGGCTTTTCAGTCGAGTGAGTATCTGAGAAATTGTGCATGAGCTGGACATGCCAGAACATGTCCTGTGAGGCTTCATCACAGCGTTGCATGGCGTCATGCGGCTCCACCGCGATGCGCGGAATTCCTCCACTCCTCTTTCCATGACAAAAACTCCTGTAACAGTGAAATGTGCCATTCATTTCCACACTGGACACTGTGTTGATCCGGGACGTCGTCTGACTTCCACAGGAATTGCGGAAGACTTGGACATCTGCACTTTTTCGGCACACTGACACAGACGTGCGGAGGAATTCCGCGCATTGCGGTGGAGCCGCATGGCGCCATGCAACGCCGTGATGAAGCCTCACAGGACATGTTCTGGCATGTCCAGCTCATGCACAATTAATCGGATAGTCACACGACTGAAAAGCCACCGAAAGCCATCTGAAAGCCATCCTGTGAGACCAACACGGAGGTGCTTTTGTCCCGTGCCATTTGATCCACTGTCGATTTTGCAAGTTTTCCCACCGACAAAGCATAGAGATGTCTGTAATTTTTATCATAGGCACACTTCATCAGTGACAGAATCTAAAAAAAAAAAAAAAAAAAAATCAGAGAAATCCATTGTATCATTTTTAAATAATTAACCTGCATTTTATTGCATGAAACAAGTATTTGATCACCTACCATCCAGCAAGAATCCTGGCTCTCACAGACCTGTTAGTTTTTCTTTAAGAAGCCCTCGTATTCTGCACTCTATCTGTGATAATTGCTCCTGTTTGCAGTGGTGGCACCAGAGATTTTTTTTTCTACAGGTACTATGGGGAGCTTGGTGTTTTTATGAGGGTGTTTTGGGCTCATGTGTCGTGACGGCTCTCTACTACACCTCTGTCAAATTCACGGGCGTGCGTACACATAGCCACATTCTGATCTGTGACAGTCACTAATGACATACAGAATGACCAAAATTACACACACAAACCTAGGCTACTGTTCAGTACAAATATTCACAGACCTACATATGTAGCCTATAGCCTCAGGAGAAAATGCTAAAGGCAGACAGAGAGAAAATCTTTCACCTACCATTGATGTCTTCATAACAGCACAATGCGCCTGTTGTGGTTAAGAGCAAAAGCATCAGTGATTTGGTTGCTGTCCAGAGGCCATGTTTTCTGAGGGTTAATTGTCAGGAGTGACACCGGTTTGTCACTTGTTTGTCTGTGCCTTCTGTTGTTCCTCAGGTAGTTCTTTAGGTGACACAGACTTCACTTCTTTTCAGTTCCACTCATGGATATTTGGGCAGCAAAAACTGAACCATTTCAGCAACTTGAAACTACACTCACTGCAGTACGATGTCATCATTGATACTAAAAAAACTCATCCATGCCTTCGTCTCCTCGAGGCTTGACTACTGTAACTACCTGCTTTTTGGGATCTCTGGAAAAAACCTTCAAAGGCTTCAATACATTTGAAACAGTGCAGCTAGAATTCTGATGAGAGGACGTAAACAAGAGCACATTACACCTATAATCCATAACTTTCACTGGCTCCCCATCACATACAGAATCCATTTTAAGATTGCTCTCATCACCCACCAATGCATCCATGGCAATGCCCCCACATACCTCAAAGACTTCCTCACTTCCCACACATCCTCCCCTTCCCTCCATTCATACAACACTAATCTTCTCCATCCCCCTCGCACCACACTTCACACCGTGGGAGACAGGGCCTTCTGCTCAGCTGCCCCTCATATTTGGAACCCCCTCCCTGACCACAAGAGAGCTCCACAAACTGTGGAAGCTTTTAAAAAAAAGCCTCAAGACATACCTGTTTAGACAGGCCTATCACAGGTCTCATTAATTTGAATCTGTTGCATTTTAGTCTTTTTATTCTATTTTATTATTTTATTTTGGAGTTATTATATTCTGGAGACTGTTTTTATGTAAAGATTTTATTTTTTTATTCTCTTATTTATCCTTGGTTTTACTTTTTTCCTTGTAGCACTTTAAGATTTTTATTAATGAAAGGTGCATTATAAATGAAATTTATTATTATTATCATGACATTGTTGAACGTGATGTCATTGAACGTTACATTACACTCCTTTTGTGCAAAACAATCAGTTCTGTTGATGAATGTTTATTTTCTTTTATGAGTGGAATATTTATCTGCTCACATAAATCGGAAACTGCCATAAATGTCTTACTATGGAAAACTGAAAGGATGATGTCATTGCCCTGCTTCTGTAACATGTTGTTCACAGTGTAAGTTAACAGTCTAATTTAGCATATTATTATTTTTTTTTTTCTTCTTCTTCGTGGTGGGACAAAATGCTGCCGTCCTCCAGCTGAGAAACTCACCCAGAGCAGACAGACGCTGAGGGACTTCTCTGAAAACTCTTTAAAAAAATGCTTAACAAGTAACTTCAGTCATAAGGAATTAATGCATTTTCAGATATCTTCCAAAACAAGTGCGTCATGTGGAGAACAGTTTTCATCTGTGATGAAGAATCCTCGCAACAGGTCATATTAAAGACCTTATTTATTCCGTGAGCCGGCTTCTAAAGTTTGAGTTTTTGTTGTTAGTCCTACGTCATCTTCTCCATTTTTAGTAGAAGCCTTACAGCGCCACATACAGGACTGACATATGTACTACAGCACGTGGTTTTACTGGATCTGTGAGAACAGACACATTTCTTGAATTTAACACTTTTTGAAAATGACCAAGAAAAAGATTGTAAAGCAGAAGTTTAGTTTCAGTGTGTACAAGGCCTTAAAAAAATGATATGAAATTCAATTAAAATAATAAATGAGGAATTTTTTTCTTGGGGGTGCTATGGCAAATCCAGGGGGAGCTCTAGCACCCCCATAGCACCCCTTTGGTGCCGCCCATGCCTTTTTGAACTTGTTACCTGTATAAAAGACAACCTGTCTACACACTCAATCAGTCACACTCCAACCTATCCACCATGGACAAGACCAACGAGCTGTCGAACGACACCAGGGACAACATTGTAGACCTGCACAAGGCTGGGATAATCTACAGGACAATAGGCAAGCAGCTTGGTGAGAAGGTAACACATGTTGGCATAATTATTAAAAAATGGAAGAAACACAAGATGACTGTCAATCTTCCTCTGTCTGGAGCTCCATGCAAGATCTCACCTCGTGGGGTAAGGATGATTCTGAGAAAGCACGGAACTACACGGGAGGACCTGGTCAATTACTGGCTGGGATCATGTTGTCATGGTCACACCAGACTGAGATATACAGCTGTATGTAAAAGTTTGGGCACCCCTGATGATTTCCATGATTTTCCTTTATAAATCATTGGTTATTTGGATCAGCAATTTCAGTTAAATACAGCATATAGCAGACAAACAAATTGATATTTGAGAAGTAAAATGAAGTTTATAGGATTTACAGAATAATAATAATAATTCATTCATCTTCTATCGCTTAGTCCATTTAAGGGTCACAGGGGGCTGGAGCCTATCCCAGCAGCCATAGAGCGCGAGGTGGGGTACACCCAGGACAGGACACCAGTCTGTCGCAGGGCCACAAACAGACAAACAAACACAGACACACACACACACCTACGGAGAATTTAAAGATCCCAAACCACCTAACCCGCATGTCTTTGGATGTGCGAGGAAACCGGAGCACCCAGAGGAAACCCACGCAAACACGAGGAGAACAAGCAAACTCCACACAGAAAAGCCACAGGAATTGAACCCATGACCTTCTCGCTGTGAGGCAACAGTGCTAACCACTAAGCCACTGTGTTGCCCAATAATAATAATTCTTTGAACAAAATTAGGCAGGTGCATAAATTTGAGCACCTCAACAGAAAAAAATACATCAATATTTAGTAGAGCCTCCTTTTGCAGAAATAACAGCCTCTAAATGCTTCCCATAGCTTCCAGTGAGAGTCTGGATTCTGGTTGAAGGTATTTTGGACCATTTATTTTTCAATTTCAACTTATTGTCCTTTATAAAGCTCCAAATCACAACAGAGTTGCCTCAAGGCGCTTCACACAGGTAAGGTCTAACCTTACCAACCCCCACAGCAACAGTGGTAAGGAAAAACTCCCTCTGAGGAAGAAACCTCAAGCAGACCAGACTCAAAGGGGTGACCCTCTGCTTGGGGCAACTGTTTGTTGTGATTTGGCGGTATATAAAAAAATTGATTGATTGATTGATTGATTGGGCCATGCTACAAACATAAATTACACAAACAATTCACAGAACAATTCACGGACAAATATACAAGAATTGCTGTTGGTGCACAGGACAGGACGGTTGCCAACACAAATACAACTCCCATCTCTGGATGGAGCTGCACCTTAAACAGATAGAAAAACAGAATCAGGCATCAGAAAGAGAAAAAAATACTGTATAATTTGCCAGCATTAATAAACAAGAAAAACAGAAGAAATACTAAGGTGATAGGCAGCCGCTAAATCAAATCAAATCAATTTAATTTATATAGCACCAAATCACAACCACCAGTTGCCCCAAGGCACTTTATATTGTAAGGCAAAAGCCATACAATAATTACAGAAAAACCCCAACGGTCAAAACGACCCCCTGTGAGCAAGCACTTGGCGACAGTGGGAAGGAAAAACTCCCTTTTAACAGGAAGAAACCTCCAGCAGAACCAGGCTCAGGGAGGGGCAGTCTTCTGCTGGGACTGGTTGGGGCTGAGGGAGAGAACCAGGAAAAAGACATGCTGTGGAAGAGAGCAGTGATCAATCACTAATGATTAAAAGCAGAGTGGTGCATACAGAGCAAGAAGAGGTGAATAAAAAGAAACACTGGGTGCATCATGGGAAACCCCCCAGCAGTCTAAGTCTATAGCAGCATAACTAAGGGATGGTTCAGGGTCACCTGATCCAGCCCTAACTATAAGCTTTTTCAAAAAGGAAAGTTTTAAGCTTAATCTTAAAAGTAGAGAGGGTGTCTGTCTCCCTAATCCAAATTGGGAGCTGGTTCCACAGGAGAGGAGCCTGAAAGCTGAAGGCTCTGCCTCCCATTCTACTCTTAAAAACCCTAGGAACTACAAGTAAGCCTGCAGGCTGAGAGCGAAGCGCTCTATTGGGGTGATATGGTATTAAGAGGTCCCTAAGATAAGATGGGACCTGATTATTCAAAACCTTATAAGTAAGAAGAAGAATTTTAAATTCTATTCTGGAATTAACAGGGAGCCAATGAAGAGAGGCCAATATGGGTGAAATATGCTCTCTCCTTCTAGTCCCTGTCAGCACTCTAGCTGCAGCATTTTGAATTAACTGAAGGCTTTTCAGGGAACTTTTAGGACAACCTGATAATAATGAATTACAGTAGTCCAGCCTAGAAGAAATAAATGCATGAATTAGTTTTTCAGCATCACTCTGAGACAAGACCTTTCTAATTTTAGAGATATTGAGCAAATGCAAAAAAGCAGTCCTACATATTTGCTTAATATGTGCATTGAAGGACATATCCTGATCAAAAATGACTCCAAGATTTCTCACAATATTACTGGACGTCAGGGTAATGCCATCCAGAGTAAGGATCTGGTTAGACACCATGTCTCTAAGATTTGTGGGTCCAAGTACAATAACTTCGGTTTTATCTGAATTTAAAAGAGGAAATTAGAGGTCATCCATGTCTTTATGTCTGAACTAATTGGTGTGTGTCCTCTGGCTTCATGGATAGATAAAGCTGGGTATCATCTGTGTAACAATGAAAATTTAAGCAATGCTTTCTAATAACACTGCCTAAGGGAAGCATGTATAAAATGAATAAAATTGGTCCTAGCACAGAACCTTGTGGAACTCCATAATTAACCTTAGTCTGTGAAGAAGACTCCCCATTTACATGAACAAATTGTAATATATTAGATAAATATGATTCAAACCACTGCAGCGCAGTGCCTTTAATACCTATGGCATGCTCTAATCTCTGTAATAAAATATTATGGTCAACAGTATCAAAAGCTGCACTGAGGTCTAACAGGACAAGCACAGAGATGAGTCCACTGTCTGAGGCCATAAGAAGATCATTTGTAAGATCATTTGTGTCCTCTGCAGATGATCAGTTAGCTGTTTTACAACTACCCTTTCAAGAATTTTTGAGAGAAAAGGAAGGTTGGAGATTGGCCTATAATTAGCTAAGATAGCTGGGTCAAGTGATGGCTTTTTAAGTAATGGTTTAATTACTGCCACCTTAAAAGCCTGTGGTACATAGCCAACTAATAAAGATAGATTGATCATATTTAAGATCGAAGCATTAATTAATGGTAGGGCTTCCTTGAGCAGCCTGGTAGGAATGGGGTCTAATAGACATGTTGATGGTTTGGAGGAAGTAACTAATGAAAATAACTCAGACAGAACAATCGGAGAGAAAGAGTCTAACCAAATACCGGCATTACTGAAGGCAGCCGAACATAAACATGTGTCTTTGGGATGGTTATGAGTAATTTTTTCTCTAATAGTTAAAATTTTATTAGCAAAGAACGTCATGAAGTCATTACTAGTTAAAGTTAAAGGAATACTCGGCTCAGTAGAGCTCTGACTCTTTGTCAGCCTGGCTACAGTGCTGAAAAGAAACCTGGGGTTTTTCTTATTTTCTTCAATTAGTGATGAATAGTAAGATGTCGTAGCTTTACGGAGGGCTTTTTTATAGAGCAACAGACTCTTTTTCCAGGCTAAATGAAGATCTTCTAAATTAGTGAGATGCCATTTCCTCTCCAGCTTACGGGTATCTGCTTTAAGCTGCGAGTTTGTGGGTTATACCACGGAGTCAGGCACTTCTGATTTAAGGCTCTCTTTTTCAGACGAGCTACAGCATCCAAAGTTGTGGTCATTGAGGATGTAAAGCTATTGACGAGATACTCTATCTCACTCACAGAGTTTAGGTAGCTACTCTGCACTGTGTTGGTATATGGCATTAGAGAACATAAAGAAGGAATCATATCCTTAAACCTAGTTACAGCGCTTTCCGAAAGACTTCTACTGTAATGAAACTTATTCCCCACTGCTGGGCAGTCCATTTAAGTAAATGTAAATGTTATTAAGAAATGATCAGGCAACAGGGGGTTTTCAGGGAATACTGTTAAGTGTTTAATTTCTATACCATATGTCAGAACAAGATCTAAAGTGCGGTTAAAATGGTGAGTGGACTCATTTACATTTTGAGTGAAGCCAACTGAATCTAAAAATACATTAAATGCAGTGTTGAGGCTGTCATTCTCTGCATCTGTGTGGATGTTAAAATCACCCACTATAATTATCTTATCTAAGCTAAGCACTAAGTCAGACAAATGGTCTGAAAACTCACAGAGAAACTCACAGTAACAACCAGGTGGATGATAGATAGTAACAAATAAAACTGGTTTTTGAGACTTCCAATTTGGATGGACAAGACTAAGAGTCAACCTTTCAAATGAATTAAAGTTCTGTCTGGGTCTTTGATTAATTAATAAGCTGGAGTGGAATATTGCTGCTAATCCTCCTCCTTGACCTGTGCTTCAAGCATTCTGACAGTTAGTGTGACTCGGGGGTGTTGACTTATGTAAACTAACATAATCATCCTGCTGTAACCAGGTTTCTGTAAGGCAGAATAAATCAATATGTTGATCAATTATTTTATATTATTTACTAACAGGGACTTAGAAGAGAGAGACATAATGTTTAATAAACCACATTTAACTGTTTTAGTCTGTGGTGCAGTTGAAGGTGCTATATTGTTTTTTCTTTTTGAATTTTTATGCTTAAATAGATTTTTACTGGTTATTGGTGGCCTAGGAGCTGGCACTGTCTCTATGGGGATAGGGTATTGGGGGGGATGTCAGGGGGAGAGAAGCTGCAGAGAGGTGTGTAAGACTACAACTCTGCTTCCTGGTCCCAACCCTGGATAGTCACGGTTTGGAGGATTTAAGAAAATTGGCCAGATTTCTAGAAATGAGAGCTGCTCCATCCAAAGTGGGATTGATGCCGTCTCTCCTAACAAGACCAGGTTTTCCCCAGAAGCTTTGCCAATTATCTATGAAGCCCACCTCATTTTTTGGACACCACTCAGACAGCCAGCAATTCAAGGAGAACATGCGGCTAAACATGTCACTCCCGGTCTGATTGGGGAGGGGCCCAGAGAAAACTACAGAGTCCGACATTTTTTTTGCAAAGTTACACACCGATTCAATATTAATTTTAGTGACCTCCGATTGGCGTAACCGGGTGTCATTACTGCCGACGTGAATTACAATCTTACCAAATTTACGCTTAGCCTTAACCAGCAGTTTCAAATTTCCTTCAATGTCACCTGCTCTGGCCCCCAGAAGACATTTGACTATGGTTGCTGGTGTCACTAACTTCACATTTCTCAAAACAGAGTCGCCAATAACCAGAGTTTGATCCTCGGCGGGTGTGTCCCTGAGTGGGGAAAAACGGTTAGAGATGTGAACGGGTTGGTAGTGTACAGGGAGCTTCTGTTTAGAACTACGCTTCTTCCTCACAGTCACCCAGCCGGCCTGCTTTCCCGGCTGCTTGGGATCTGCTGGGGGACAGCTAACGGCGGCTAAGCTACCTTGGTCCGCACCAACTACAGGGGCCTGGCTAGCTGTAGGATTTTCCAAGGTGCGGAGCCGAGTCTCCAATTCGCCCAGCCCGTCATCCAAAGCTGCGAACAAGCTACAGTTATTACAAGTACCGTTACTGCTAAAGGAGGCCGAGGAACAAACTAAACACACTAAACAAACTAAATGCTAGCCCTAAGCTTCACTAAAAGACCCAGAATTTAGGTAAAGTTGAGACCGTGGCCCGCTCCAATTACTAATAACCTGAATTAAAAGAGTAAAAAGCGTAAAACAAAACTGTACCAGTATGCTAGCAATATGAAAGAGAAAAGAAGTGCGTCTTAAGTCTGGACTTGAAAGTCTCCACAGAATCTGATTGTTTTATTGATGCATGGAGATCATTCCACAGAACAGGGGCATGATAAGAGAAAGCTCTGTGACCCGCAGGCTTCTTATTCACCCTAGGGACACAAAGTAGTCCTACACCCTGAGAACGTAAAGCCCGGGCCGGTACTTAAAGTTTAATTAGGTCAGCTAGGTAGGGGTGCCAGCCCTTGAATAATTTTATAGGTTAGTAGCAAAATAACCAATTGTAAAATAATCAACCAAGTCATAAAATTTCAAAAACTGAAGACGAACAAACAGTGAATTTGTTGGTTCACAATATGTTTTTTGTTTTTGTAACAGAAATATTGGATTAGTATTTGTTTTATATGTATTTCCCCAAACTTCAATGCAGTAAGTCATATAAGGGACAAGTAATGAGTGATACAATGAAACCAACAGCTGTTGGGGGAGAAATTCAATTCAATTCAATTCAAAAATTCATTTCAAAGTATTGTCCTTTGTACAAGATAGCAATAACTTTTGATATTTTGGACTCAATATGTTTTATATGAGTTTTCCAACTGAGCTTGTCATCAACAAAAACTCCAAGAAATTTTGTTTGAGATACAATTTCAATTTCAATACCATTCAACAATAATTTACTATCATCAGCAAACAAAATACAACTCAAAGACTTAGAAACCAAACATATATCATTAATATACAGCAAAAACAATAATGGCCCTGGGGCACTCCACATGTAATCCTCAAAAATTTAAATTTTATCCCACCAAGATGAGCACACTAATATCTATTACGTAAATAACTAGCTATCCAGTTAAAGGCCAGTCCTCTAATACCATACATCTGTAATTTTTCCAATAATACGGTATGATCAATCGTATCAAATGCTTTCTGTAAATCAAAAAACAAAACAGTGTATTGCTTCTTCTCTATTGCATTTGTAACTTGTTTCACAAAATCTATTAAAGCCAAAGAAGCTGTTTGATTTTTTTCTGAAACCATACTGCTGTTCGTTAAGTATATGATGTTTTTCTATAAAATCTTTCAACCTCTTTACAAATATTTTTTTTTCCAGAATTTTAGAAAACTGTGGTAACAAAGAGATTGGCCTATAATTTGAAACAACGTGTTTATCGCCAGATTTAAACAATGGTATCACCTTAGCAATTTTCATTCTGGAGGGAAATTTCCCAGTCATAAGTGACAGGTTACAAATATATGTTAAGGGTTTGATAATACAGTCAATAATGTTCTTAATCAAAACCATATCAAAGCTATCAATGTCAGTGGATTTTTTCCCCTTAATTGTATGAACTATGTTAAAAATTTCTTTTTCATCAATTTCTGTAATAAACATTGAATCCTGAATTTTATTAATTAATTTACAGTTGTCCATAGAACACTTTGCCATAGTTACAATTGAGTTTGATACATTTTTACCAACAGTACCAAAATAATCATTAAAATAATCAGCAATAATTTTATTTCCTTTTACAATTTTATCAGAGTCTATATAAAGTAAGATGGATAATCTTTAACAACTTTTTTCTTTTTAATGATTTTGACCAAGAGCTTCCACGTTCCCCTAATGTTAGTTTTATTTTTCTCTAACAAATCTCAGTAAAACTGCTTCTTACACAATCGCATAATGTTTATTTTATTTTTATATGTCTTATATTTCCTATCGGCTTCATTAGTTCTAAATTTTAAAAACTGCTTATACAATAATTTTTTCTTTTTACATGCATTCAGGAGTCCCTTTGTTACCCAAGGTTTATCAGTCCTTTGTGAATCTCCGGTTTTAGGCACCCACGGACAATGTTTATCATACAGATTAGATACAATAGAAATAAATTATTCATATGATTCATCAACATCATCACAATAAATTTAACACCAATTCTGGCACAATAAATCCCTTCTGAGGTTCTCAATATCAACATTAGTTATTTTCCTATTACAATGTACAGTTTTTGTTTGGTGCATGCTGTCCACTGATGATTGAAAGGCTACAAAAACTGGCAAGTGATCACTGACATTGGAAATAAGTGTTCCACCTGTTATTTTCCCTACAATGGCATTTGTTAATATGTTGTCAGTGAGTGTTGATGTGTTCCTAGTTATCCTGGTTGGATGTGTGATCCCAGGATATAGACCCATACAAAACACAGAGTTTATAAATTCAGTTATTTGTAATTGACCATAACGGTTTAAAAAATCAATAGTAAAGTCTCCACAGACAAACAAAAGCTTGCTATTATTAATTGTGTTGTACATGTCAGTCAGTCTATCCACAAAAGTATTGATATCTGATCCTGGAGCTCTATAAACACAGCTTATAATTATATTTTTTACATTTAATTTCAACTGTAACACATTCCATGATATTTTCCAAGGAAAATGACATACTATGTATAATTTCACATTCGTGATTAGAACTTACATAAAGTGCCAAACCACCACCTCGTTTATTCTTCCTGGTTATTGCAAAAAAAAAAAAAAAAAAAAAATCATATCCCTCAAGCTGAACATCATCCTCTAGCTCCTCTCTCAACCAAGTCTCAGTGATAGCTATAACTGAAAATTGCTTATTTGATATTCTTAAACAGTCCTGAATTTTAGAGAAATTTGTAAGGAGACTTCTATTATTAAAATGTATAATAGAAAAAGTCCCTTTTATTAAAGAGTAATCCTTCAGTTTCTCTTCAGTGAAATATTTACAATTTTGAATAATATTTTCACGAAAAAAAACAATCTGGGTCAATATTATTTTCAAAGTTATGAAAACTGTATTCAGTATGTTCAAAGATTTTTAAGCTAGACTCCTGCCCAAAAGTTCCATCATCAAATGATGAAAAGCCGTCCATAAGGTTAGTCATTGATCTTATTTGTGATTTTCACCATATTGTTTCATTGTTTACACCTTTCTTCAGTTAAACTTGCTCAAATCATATTCATCTTTAATGCACAGGGTTTTAGCCTCTTCTGATGTCCTGTTTAGTTTAATATAAATTTTGCAATTTAATGTCCATGTGGCCTGTATCTTATTTTGCTGTTTTAGGAGTCGAGCTTGTCTTGCAAGATCTGAATTCTTTTTGGTCAAGTGTTCATTTATGTACACATTAGTTCCCTTAAATTTTTGCTTGCTTTAGAACTGCAATCTTCTGTTTTCTATTTACAAACCTCAATACTGTGACTTTAGATTGCATTTTACCTCTCCGGGGTAAAAGGTGACAGTTTTCAATGTCTCCAGAGTTTATCAAAATTCCTTTAGCACTCAGAAAAGAGATCCCTGTTCCTCCTCAGATTGGTTGTCCAACTCAGAGGGCTCCCCTCCTGGAGCCACTGCTCTTGCATAACTCCGAGGTTTAATGTCCAAACCCGTGATGAGGAGGTCATTTGACCTAGTCTGTTGCTCAAGGTCAGCAATGCGATTTTCCATAAGTTTTATTGACTTGTCCTTCTCTTCATAAGCCTTTTGGAATTCAGCAACTTGCTTCGTTAAAACCAATATTTTTGTTGTTGTTGTGAAATAATTTTTAATTGATCCACCACCTCTTTAATAGGTTTCATTTGTACCGACATGTCATTTAACATTTTTCTAATTTCCTCCAGTTCTTCCTCCATAACTGTAGTCCCCTTTTTAGGCCCCATAATTAGAAAATAGAATAACTTGCACTCACTACATTAATTCCATCAATCCACTCCAGCCACCAAACATAGTTGACGAGCACCAATGGCAGTGTTCCAGCAGCAGCAGCCACGGGGCTGTCGGGCCTCGACGGCGGGCATACGAGCGCCGACGGCGGTGTTCCAGCAGCAGCCGCGGGGCTGTCGGGCCTCGACGGCGGGCAGGCGAGCGTCGACAGCGGTGTTCCAGCAGCAGCAGCAGCCGCGGAGCCGTCGGGCCTCAAAGGCGGGAAGACGAGCGCCGACGGTGGTGTTCCAGCAGCAGCAGCCGCGGGGCTGTCAGACCTCGAAGGCAGGCAAACGAGCGCTGACGGTGGTCCTTGGCAGTCTTAGAGAAATCACCTCTGATGTGCAACTTGAGATATGCTGTTTTAATTTGGTTAACTGTGTAGTTCATTAACTAACAGAAGTATATAAAAAATGAAATGAAAAAATTAAAACAAGGGTCCGAAGTAGCTAATGCAAGCTAACTGCTAGCGAAAATGCTAGCCGCTCCTAAGATTTACCCAGGAGTAAAATAATTACTTAAAATTCACAGCAGTTCAACTGAAAACTAACAGAAGTATTAACCAGGTAAAAAAGAAACAGCTATAAAAATAATGACGGGTGGGAAGGGAAGAGTCGACCTAGCTAGCAAAAGCTAACTGCTAGCAAATGCTAACTGCTAGCAAATGCTAACTGCTAGCAAATTACAACAGGACTATAGTTAAATAACGCTCAGAGTAGATAAAATTAATAACCAGAAGGGTGCTAAACAGAAAAAAAAAGAAGCATATACAACCGTGTGAAGTTCAGAATAGCGTCACAACAACAACAAACCATTCTTCTTGACAAAATATCTCAGGTTTGTTGGTTTCCGAGCATGGACAGCCCGCTAAAAATCACACCACAGATTTTCAATAATTTTCAGGTCTGGGGACTGAGATGGCCATTCCAGAACATTGTACTTGTTCCTCTGCATGAATACCTTAGTAGATTTTGAGCAGTGTTTCGGGTCACTGTCTTGCTGAAAGATCCAGCCCCGGCGCAACTTTGTCTGCTGCATCAATAAAACAGTCAAATTCTGTGGAGACTTTCAAGTCTAGACTTAAGATGCACTTATTTTCCCTTTCATATGCATACTAGCATAGTATAGTTCTACACTTTTTACTCTTTTAATTCATTTTATTCAGAAATGGAGCGTGCCGCGGCCTCAGCTTTACCTAAATTCTGGGTCTTTTAGTGAAGCTTAGGTCTAGTGGCCGGCGACCACCTTAGTATTTACTGTTTTTCTTGTTGTTTATTACTGACAAATTATACTGTATTTCTTGTCTTTCTGATGCCTGACTCTGTTTTTTTCCCTCTCTATTTAAGGTGCAGCTCCATCCAGAGATCGCTGTGGTATTTGTGCTGGAAACCCTCCTGTCCTGTGCACAAACAGAATTTCCTGTATAGTCATTTTGTGAATTGTTCTGTAATTTACGTCTGTAGCATGGCCCAAGCAGAGGACCACCTCTTTGAGTCTGGTCTGCTTGAGGTTTCTTCCTCAGCGGGAGTTTTTCCTTACCACTGCTGCTCTGGGGGGTTAGTAAGGTTAGACCTTTCTTGTGTGAAGTGACTTGAGGCAACTCTGTTGTGATTTGGCGCAATATAAATAAATGAAAATAAAATAAATAGATGAATAAATTTGTCACTGATTCTTGAACATTGTTCTCAAGAATCTGCTGATACTGACTGGAATCCATATGACTTTTAACTTTAACAAGATTTGCAGTACCTGCACTGGCCCCATAGCCACACAGCATGATGGAACCACCTCCAAATTTTACTGTAGGTAGCAACTGTTTTTTCTTGGAATGCTGTGTTCTTTTTCAGCCATGCATACCGCCCCTTGTTATGTTCAAATAACTCAGTTTTAGTATCATCAGTCCACAGCACTGGATTCTGAAGTGAAACTGGCTTGTCCAAGTGTGCTTTAGAATACCTCAAGTGACTATGTTTGCGGTGGGTATGGAGAAAAGACTTCCCCTGCATTACAGCATCATACAGCATCTATTTGTGCAAAGTGTGCTGTATAGTTGAACGATGCACAGAGACACTATCTGCCGCAAAATCATGTTGTAGGTCTTTGGAGCAGGTCTGTGGGTTGACTATGACTTTTTTCACCATCCTTTTGCTTCAGCTTATCTGAGATTTTTCTTGGCCTGCCACTTCAGGCCTTAACTAGTACTGTGCCTGTGGTCTTCCATTTCAACACTATGCTTCTCACAGTGGAAACTGACAGCTGAACTCTTTGAGGTAGCTTTTTGTATCCTTCCCAAAAACCGTGATCTTGAACAATCTTTGTTTTCAGGTAATTTGAGAGTTGTTTAGAGGCTCCCATGATGCCACTCATTGGAAAAGTTACAAAGAGGGGAAACATTTGCAAATGGCCACCTTAAATACCCTTTCTCATGATTGGATTCACCTGTGTAAGGAGGTCAAGGGTTAATGGGCTTACCAAACCAATCTTGTTTTCCAATAATTACTGCTAAATATATTCAAATAAATACAATGACAAGGGTGACAATGACATGCCCAATTTTGTTTAAATAATTATTGCACACTTTCTATAAATACTAGAAATGTCATTTCACTTCTGAAATATCAGTGTGTTCATCTGCAATATGATATATTTAACTGAAATTTCTGATCAAAACAACCAATGATTTATAAAGGAAAATCAAGAAAATTATCAGGGGTGCCAAAACCTTTGCATACAACTGTATATATACATGCAACCACATTAAGTTCTTCAAAGCACCTGTTACAATTAACTGTCACAAATCTTTTGGTTATAAATATTCCAAACAACCTGTGAAACAAAATTTCTGATTGTTGATTTGCAATTTTACTGTATCATATAAACATATTTCTGTTTTGATTCTCCCATGTACAAATGCAATGTATCGGCTGTGGCACCACCCAACACACACACACACACACGAGATTTGGTCAACCATTTTAAATGAAACATTTTGTTTTATTCTTGCATTTTATTTTCATTGTCTTATATGTGAACTCATAACAGCGCAACTGAAGAAAAACACTGTATATTTGACAGCACTGAAGACACTATTAAAAGAGAAATAAGTGACATTAAATGACTTGTCTGGGGGAGAATGGGGACTTTCACTCCCCACCAAGGGACCAAGAAAACCAGCTTGCAACGTGAGGGACACCAACCTGGTGTCATATCAACAAGAGTCACGGGTCTCACAATAAACACGAACTTCCTTACAGCACTAAAACAACACATACATGATCCCTGTTGAGGTACTGGTGAGCTAGCGGCTATAAGAACAAGCCAAAGAAGTTTTTATTTCTGACATGATCATAATCATGGCTGAGCCAGCAATATAGCAGAAAGAAAAAAACAACAGCATGTAACTGAGCAAGGGGTCACACATGGGTTAGCCTTGGCTGAGCTTTCTTGGACTTCCAGAGACAAAAAATATAGATGTGATAAACTGATGCAGACCTGCATTCCTGCTGCTGGAGGGAGCTTGATAGCAGAGTTTGCCATGATCTGAAAGCATGAAGTCATATTTCCTCACTGTTCTTGCACTGTGATCACAGTGCATCATCTCAGAGAAAGAGAGGCAGAGACAGAACATGCACGTGAGAGAGGTGGAGAGATAGAAAGAGAGGCAGTAGGAGAGCAAAAGGGAGAGAGAGAGATAGATAGAAAGAGGCAGAGAGAGAGAGAGTGTGTGCACATGCACGAGCGAGAGTGAGAGGCTGTTAACCCCCAAAACCTGAATTGCAAAACATGAACACTGAAAAATAACTCCCGAAACATAAATGCAGTTCTCACAAAAAGTAATGTCGCCTAATTCTGTTTTTTTTTTTTTCTCTCTGTTTAAGGTGCAGCTCCATCCAGAGAAGGGTGTGGTATTGGTGCTGGAAACCCTCCTGTCCTGTGCACCAACAGCATTTCCTGTATATTCATTTTGTGAATTGTTCTGTAATTTATGTCTGTAGCATGGCCCAAGCAGAGGGTCACCCCTTTGAGTCTGGTCTGCTTGAGGTTTCTTCCTCAGAGGGACTTTCTCCTTACCACTGCTGCTCTGGGGGTTAGTAAGGTTAGACCTTACTTGTGTGAAGCGCCTCAGACAACTCTGTTGTGATATGGCGCTATATAAATAAAAATAAATTGAAATTGAAAAAACGGTTGTGTTATATGACATAGTTGCAGGAATTTAAGAATGAATTCATCTGAGTCAGCAGGGGATTTATTTTGGTGTTTATTAACATGAGATATTACTAAAGATAGGGAATAGAATTAAATAAAGCCACTCCACTCAGATTCTGATAAACCCACAGCTTACTTTTTCCATCGTACAGGGTGTCTCTCTGTCAGGTCAGATGCTGGCAGCCGCCTTCTTCCACAGTCAAAGACCCGTCTGTCTCAACAGTTCACTTAATGGACCCTGACAGAGGAACTCTGCCGGTCACCGCAAGACTGGTTTAGCTGGTCACCAGGAGTCGTTTATGCGGTTTTCAATTTTAATTTCAATTTATTTTCATATATATCACACCAAATCACAACAGAGTTGCCTCAAGGTGTTTCACACAAGTAAGGTCTAACCTTACTAACCCCCAGAGCAGAAGTGGTAAGGGAAAACTCCCTCTGAGGAAGAAATCTCAAGCAGACTGGACTCAAAGGGGTGACCCTCTGCTTGGGCCATGCTACAGACATAAATTACAGAACAATTCATATATATATATATATATATATATATATATATATATATATATAAACATGATTGGAATTGAAAAAATAGGAGCATCTTATTTACAATATGTGAACTGGAATTTAGATGTGATAAGGTTACGTTAGTGCTGGGATTTGTAAATGAGTTGTTATTGCATATGATCTGTGGACATATTAATATTGCACATGATTTGTGGACATATTATTGCATGTGGTTATTTCACAGTATTGTACAGTCTGACAGCAGCAGGGAGGAACGAACTGCGGTATCGTTCCTTCTTGCACTGAGGGTGCCTCAGTCTGTCACTGAACGAGCTTCTCAGCTCCACTGCAGTCTGGTGCAGAGGGTGAGAGGAGTTGTCCATGATGGATTTGAAGGCAGAGCTGGACTTCCTGACCAGCTTATTCAGTCGCTTTCTCTCCCCCTCTGTGCTGCCCGGGGCCCAACAGATAACAGCATAGAGGAGAGCAGAGGCTACAACAGAGTCATAGAAGGTCATCAGTGTTGTGAGTCCAGTCCAGTTTGTTGTTGAGGTGAACACCCAGGTATTTGAAACTGTCCACAGTCTCTATGTCCTCCCCCTGGATGTTCATCAGTGGGTGAGGTGGTGGTTTCCTCCTGAAGTCGATCACCATCTCCTTCATCTTACTGGTGTTGAGACACAAGTGATTGTGCTCACACCAGTCCACAAAGTCTGTGATGACCGACCGGTACTCCAGTTCGTTCCCCTAAGACACATGACCCACAATGGCGGAGTCATCAGAGAACTTCTGGAGATGGCAGCTGTCTGTGTTGTAGGTGAAGTCCGAGGTATAAAGGGTGAAGAGGAAAGGCGAGAGGACGGTGCCCTGGGGGGCCCTGGTGCTGCACCTTACCACCTCAGACTGACAGCTGCGCAGCCACACGTACTGCAGGCGGTCAGTGAGGTAGTTGATGGTCCAGGCGGCGAGATGTCCATCCGCACCTGCGTCCTCCAGCTTCCCCCGCATCAGCGCCGGTCTGATGGTGTTGAAAGTGCTGGAGAAATCAAAGACCATCACTCTCACAGCGCTCCCACCGGTCTCCAGGTGGATGAGCACTCACCTACAGGCCCAACATCGGGCCTGCAGGCGAACTGCATTGGGTCCAGGATGTCGCTCACCACAGTGTGGAGGTGAGACAGGCACACCGCTCCATGGTCTTCATGAGGTGGGAGGTCAGGGCAACTGGTCTGTAGTGGGCTGGTTCCTTGGCATGCGGTGTGTTGGGAACCGAGATTACACAGGAGGTCTTCCACATAGTGGGGAAGACCTGATAAAGGGGTCAGATAAAGGGGTCAGTTTTCGGACACCTTTCCATCCTGCGCTGAGCTCAGGAAAACATCCTTTGGCATGTTGACAAGATGTGGACCTTGAACCAAAGTTTAGTCTCTCTTTTGAAGAAACTTTTATAGACAGGAAGTTGAAAGTTGAACACAGGCTTCTCACAACATTCCCCCACTCAAATCGATTTTAGGGCTCCAATGTTGAATCGCAGAGACGAGGAAGGCTGTGAAGATTGGTAGGCAATGTCTTCCACTGGTAGGGAGGCTGTGAAAGGTTAATGTCAGAAAAGCAGAGTGGCTTGGGCTAATGAAAAGGTAATATGTAGTTGACTCAGATTATTATACTACTTACTACATGAATATGTACTATAAACATTACCACTGGCTTGGTTAAGCCAAATCCAGCAGCACTAAGGCCTGGTCAGGTTCCAGTTCCTTGTCTAAACTTGAGTTCCCTTCGAGATTTTTGGGCCGACTTGTCACCGTGTTTTTTCATCTGGCAACCTGGGTTATGGCTCTGGAGCATCGATTTATCCCATCCTTCAGGCTATTTGCATGTTTTTGTAACCACAGGGCTAAACTGAGGGTGACTGAGGAGCTTATAGCGATGGCTACAAGTCGTAAGGTTTCAGCTGTGGGCCATGCATATGACAAAGCTTGGTATGTTTTGACGTTCTGATCTTTTATTTCTTTTAGGACTCTGTCTACGGGGCCCATAGTCTAAGATAGCATCACGCCACACAAGGTGGAATAATTCCAATTTGGAACAACGCCATTTCCATTCTAGACCTCTATGCTTGTTTGCCTACAGTTTGCCTTGTACCCATTGCCATGAATGCTGTCAAGCCAGGGGTTCGACTCTTCCCACTCACGTCTGTACATTTGCAAACGTTTTTGCTTCTTTGGATGTGGTGGAGTTTCAGGTGTAGACGTGCCTGGCAACCAGGCAACCTGTGACAGAACCAGAAAGGTGGGCACACGGAGACGCAGACGTGAAAGTCTGACGTCTATCCACTTTACCTCGCTTCGAGTCCTCGCTACAGGACCCAACACGAGGTAAAGAAATGACATAGGTAGCCCTTAATATTTCCTGTGTTTTATTTTGTTCATTATTCAGTTTTGATGAGTGTGTGTGAAACATTTATGAAAATACGTAACAATTTACATCCCGTATTGATTCAGTGTGGGACTCGACAGTTAATTGTCAAATAAAGGACAATTCTGTATTTTAAGGGACGGGTGGAAAGCCTATTCATTGTGGAAGATCTGTTAGCTGTTGTGTTAGTCACATAAATACCTTCAAGAATGCTACATAAAGTTATTTCCGCAAAATCTTGTGGAGCTCGACTGCTCATAATAAAAAATTCACGAAAGTACTGATATATTTCCTCTTTTAGGCACATGTCCTTTGTTGCAGTGTCACAGATATGAGATATCAAAAGACTTATATAGTTTCAGACAAAATTTCAAGTTTGATTTCATTCCATATTCCCAAAGTTTGTTCAGTATATTCAAGCTTCCATTCAATATTCACCGAGGCAAATAAGCATTTTTTTTTTCATTTCCTATTAAAGTAAAAAATGTCCTCACTTTAAAAATTAAAATTATTGGTCTGTTTTCCTTAATATTTATGTTTAATATTGCACACTTCAGTGGCTGCACAGTTCATCATTAACAGTTTCATGTTAATAAAGCACTTAAAACTTTAAGTATGACTAAATGCTTTTTTCAAAATTAAATATCCCACTTCTTGTCCTTGGGTGGTGGTAGTGGCCCTGAGGAGCCCTGGTACGCATCCTTTATTTTCATTTCTGAAAGATGCCAATCCTAACGATGACACAAAGAGCAAACTTCTTCATCAGAAGAATGACATTCCGTTTTGTTATCTCTAATACTTTGGGCAGCACCTGCACTTGCTCAAGTGAAAATTGTTTCTTCATTGCTGAAGATTGCTAGCATGAATTTGTTTGTTGAATCAGTCATTTTGCTGCAATGCACCTGAGCAGGCTGAGCATTACCAACATGAAACTGCAGATGGCAGAAGTGGGTTGAAATTTTGTTCCAAATTCTCAAGGTTCATTCAAAATTGTTTTTTATACATCTGTGAAAAGAATTTCTCAATCCATTTTTGAAACTCTTCAATTTTAGAGCCCGGAGTTCTGTATATACAACTAATAATTATATTTTTACCTTTTTTCATGCATATTTCAACTGTCATGCATTCCAACAGATTGTCCACAGCCAAGTACTTTTAAACCAATGCAAATGCATGACTTTATATGACTTTACTTTACTAGAGAGAGAGAGAGAGAGAGAGAGAGCTAAAGTCATTTGAGAGAGAGAGAGAGAGAGAGAGAGAGAGAGAGAGAGCTAAAGTCATTTATATATAAAGTCATATAAAGTCATGCATTTGCATTGGTTTAAAAGTACTTGGCTGTGGACAATCTGTTGGAATGCATGACAGTTGAAATATGCATGAAAAAAGGTAAAAATATAATTATTAGTTGTATATACAGAACTCCGGGCTCTAAAATTGAAGAGTTTCAAAAATGGATTGAGAAATTCTTTTCACAGATGTATAAAAAAGAAGTATTTGTTTGTGGAGATATAAATATAGATCTTTTAAATCTGCATAAGCATAAAGTGACAGAGGATTTCATTACAGTTTTTTTTTCAGTTGATAAAACACTGTTCCTGAAAAAATAGCACACATTTCCCAAAATATTGCACACTATTTCCCCAAAATAGGACACAATTCACAAAGCACTGCACACTTGTGTCAAAAGTGCACATGAATGTCAAAATTAGAACACTCCAGTCAAAATTTGCCACACCACATCTGCATCAATTCTGTCAACTTGATTAGGCCACAGGACCTCAACATCACAAGCTATACTTTCTCTGGCCAGGCGACATGGAAAGAAAGACCTTGTGTGTCTGATCCAGCCCTGACATGCATCAACAGATACATCATCACATGCCAAGTCCAATGACTGCAAAAGATTGTCATGAGTATATAGCTGCCGCTCATATACCTTCCACCTCCACGCTGGAAAGAATTCCTCTGTAGGATTAAAGAAGGGAGAATATGGCGGCAGAAAAACAACAATAAACTGAACCATTCTCTAATCAGTAGTCCTCTATGAAAGCTTACACTGTCAAAGACAACAACAAAAACAGTCTCTTTGGAAAACACCCAGTTGCACCTGTCCCATCAGGGCCTCATGAAGTCCATTTAAGAAGGTCAACAAACGCTGGGTGATGTATGGGCCCAGGACTGCATGACGGTGAGTGACTCCAAACTTGCTTATTGCCGCACAGAGGGTTACACTGCCCCCACGCTGACCTGGGATGTTGACTTTAGCCTGCTGTCCAATGAATGTTTCTTCCCCTCCTCCTCCTCTTGGCCAGGTTGAAGCCAGCCTCATCCACATAGATGTATTCATGTGGCCCATCATCAGAGTCCAACTGAAAAACCCTCTGGAATAAACATACACAAGACAAAGGGGTCAGTCAAGTTCACTTCCTGTAACAGCAGTGGTGAATCTGAACTGTGCATTTGAATTTGTAAACAGCCTTTTTAGAACATTTCACAGTTCTATATTTATAGAATTGGTATAAGAGCATGATATGATATGATTCATATGATATGAAAGCGTAATTTTATATATTCACTTGTACATATTGGAATCACTGTTCTTTTACTCTGAGGGTGTTTCTTTCCAAGGGACCTCTGTAGACTTGCTTCATGCTTAAAGGTTACAAATGATCTTCTTATGGCCTCAGACAGTGGACTCATCTCTGTGCTTGTCCTGTTAGACCTCAGTGCAGCTTTTGATACTGTTGACCACAAAATTTTATTACAGAGATTAGAGCATGCCATAGGTATTAAAAGCACTGTGCTGCGGTGGTCTGAATCATATTTATCTACTAGATTACAATTTGTTCATGTAAATGGGGAATCTTCTTCACAGACTACGGTTAATTATGGAGTTCCACAAGGTTCTGCGCTCGGACCAATTTTATTCACTTTATACATGCTTCTCTTAGGCAGTATTATTAGAAAGCATTGCTTAAATTTTCATTGTTACGCAGATGATACCCAGCTTTATCTATCCATGAAGCCAGAGGACACACACCAGTTAGTTAAACTGCAGGAATGTCTTTCAAAAATAAAGACATGGATGACCTCTAATTTCCTGCTTTTAAATTCAGATAAAACTGAAATTATTGTACTTGGCCCCACAAATCTTAGAAACATGGTGTCTAACCAGATCCTTACTCTGGATGGCATTACCCTGACCTCTAGTTATACTGTGAGAAATATTGGAGTCATTTTTGATCAGGATATGTCCTTCAATGTGCATATTAAGCAAATATGTAGGACTGCTTTTTTTTGCATTTGCGCAATATCTCTAAAATTAGAAAGGTCTTGTCTCAGAGTGATGCTGAAAAGCTAATTCATGCATTTATTTCTTCTAGGCTGGACTATTGTAATTCATTATTATCAGGTTGTCCTAAAAGTTCCCTGAAAAGCCTTCAGTTAAGTGACATGTTTAGCCGCATGTTCTCCTTGAATTGCTGGCTGTCTGAGTGGTGTCCAAAAAATGAGGTGGGCTTCATAGATAATTGGCAAAGAGACGGCATCCATCCCACTTTGGATGGAGCAGCTCTCATTTCTAGAAATCTGGCCAATTTTCTTAAATCCTCCAAACCGTGACTATCCAGGGTTGGGACCAGGAAGCAGAGTTGTAGTCTTACACACCTCTCTGCAGCTTCTCTCCCCCTGCCATCCCCTCATTACCCCATCCCCGTAGAGACGGTGCCTGCTCCCAGACCACCAATAACCAGTAAAAATCTATTTAAGCATAAAAATTCAAAAAGAAAAAATAATATAGCACCTTCAACTGCACCACAGACTAAAACAGTTAAATGTGGTCTATTAAACATTAGGTCTCTCTCTTCTAAGTCCCTGTTAGTAAATGATATAATAATTGATCAACATATTGATTTATTCTGCCTTACAGAAACCTGGTTACAGCAGGATAAATATGTTAGTTTAAATGAGTCAACACCCCCGAGTCACACTAACTGCCAGAATGCTCGTAGCACGGGCCGAGGCAGAGGATTAGCAGCAATCTTCCATTCCAGCTTATTAATTAATCAAAAACCCAGACAGAGCTTTAATTCATTTGAAAGCTTGACTCTTAGTCTTGTCCATCCAAATTGGAGGTCCCAAAAACCAGTTTTATTTGTTATTATCTATCGTCCACCTGGTCGTTACTGTGAGTTTCTCTGTGAATTTTCAGACCTTTTGTCTGACTTAGTGCTTAGCTCAGATAAGATAATTATAGTGGGCAATTTTAACATCCACACAGATGCTGAGAATGACAGCCTCAACACTGCATTTAATCTATTATTAGACTCTATTGGCTTTGCTCAAAAAGTAAATGAGTCCACCCACCACTTTAATCATATCTTAGATCTTGTTCTGACTTATGGTATGGAAATAGAAGACTTAACAGTATTCCCTGAAAACTCCCTTCTGTCTGATCATTTCTTAATAACATTTACATTTACTCTGATGGACTACCCAGCAGTAGGGAATAAGTTTCATTACACTAGAAGTCTTTCAGAAAGCGCTGTAACTAGGTTTAAGGATATGATTCCTTCTTTATGTTCTCTAATGCCATATAACAACACAGTGCAGAGTAGCTACCTAAACTCTGTAAGGGAGATAGAGTATCTCGTCAATAGTTTTACATCCTCATTGAAGACAACTTTGGATGCTGTAGCTCCTCTGAAAAAGAGAGCTTTAAATCAGAAGTGTCTGACTCCGTGGTATAACTCACAAACTCGTAGCTTAAAGCAGATAACCCGTAAGTTGGAGAGGAAATGGCGTCTCACTAATTTAGAAGATCTTCACTTAGCCTGGAAAAAGAGTCTGTTGCTCTATAAAAAAGCCCTCCGTAAAGCTAGGACATCTTTCTACTCATCACTAATTGAAGAAAATAAGAACAACCCCAGGTTTCTTTTCAGCACTGTAGCCAGGCTGACAAAGAGTCAGAGCTCTATTGAGCTGAGTATTCCATTAACTTTAACTAGTAATGACTTCATGACTTTCTTTGCTAACAAAATTTTAACTATTAGAGAAAAAATTACTCATAACCATCCCAAAGACGTATCGTTATCTTTGGCTGCTTTCAGTGATGCCGGTATTTGGTTAGACTCTTTCTCTCCGATTGTTCTGTCTGAGTTATTTTCATTAGTTACTTCATCCAAACCATCAACATGTTTATTAGACCCCATTCCTACCAGGCTGCTCAAGGAAGCCCTACCATTATTTAATGCTTCGATCTTAAATATGATCAATCTATCTTTGTTAGTTGGCTATGTACCACAGGCTTTTAAGGTGGCAGTAATTAAACCATTACTTAAAAAGCCATCACTTGACCCAGCTATCTTAGCTAATTATAGGCCAATCTCCAACCTTCCTTTTCTCTCAAAAATTCTTGAAAGGGTAGTTGTAAAACAGCTAACTGATCATCTGCAGAGGAATGGTCTATTTGAAGAGTTTCAGTCAGGTTTTAGAATTCATCATAGTACAGAAACAGCATTAGTGAAGGTTACAAATGATCTTCTTATGGCCTCGGACAGTGGACTCATCTCTGTGCTTGTTCTGTTAGACCTCAGTGCTGCTTTTGATACTGTTGACCATAAAATTTTATTACAGAGATTAGAGCATGCCATAGGTATTAAAGGCACTGCGCTGCGGTGGTTTGAATCATATTTGTCTAATAGATTACAATTTGTTCCTGTAAATGGGGAATCTTCTTCACAGACTAAAGTTAATTATGGAGTTCCACAAGGTTCTGTGCTAGGACCAATTTTATTCACTTTATATATGCTTCCCTTAGGCAGTATTATTAGACGGTATTGCTTAAATTTTCATTGTTACGCAGATGATACCCAGCTTTATCTATCCATGAAGCCAGAGGACACACACCAATTAGCTAAACTGCAGGATTGTCTTACAGACATAAAGACATGGATGACCTCTAATTTCCTGCTTTTAAACTCAGATAAAACTGAAGTTATTGTACTTGGCCCCACAAATCTTAGAAACATGGTGTCTAACCAGATCCTTACTCTGGATGGCATTACCCTGACCTCTAGTAATACTGTGAGAAATCTTGGAGTCATTTTTGATCAAGATATGTCATTCAAAGCGCATATTAAACAAATATGTAGGACTGCTTTTTTGCATTTACGCAATATCTCTAAAATCAGAAAGGTCTTGTCTCAGAGTGATGCTGAAAAACTAATTCATGTATTTATTTCCTCTAGGCTGGACTATTGTAATTCATTATTATCAGGTTGTCCTAAAAGTTCCCTAAAATGCCTTCAGTTAATTCAAAATGCTGCAGCTAGAGTACTGACGGGGACTAGAAGGAGAGAGCATATCTCACCCATATTGGCCTCTCTTCATTGGCTTCCTGTTAATTCTAGAATAGAATTTAAAATTCTTCTTCTTACTTATAAGGTTTTGAATAATCAGGTCCCATCTTATCTTAGGGACCTCGTAGTACCATATCACCCCAATAGAGCGCTTCGCTCTCAGACTGCAGGCTTACTTGTAGTTCCTAGGGTTTGTAAGAGTAGAATGGGAGGCAGAGCCTTCAGCTTTCAGGCTCCTCTCCTGTGGAACCAGCTCCCAATTCAGATCAGGGAGACAGACACCCTCTCTACGTTTAAGATTAGGCTTAAAACTTTCCTTTTTGCTAAAGTTTATAGTTAGGGCTGGATCAGGTGACCCTGAACCATCCCTTAGTTATGCTGCTATAGACGTAGACTGCTGGGGGGTTCCCATGATGCACTGTTTCTTTCTCTTTTTGCTCTGTATGCACCACTCTGCATTTAATCATTAGTGATCGATCTCTGCTCCCCTCCACAGCATGTCTTTTTCCTGGTTCTCTCCCTCAGCCCCAACCAGTCCCAGCAGAAGACTGCCCCTCCCTGAGCCTGGTTCTGCTGGAGGTTTCTTCCTGTTAAAAGGGAGTTTTTTCCTTCCCACTGTAGCCAAGTGCTTGCTCACAGGGGGTCGTTTTGACCGTTGGGGTTTTACATAATTATTGTATGGCCTTGCCTTACAATATAAAGCGCCTTGGGGCAACTGTTTGTTGTGATTTGGCGCTATATAAAAAAATTGATTGATTGATTGAAATTGAAGACTTAACAGTATTCTCTGAAAACTCACTTCTGTCTGATCATTTCTTAATAACATTTACATTTACTCTGATGGACTACCCAGCGGTGGGGAATAAGTTTCATTACACTAGAACTCTTTCAGAAAGCGCTGTAACTAGGTTTAAGGATATGATTCCTTCTTTATGTTCTCTAATGCCATATACCAACAAAGTGCAGAGTAGCTACCTAAACTCTGTAAGTGAGATAGAGTATCTCGTCAATAGTTTTACATCCTCATTGAAGACAACTTTGGATGCTGTAGCTCCTCTGAAAAAGAGAGCTTTAAATCAGAAGTGCCTGACTCCATGGTATAACTCACAAACTTGCAGCTTAAAGCAGATAACCCGTAAGTTGGAGAGGAAATGGCGTCTCATTAATTTAGAAGATCTTCACTTAGCCTGGAAAAAGAGTCTGTTGCTTTATAAAAAAAGCCCTCCATAAAGCTAGGACATCTTACTACTCATCACTAATTGAAGAAAATAAGAACAACCCCAGGTTTCTTTTCAGCACTGTAGCCAGGCTGACAAAGAGTCAGAGCTCTATTGAGCCGAGTATTCCTTTAACTTTAACTAGTAATGACTTCATGACTTTCTTTGCTAACAAAATTTTAACTATTAGAGAAAAAATTACTCATAACCATCCCAAAGACGTATCGTTATCTTTGGCTGCTTTCAGTGATGCCGGTATTTGGTTAGACTCTTTCTCTCCGATTGTTCTGTCTGAGTTATTTTCATTAGTTACTTCATCCAAACCATCAACATGTTTATTAGACCCCATTCCTACCAGGCTGCTCAAGGAAGCCCTACCATTATTTAATGCTTCGATCTTAAATATGATCAATCTATCTTTGTTAGTTGGCTATGTACCACAGGCTTTTAAGGTGGCAGTAATTAAACCATTACTTAAAAAGCCATCACTTGACCCAGCTATCTTAGCTAATTATAGGCCAATCTCCAACCTTCCTTTTCTCTCAAAAATTCTTGAAAGGGTAGTTGTAAAACAGCTAACTGATCATCTGCAGAGGAATGGTCTATTTGAAGAGTTTCAGTCAGGTTTTAGAATTCATCATAGTACAGAAACAGCATTAGTGAAGGTTACAAATGATCTTCTTATGGCCTCGGACAGTGGACTCATCTCTGTGCTTGTTCTGTTAGACCTCAGTGCTGCTTTTGATACTGTTGACCATAAAATTTTATTACAGAGATTAGAGCATGCCATAGGTATTAAAGGCACTGCGCTGCGGTGGTTTGAATCATATTTGTCTAATAGATTACAATTTGTTCCTGTAAATGGGGAATCTTCTTCACAGACTAAAGTTAATTATGGAGTTCCACAAGGTTCTGTGCTAGGACCAATTTTATTCACTTTATATATGCTTCCCTTAGGCAGTATTATTAGACGGTATTGCTTAAATTTTCATTGTTACGCAGATGATACCCAGCTTTATCTATCCATGAAGCCAGAGGACACACACCAATTAGCTAAACTGCAGGATTGTCTTACAGACATAAAGACATGGATGACCTCTAATTTCCTGCTTTTAAACTCAGATAAAACTGAAGTTATTGTACTTGGCCCCACAAATCTTAGAAACATGGTGTCTAACCAGATCCTTACTCTGGATGGCATTACCCTGACCTCTAGTAATACTGTGAGAAATCTTGGAGTCATTTTTGATCAAGATATGTCATTCAAAGCGCATATTAAACAAATATGTAGGACTGCTTTTTTGCATTTACGCAATATCTCTAAAATCAGAAAGGTCTTGTCTCAGAGTGATGCTGAAAAACTAATTCATGCATTTATTTCCTCTAGGCTGGACTATTGTAATTCATTATTATCAGGTTGTCCTAAAAGTTCCCTAAAATGCCTTCAGTTAATTCAAAATGCTGCAGCTAGAGTACTGACGGGGACTAGAAGGAGAGAGCATATCTCACCCATATTGGCCTCTCTTCATTGGCTTCCTGTTAATTCTAGAATAGAATTTAAAATTCTTCTTCTTACTTATAAGGTTTTGAATAATCAGGTCCCATCTTATCTTAGGGACCTCGTAGTACCATATCACCCCAATAGAGCGCTTCGCTCTCAGACTGCAGGCTTACTTGTAGTTCCTAGGGTTTGTAAGAGTAGAATGGGAGGCAGAGCCTTCAGCTTTCAGGCTCCTCTCCTGTGGAACCAGCTCCCAATTCAGATCAGGGAGACAGACACCCTCTCTACGTTTAAGATTAGGCTTAAAACTTTCCTTTTTGCTAAAGTTTATAGTTAGGGCTGGATCAGGTGACCCTGAACCATCCCTTAGTTATGCTGCTATAGACGTAGACTGCTGGGGGGTTCCCATGATGCACTGTTTCTTTCTCTTTTTGCTCTGTATGCACCACTCTGCATTTAATCATTAGTGATCGATCTCTGCTCCCCTCCACAGCATGTCTTTTTCCTGGTTCTCTCCCTCAGCCCCAACCAGTCCCAGCAGAAGACTGCCCCTCCCTGAGCCTGGTTCTGCTGGAGGTTTCTTCCTGTTAAAAGGGAGTTTTTCCTTCCCACTGTAGCCAAGTGCTTGCTCACAGGGGGTCGTTTTGACCGTTGGGGTTTTACATAATTATTGTATGGCCTTGCCTTACAATATAAAGCGCCTTGGGGGCAACTGTTTGTTGTGATTTGGCGCTATATAAAAAAATTGATTGATTGATTGAAATTGAAGACTTAACAGTATTCTCTGAAAACTCACTTCTGTCTGATCATTTCTTAATAACATTTACATTTACTCTGATGGACTACCCAGCGGTGGGGAATAAGTTTCATTACACTAGAACTCTTTCAGAAAGCGCTGTAACTAGGTTTAAGGATATGATTCCTTCTTTATGTTCTCTAATGCCATATACCAACAAAGTGCAGAGTAGCTACCTAAACTCTGTAAGTGAGATAGAGTATCTCGTCAATAGTTTTACATCCTCATTGAAGACAACTTTGGATGCTGTAGCTCCTCTGAAAAAGAGAGCTTTAAATCAGAAGTGCCTGACTCCATGGTATAACTCACAAACTTGCAGCTTAAAGCAGATAACCCGTAAGTTGGAGAGGAAATGGCGTCTCATTAATTTAGAAGATCTTCACTTAGCCTGGAAAAAGAGTCTGTTGCTTTATAAAAAAAGCCCTCCATAAAGCTAGGACATCTTACTACTCATCACTAATTGAAGAAAATAAGAACAACCCCAGGTTTCTTTTCAGCACTGTAGCCAGGCTGACAAAGAGTCAGAGCTCTATTGAGCCGAGTATTCCTTTAACTTTAACTAGTAATGACTTCATGACTTTCTTTGCTAATAAAATTTTAACTATTAGAGAAAAAATTACTCATAACCATCCCAAAGACGTATCGTTATCTTTGGCTGCTTTCAGTGATGCCGGTATTTGGTTAGACTCTTTCTCTCTGATTGTTCTGTCTGAGTTATTTTCATTAGTTACTTCCTCCAAACCATCAACATGTCTATTAGACCCCATTCCTACCAGGCTGCTCAAGGAAGCCCTACCATCAATTAATGCTTCGATCTTAAATATGATCAATCTATCTTTATTAGTTGGCTATGTACCACAGGCTTTTAAGGTGGCAGTAATTAAACCATTACTTAAAAAGCCATCACTTGACCCAGCTATCTTAGCTAATTATAGGCCAATATCCAACCTTCCTTTTCCCTCAAAAATTCTTGAAAGGGTAGTTGTAAAACAGCTAACTGATCATCTGCAGAGGAATGGTCTATTTGAAGAGTTTCAGTCAGGTTTTAGAATTCATCATAGTACAGAAACAGCATTAGTGAAGGTTACAAATGATCTTCTTATGGCCTCAGACAGTGGACTCATCTCTGTGCTTGTTCTGTTAGACCTCAGTGCTGCTTTTGATACTGTTGACCATAAAATTTTATTACAGAGATTAGAGCATGCCATAGGTATTAAAGGCACTGCGCTGCGGTGGTTTGAATCATATTTGTCTAATAGATTACAATTTGTTCATGTAAATGGGGAATCTTCTTCACAGACTAAGGTTAATTATGGAGTTCCACAAGGTTCTGTGCTAGGACCAATTTTATTCACTTTATACATGTTTCCCTTAGGCAGTATTATTAGACGGCATTGCTTAAATTTTCATTGTTACGCAGATGATACCCAGCTTTATCTATCCATGAAGCCAGAGGACACACACCAATTAGCTAAACTGCAGGATTGTCTTACAGACATAAAGACATGGATGACCTCTAATTTCCTGCTTTTAAACTCAGATAAAACTGAAGTTATTGTACTTGGCCCCACAAATCTTAGAAACATGGTGTCTAATCAGATCCTTACTCTGGATGGCATTACCCTGACGTCTAGTAATACTGTGAGAAATCTTGGAGTCATTTTTGATCAGGATATGTCATTCAATGCGCATATTAAACAAATATGTAGGACTGCTTTTTTGCATTTACGCAATATCTCTAAAATCAGAAAGGTCTTGTCTCAGAGTGATGCTGAAAAACTAATTCATGCATTTATTTCCTCTAGGCTGGACTATTGTAATTCATTATTATCAGGTTGTCCTAAAAGTTCCCTAAAATGCCTTCAGTTAATTCAAAATGCTGCAGCTAGAGTACTGACGGGGACTAGAAGGAGAGAGCATATCTCACCCATATTGGCCTCTCTTCATTGGCTTCCTGTTAATTCTAGAATAGAATTTAAAATTCTTCTTCTTACTTATAAGGTTTTGAATAATCAGGTCCCATCTTATCTTAGGGACCTCATAGTACCATATCACCCCAATAGAGTGCTTCGCTCTCAGACTGCAGGCTTACTTGTAGTTCCTAGGGTTTGTAAGAGTAGAATGGGAGGCAGAGCCTTCAGCTTTCAGGCTCCTCTCCTGTGGAACCAGCTCCCAATTCAGGGAGACAGACACCCTCTCTACTTTTAAGATTAGGCTTAAAACGTTCCTTTTTGCTAAAGCTTATAGTTAGGGCTGGATCAGGTGACCCTGAACCATCCCTTAGTTATGCTGCTATAGACTTAGACTTGTGGGGTTTTTCCATGATGCACTGAGTGTTTCTTTCTCTTTTTGCTATGTATGCACCACTCTGCATTTAATCATTAGTGATTGATCTCTGCTCCCCTCCACAGCATGTCTTTTTCCTGGTTCTCTCCCTCAGCCCCAACCAGTCCGAGCAGAAGACTGCCCCTCCCTGAGCCTGGTTCTGCTGGAGGTTTCTTCCTGTTAAAAGGGAGTTTTTCCTTCCCACTGTTGCCAAGTGCTTGCTCACAGGGGGTCGTTTTGACCGTTGGGGTTTTTCCGTAATTATTGTATGGCCTTGCCTTACAATATAAAGCGCCTTCGGGCAACTGTTTGTTGTGATTTGGTGCTATATACATAAAATTGATTTGATTTGATTTAATTCAAAATGCTGCAGCTAGATTACTGACAGGGACTAGAAGGAGAGAGCATATTTCACCCATATTGGCCTCTCTTCATTGGCTCCCTGTTAATTCCTAGGGTTTGTAAGAGTAGAATGGGAGGCAGAGCCTTCAGCTTTCAGGCTCCACTCCTGTGGAACCAGCTCCCAATTCGGATTAGGAAGACAGACACCCTCTCTAATTTTAAGATTAAGCTTAAAACTTTCCTTTTTGCTAAAGCTCATAGTTAGGGCTGGATCAGGTGACCCTGAACCATCCCTTAGTTATGCTTCTATAGACTTAGACTGCTGGGGGGTTCCCATGATGTACTGAGTGTTTCTTTCTCTTTTTGCTCTGTATGCACCACTCTGCATTTAATCATTAGTGATTGATCTCTGCTGTCTTCCACAGCATGTCTTTTTCCTGATTCTCTCCCCTCAGCCCCAACCAGTCCCAGCAGAAGACTGCCCCTCCCTGAGCCTGGTTCTGCTGGAGGTTTCTTCCTGTTAAAAGGGAGTTTTTCATTCCCACTGTCGCCAAATGCTTGCTCATAGGGGGTCGTTTTGACCGTTGGGGTTTTTCTGTAATTATTGTATGGCTTTTGCCTTACAATATAAAGCACCTTGGGGCAACTGTTTGTTGTGATTTGGCGCCATATAAATAAAACTGATTTGATTTGATTTGATGCTGACTCTGTTTTTCTTCAGGATATGATCAATGGTGGAGAGACTTACACTACACTGTTGATGCCCCTGAAATGGTTATTATCTTGAATGATCCGTTGCTGAATTTCCCAAAGTTTGACTGTGTTATTTTGCACCTCCATTTGGACTATTAAGGCCTCTAGGTGTTGGTTGAATAAAGGTTCAGGTGACTTTATTTGTACTTGTAGGTAGATTTGACTTGCAGCAACCAGAAAACGGCGTCCATGTTAGTCAAACACAACAATAACAATGAAAACACTAAAAACACTAACGAAGAACATATGCAAAACAAAATGTAACACAAACACCACCGGGGACTCACAAGCTTACTAAACCAATAAAAAAGAAGCATCGCGAAAAACCACTAAAAGATGGTCAGCATAAAACTGATGTGCAAAGGGCAAATAAATATATAAATATGTGCAAAACCTATTAAGATTTGTTCAAATGCACAATTGCCGCTGGGACAAATCTACTCCTGTATCGTTCTGTCCTACACCTTGGGACTTTAAACCTACGGCCAGAAGGTAGGAGCTGAAATTCACTAGCCAGAGGGTGGGAGTCATCAACTGTGATGCAGCTGGTTATCCGCTGTAATTGTTTGGTGTACAGGGACTCTAAACTCAGCTGCGACTCAGGAATCAGCCGACTGGACCATTTAATAATCTGACCCAGTTTGTTCCTGTCCTTCAGTGTCAGACTGCCAAACCATGCCACCAAAGAAAAAGATAAAACAGATTCAATAAAAGCATGATAAAATTGTGTTAACATGGTTTGGCCGATGTGGAAGTACGACAGTTTCCTGAGGCAGAACAAGCGCTGGTGTCCCTTCCTACACACCGCCTCACAGTTTGCCTCAAACTTCAGGGAATTATCAATGATAGTCCCAAGGTATTTATAAGTTTGCACAATTTCAACTGGTTGACCATTAATTATTGTGTTGTCAGGTGTGCTACCATGCTTCCTATAAAAAGTAAGAGAAAAGAAAAGAAAAGGAGGACGTGGCAAGACGAACCCAGGACCAAACCAGGACCAAGCGCACACGGGCGCTCCCAACGCCGCGATCCGTAGAAGGAAGGAGGAGCACCGAAGAGACGGGAACTCCCTCCTTTTATATCCCTATGGTAGGAAGCAAAGTCAGCGCCTCCCGGTGGCCGAGATCTCAAAAAACACAACAAACACATTAAGACAACATGAACTCAATAGGACGGCCGCAAAGGGCTGTCACTCCCCCCCCCCAACACACACACACACACACAAAAGACAGGTCCCACCAGGACCCTGTGCAATGTGGCTCCTATAAAGGGGCGAGCGACAAAGCATGCGCGACCAGCTTTTCTGTCCTTTAATATGTTTTATGTCCAAATTATATGTTCAGAGGTACAGAGACCACCAAACCAAACATTTATTAGATGCCTTAACAGAGGTCAAAAATGTTAGTGGATTATGAGCAGTATAAACAGTAATTTTGGCACCACCACACAAGTACACTTCAAAATTCTTTAAGGCCAAAACTAACGCAAGTGTCTCTTTTTCAACAGTTGAATAATTTAGCTGGTGTTTGGCAAATTTCTTTGAAAAATAGCTAACAGGTCTATCCAAACCAGAATTATCAGATTGCATCAGAACCGCTCCAGCCCCCACATGACTTGCATTCAGGTACAAATGAAATGGTTGGTTTAAACGTGGGGCAGCCAACACCGGAGCTGAACAGAGGAGCTTCTTCACACTTTCAAATGTCTGTTCAGCATGGCACCTAGGCAAATGACCAAACAACACATCCAAATTTGACAAGATTTCTGAGTTCTTAAGACGCCCCTGTGTAAGAGCACTGCCCGAAGCATCAGCCAAGTTAAACCTTCTTCCCAGTCGCCCCCAACTCAGTATAGTAAGCACACAACAGCAAGTTCAAGGACTGGTGAAAACGCTCCAAAGCGCCTTGCGACTCGGAAGGCCGTCGCTCTTCTATGCCGCACTTCGAGCTGCTTCAAGACCTGGCCAAACAGATGAAAGGTATAGTTACTGCCCTGATCCAACTGTATGACTTTCGGAATACCAAACACACAAATAAACTGAATAAGTTCCCACACAACTGTACTAGCAGTTATCGTCCGCAATGGATAAGCTGCCGGATACCGTGTAACGTGACACATCACTGTGAGCAAATACGATGACCCGGACCTTGAACAAGGTAAAGGCCAAACACAATCAATTATTAAATGCTCAAATGGTTCAGATGCAGCTACAATTGGACTCAATGGAACTGGCTTCAACACTTAGGCTTAGCAGTAAGCTGGCACACATGACATGTCTTAATATATGCAGAAACATCCTTTTTAGACACAGCCAAATAAACGTCCAAACTCCACATAATTTTGATGATCAATTTTTTGTAACGCCGAAATTTCTGTCGATATGCCTCTGGCACAAGCTCATATGCTCTCTCCACAGCGCTTTTCACTTTGTCATAAACCAAAGTATCTTCAAGTGACAATGAAGCATACGCCTCCTGAGCTTTATCTGTAAACACACATTGCAAAAGCAGCGGCTAAACCTCCCTCGGCCACTTTAACATCAATGCCACGTGCTCAAACAAAACAAAATTTCTGTGTAGGCTCTCAGTAGTCCAGGTGATTTCCATAGTAGAGAAGCTTGAATCTTCGACTGGACTGGGTTGCTTGACGCGAGGACGTTTCGCTTCAAATTGCAGAAGCTTCTTCAGCTAAAATTCTTGCTCTGGTGGTCTGACTTCTGTCTTGACTCTTGTCGAGAAGAATGATCTGAAGTCACAAAAGCTGGAGTTTTAAACCTAACTAGACCCCTCCTACCGAGAGGCAGACTGCTAAGGCTAGTGACTAAACAATAGCTCTAATTAGAACCTACTGTGCTCTAGTTAGCACCCTCCTAATGACAGGGCAGCTGTGGCTCCCTTGACGACTCTGCTGATGACGTGAATGACTCATTACCATGAACAAAAGACTGAAACTGCTTTGACCTGAGTATCCCATTGTAAACAGGGGATAAAGCATGTCTCAGACCCCCTCCCCGGTTAAGGCTGGGTTTCAAATGTTTCACAAAGAATGCCTCCTTGACCCCTCTCTCAAACCATTTCTTCTCTCTGGCTAATATTTTAACTTCCTTGTCCTCAAACGTGTGGTTAGTGTCTTTAAGGTGGAGATGAACTGCAGACTGAGGTCCACTGGTGACCTCTTTGCGGTGCTGGTATAGCCTTTTGTGTAAAGGTTGCTTTGTCTCACCTATGTAGTGTTCGTTACAGTTTTCCTGACATCTGATAGAATACACTACATTGCTCTGTTTGTAACTAGGGATCATGTCCTTAGGGTGAACTAATTTCTGTCTCAAGGTGTTTAAAGTAAACTGGGATTTTGTGCTGTCTGAAGCTCCTCTGTAGTTTTTCCCCTACTCCTGCTAAATAAGGGAGAGACACTCCTTCTTGTCTCCGTCTCCTGTCTATCTGGTCTCTTTGTTCTCTGGGACTTCTGCACTTTGTCCAGGGACCATCATGGGTACCCACATACTGTGAGGGCTTTCCGTACAAGTTGTTGTTCTTTAGCCCTTCCCTCTGCAGTTGTGGACACCTGTAGGGCTCTGGACGCTTCAACGTAATCAGGCTCAGGACGCTTCAACACAGAAGCGTACTCAGGTCAAAGCAGTTTCAGTCTTTTGTTCATGGTAATGAGTCATTCACATCATCAGCAGAGTCGTCAAGGGAGCCACAGCTGTCCTGTCAGTAGGAGGGTGCTAACTAGAGCACAATAGGTTCTAACTAGAGCTATTGTTTAGTCACTAGCCTTAGCAGTCTGTCTCTCGGTAGGAGGGGTCTGGTTAGGTTTTAAAACTCCAGCTTTTGTGACTTCGGATCATTCTTCTTGACAAGAGTCAAGACAGAAGTCAGACCACCAGAGCAAGAACTTTAGCTGAGGAAGCTTCTGCGATTTGAAGCGAAACGTCCTTGCGTCAAGCAACCCAGTCCAGTTGAAGATTCAAGCTTCTCTACAACAAAACAAAATATTTATCCACGTCTATCTCAATAAATGGTGGAATAAATCAAATAGACTTGTTATCATCAAAGTCTGCTTCACCAGGATTAACAGTCCACACGCCACACATGCACCGCCTTGCGTCTCTGCGCCTATTCTATATCCAATTTATGTTGTAAATTGGATATGGATATAAAATTTACGTTCTAACTGAACCTCTTTCTCCCTGAGATTAGACTGAATTTCCTGCTCTCAGAGATTCATCTCCAAACGTCTCATTTCCAAATGAAACTCCAATTTACGCAAATCAGTGTCAGCTGTCCCAGCTGCCACCTGGCTCACCATTGATGCAGCAGCAAAAAAACACCCCTTTCAACCACCGCGTCATCAATTTGTTGTTTGATAACTTTTTCCTTATCCCGTTTTACAACTGGAATGTCAAAATGTGCAGCAATTGCCAGCAGATTATCTTTGACAAAAACATTAAGATTAGCCACAAAACTCTCCACCTCCGCGTCCATGACGCATACACACTGCACCACGTAACCAAACAATTCACACACCACCCGAGTCATTACACTCCAAATTGAAGTGCTAACACGTGCACAGCACGACGCCCAGTGCAACCATGTCCCCTTTATTCTATACCAACCTTCAAAACTCCACCTAACTAACTTACCTCACTCTTCACGCGGTTTGGTGGCAGGATGATTAAGCACACAACTAGCGAGAAAACATTTCTCCTGGACTGCTCCTGAGAACACTGTAACACAGTGAACGCCAACCACACCCCCACGACACTATCAAAACAAACAAACAAACAGGCCATGCATAAAGCAGTGAAGCCTCTTACCTTATCAGGAGACACAGCCACAAAACAGAGCTCAATACTTGTGCACCAGCAGCAACACTTCTCTCACCTGTATTTCCTCAGTTGTGTCCATGAAAACACTCCATGCCATCCATGAAGAATGCTCAATCATGAAGAATGCAGACAACAAGTCTTTCTTTCTAAAACCTCCTCTTCTCACAAAGAGGAAAAAATAATAAGCATAAACTATAAGAAAATAAATAATAATAAGAGCATGAACTATATAAAATCCTTGACATGTACCAAATATTAACATTGATTTTCACAGGTGTTCAAATACTTATTTGCAGCAGTAACATACAAATAAATTATTAAAAAATCATACATTGTGATTTCCAGATTTTTTTTTTTTTTTATTAGATTATGTCTCTCACAGTGGACATGCACCTAAGATGAAAATTTCAGACCCCTCCATGATTTCTAAGTGGGAGAACTTGCAAAATCGCAGGCTGTTCAAATACTTATTTTCCTCACTGTAAATGAAAATAAATTGACAATTGAAACTGAAGCAGATTTAATACAAACAGTGTGCTATATGCAGTATATGGATAAATATGTGGAAGTGATTAGATTTTGGAGTATTTTGTAAATGGTCAAGGAAAACATGGCCCCAAAACATGTTTTATTTCATTATGTGTGTGTGTCTCAACACCAAAGAAGCCTTGATGGCTCAATCCTGGCGGGATATTACCTGCATAGCTATAAAGATGTGAATAGATTTTGGAGTTGTTTTGTTAAATGTGAAATATCAAGGAAAACATGGCCCAAAAACACCTTTTTTGTATTTTACAACAACCAAGAAGCCTGGATGGATGATCTGAAGCATATATTGTTCAACCAATATTTTTGATTAATAAGTATGAATGACATCATCATGAAGTCACACAGAAGTCACATGGAGTGAAAAACTCCGTCACACAGATGTATATTTACTTGTTCATTTATATGGTGGTGTGCAGAGCGATCAGGGTATACATCAGCCTTCTGGTGCCTTTCTTTGTTCTCTGCAGAGCTCCAGTGCAACCAGAGTCAGCAGACCAGCTGATTTATGACGGTCGATTGCTGGACTACAGCAGCCGCCTCATCCCGTCTGTCAGCGCTGTTCTCAGAGCCGCTGGACTTATCTCAGAGGATGATGGAGGATAATATTACGGATCGGTCAGTCGGTCCATCGTCACTGGAGTCCAACATTGACAGAAAGTCTGCTCAGGGTGAAGAAGTGTTCTTTTGAGTATTTAACAGCAGTGTTTGTCAAGTGGAAACAACTGTGACTGAACACGACATAATGAACCTCATTCATGACACGCTCACATGCACAAATTTCATCATGTCTTTGAGAACCTCTGTCATATTTGTTATTTCCCAAATGTTGCTCTGTAACAATTTTTCCGAACTGGTAGCATTAGAATTCTTCATGGGACCAAAGACACAGACAAATTCTTATACAATATACAATATGAGAACTCATTAGTGAACAGGACCCACAACCACAGAGGCCACGGTATTTTGCTGGTTTGTGTTGTGTCACCTCAGTTTATGGGGTGTTAGTGGTTTTTGTATTATTTCTGTCCTCTGTGTGTTTGTCTCCCTGTTCTTGTCCGAACCTTTGTGTGTACAGCTGTGGTACTTGTCCCCCTGCGTGGACGTGTCTGCATGTGTCTGTCATCTTCTGTGTCTCAGTCCTGTCTTGTGGGGGTGTGTCCCTCTTGTCACCATTAGGTGTGTCTGTTTGTCACGCTCTCCATTCGGTTATATAGTCACCTGTCGTCTGGTGTGGTCTTGTCATTGTCTGGAGTTTATATGTGTTTGTGTCGAGTGTTTGGATGTAGTGCTGTGCGCCTGTTCTGTTGCTTTTCGTACGGGACACACCTCCTTCAGTGTGTTTCTGCTTTATGTTGTCATTTGGATATTGTAGTTCTTTGTCAGTTTTGTAGTCCAGGTTTTGGTTTATGTATTTCAATTTTCTTATACGTTTTGTGATGTGTCCATCTTTGGTTGTTGTTTTATTGTCTGTGGAATTTATTCTACTCAGCCTTTCAGGTTGTTTATTTTCAGTTTTGGGTTTATTCTCTCTTTACTCTTATAATATGCATTGTGGTTCTTTGTCAGTGTTTTTGATTATTTTATGTGGAGTCTCTGTTTTCTCTTCAGGTTTTCATTTTTCTCTTGGTGTTTTAGTGGTTATGTGTCTTGGTCTTAGGTTATGTTTTGTCATTTACAGATGTCTTGGTTTTTCTGCCCTCTTCTGTTCATTGGTTTCTCACATGTCTTGATTTGTCTTGATTATACTTGCCCTGGCAAAAATTATGGAATCACCGGCCTCGGAGGATGTTCATTCAGTTGTTTAATTTTGTAGAAAAAAAGCAGATCACAGACATGACACAAAACTAAAGTCATTTCAAATGGCAACTTTCTGGCTTTAAGAAACACTATAAGAAATCAGGAAAAAAAATTGTGGCAGTCAGTAACGGTTACTTTTTATACCAAGCAGAGGGAAAAAAATATGGAATCACTCAATTCTGAGGAATAAATTATGGAATCACCCTGTAAATTTTCATCCCCAAAATTAACACCTGCATCAAATCAGATCTGCTCGTTAGTCTGCATCTAAAAAGGAGTGATCACACCTTGGAGAGCTGTTGCACCAAGTGGACTGACATGAATCATGGCTCCAACACGAGAGATGTCAATTGAAACAAAGGAGAGGATTATCAAACTCTTAAATAGGGTAAATCATCACGCAGTGTTGCAAAAGATGTTGGTTGTTCACAGTCAGCTGTGTCTAAACTCTGGACCAAATACAAACAACATGGGAAGGTTGTTAAAGGCAAACATACTGGTAGACCAAGGAAGACATCATAGTGTCAAGACAGAAAACTTAAAGCAATATGTCTCAAAAATTGAAAAATGCACAACAAAACAAATGAGGAATGAATGGGAGGAAACTGGAGTCAAGGTCTGTGACCGAACTGTAAGAAACTGCCTAAAGGAAATGGGATTTACATACAGAAAAGCTAAACGAAAGCCATCATTAACACCTAAACAGAAAAAACAAGGTTACAATGGGCTAAGGAAAAGCAATCGTGGACTGTGGATGACTGGATGAAAGTCATATTCAGTGATGAATCTCGAATCTGCATTGGGCAAGGTGATGATGCTGGAACTTTTGTTTGGTGCCGTTCCAATGAGATTTATAAAGATGACTGCCTGAAGAGAACATGTAAATTTCCACAGTCATTGATGATATGGGGCTGCATGTCAGGTAAAGGCACTGGGGAGATGGCTGTCATTACATCATCAATAAATGCACAAGTTTACGTTGATATTTTGGACACTTTTCTTATCCCATCAATTGAAAGGATGTTTGGGGAATGATGAAATCATTTTTCAAGATGATAATGCATCTTGCCATAGAGCAAAAACTGTGAAAACATTCCTTGCAAAAAGACACATAGGGTCAATGTCATGGCCTGCAAATAGTCCGGATCATGATCCAATGGAAAATCTTTGGTGGAAGTTGAAGAAAATGGTCCATGACAAGGCTCCAACTTGCAAAGCTGATCTGGCAACAGCAATCAGAGAAAGTTGGAGCCAGATTGATGAAGAGTACTGTTTGTCACTCATTAAGTCCATGCCTCAGAGACTGCAAGCTGTTATAAAAGCCAGAGGTGGTACAACAAAATACTAGTGATGTGTTGGAGTGTTCTTTTGTTTTTCATGATTCCATAATTTTTTCTTCAGAATTGAGTGATTCCATATTTTTTTCCCTCTGCTTGGTCTAAAAAAAGTAACCGTTACTGACTGCCACAATTTTTTTTTCCTTCTTATAGTGTTTCTTAAAGCCAGAAAGTTGTCATTTGAAATGACTTGAGTTTTGTGTCATGTCTGTGATCTGCTTTTTTTTCTACAAAATTAAACAACTGAATGAAGATCCTCTGAGGCCGGTGATTCCATAATTTTTGCCAGGGGTTGTATATGCCTGTGATGCTCAGCCTGTTTATTTATACCACACCTGTTTGTCTTGACTTTGGAAGTCCATCGTCATCTGTTTGGTTAGAGAGGTTGGTCGTTCCAGTCTGTCAGTATTGTGCTTTTGTTTTTTTGTTTTTTTTTCCTCTGTGGTGCATTGTATTTTTGTTAGTTTTTGATTCCTGGGTTCCTCACCGTTTCTCCAACTCAGTTGTATGGTTTTTGTTGTTATCACTTTGGAAGTAATAAATTACCTGGTTTTTGACACTTACCTCTTTGAGTCTGACTGCCTGCATTTGGGGTTCTACTTTTGGTTTTGCTCCCATTTTGTATGAGATGAACTCAAAGATCTAAAACTTTTTCCACATACACAATATCACCATTTCCCTCAAATATTGTTCACAAACCAGTCTAAATCTGTGATAGTGAGCACTTCTCCTTTGCTGAGATAATCCATCCCACCTCACAGGTGTGCCATATCAAGATGCTGATTAGACACCATGATTAGTGCACAGGTGTGCCTTAGACTGCCCACAATAAAAGGCCACTCTGAAAGGTGCAGTTTTATCACACAGCACAATGCCACAGATGTTGCAAGATTTGAGGGAGCGTGCAATTGGCATGCTGACAGCAGGAATGTCAACCAGAGCTGTTGCTCGTGTATTGAATGTTCATTTCTCTACCATAAGCCGTCTCCAAAGGCGTTTCAGAGAATTTGGCAGTACATCCAACCAGCCTCACAACCGCAGACCATGAGTAACCACACCAGCCCAGGACCTCCACATCCAGCATGTTCACCTCCAAGATCGTCTGAGACCAGCCACTCGGACAGCTGCTGAAACAATCAGTTTGCATAACCAAAGAATTTCTGCACAAACTGTCAGAAACCGTCTCAGGGAAGCTCATCTGCATGGTCCTCATTGTCGTTGTCCTCATTGGGGTCTCGACCTGACTCCAGTTCGTCCTCGTGACCGACTTGAGTGGGCAAATGCTCACATTTGCTGGCATTTGGCACATTGGAGAGGTGTTCTCTTGGTGTTCTCTCACACTGTTCAGGGCAGATGGCAGTCAGCGTGTGTGGCGTCGTGTGGGTGAGTGGTTTTCTGATGTCAATGTTGTGGATCGAGTGGCCCATGGTGGCGGTGGGGTTATGGTATGGGCAGGCGTCTGTTATGGATGAAGAACACAGGTGCATTTTATTGATGGCATTTTGAATGCACAGAGATACCGTGATGAGATCCTGAGGCCCATTGTTGTGCCATACATCCAAGAACATCACCTCATGTTGCAGCAGGATAATGCACGGCCCCATGTTGCAAGGATCTGTACACAATTCTTGGAAGCTGAAAATGTCCCAGTTCTTGCATGGCCGGCATACTCACCGGACATGTCACCCATTTAGCATGTTTGAGATGCTCTGGACCGGCGTATACGACAGCGTGTACCAGTTCCTGCCAATATCCAGCAACTTCGCACAGCCATTGAAGAGGAGTGGACCAACATTCCACAGGCCACAATTGACAACCTGATCAACTCTATGCGAAGGAGATGTGTTGCACTGCATGAGGCAAATGGTGGTCACACCAGATACTGACTGGTATTCCCCCCCCCAATAAAACAAAACTGCACCTTTCAGAGTGGCCTTTTATTGTGGGCAGTCTAAGGCACACCTGTGCACTAATCATGGTGTCTAATCAGCATTTTGATATGGCACACCTGTGAGGTGGGATGGATTATCTCAGCAAAGGAGAAGTGCTCACTATCACAGATTTAGACTGGTTTGTGAACAGTATTTGAGGGAAATGGTGATATTGTGTATGTGGAAAAAGTTTTAGATCTTTGAGTTCATCTCATACAAAATGGGAGCAAAACTAAAAGTGTTGCGTTTATATTTTTGTTGAGTGTAAATCCTCTTGTCCCTGGTCACTACAGTTTTTTTCTTGTGAGTCGGCATTGACATTGTGCCCTGGGTGAAACAGCTAAAGGATTGTAGAGTCAGACGCAGTTTTTGGTACAGGAAAACCCGTCAGTTGCCCGTGGCGCATTTTTGCATGATACATATGAGGCGTGGCACAACAAGCACTTAAAAAAAGTCATTCTACTTCACAAAGCGGTGTCATATCACTGTGTGAGGAATTGGCAAACTGAAGCTCTGCAGCTGCAGGCAGGTGCCTCTGCATGCTGACGTGACAGAGGTCCGACGGGTTTCTCCTGCGTCACAGGTGAGCTCCTCCCCGGGCCGTGTGCTCTGCTCTGTGGCTCTCAACAGAGCATCCTGCTCCCTGCTGTCCTTCTCCACAGCATCTCCTCTGTGGTAGAACAAAGTCCACTTAAGATGCAGCAGAACCAGAACTCTGTGTCACATTTCTCTGCAGATCATTCAGTGAATGAGGCAAGCAGTTTATGAAATAAAAGGAATTTGAAAGCAGACACACAGGGTGGGACAACGGGTTTGAATCTCACCAGAGAGGACAGGAGCTCTGTTCATATTTCTAGCTTAAGTGACTTGAATCTAACCTTTTTTTATCCCTACAAGAGTATGAGTTATCCAGTTTTTAAAATCCTTTTTGCAATAGCTGGCAAATATTTTTATTCTCATGTACACAAACAAAATAATAATAATAATAATGAAATGTAACATGAGGCTTATCTTCATAATTATCTGGTTTATTTGATGGAGAAAATGAATCACATTTGATTTCATTGGCAGGGGAATGCTAGGGAACATTGCAGTTTAGATTTTCTTTTGATCCACAGATGAACACAAATTTGGGAGAAATAAAGGACAAACACTGCATGATCAAATTTATGTCAAACCTAAAGCTTCTGCAGATTAGATAATGCTAAATATTTTTAATATTTGATATTTTAATTTAAAACATGCTTGTAACATTTCAGTTGATTTGTAAGAATCACTCTAAAATTTTCATTTCCTTAAATGGGGCAGCACAGTGTCTTACTGGTTAGCACTGTTGCCTCAAAGCAAAAAAGTCATGGGGTCGCTTCTCGCTTGGTCCTTTCTGTGTGGAGTTTGTATCTTGTCCTTGTGTTTGTGTGGGTTTCCTCTGGGTGCTCCAGCTTCCTCCCACAACCAAAGACAGCCAGGTGAGTTGAAATGGAAACTTTAAATCTACTGTAGGTGTGTGAACCTGTTTGTCTGTCAACATATCCTCCTGTCAGAAGGATATAGTCCTGTGACGCAGATGTTCTATCAAGGATGTTCCACACCTCATGATCTGTGCCTGTTGGGATAGACTCTCTCCTGCACACTAACCTGTCACGGACTCAGCCACATGCTGCACTCACTGAAAGAGAGATGGCAGGGGGATTTTATTAATGTAATCTTCATCTTCTGAGGCTTGAAGCCAAGGTCATCTTACACACAGAATAAAAGGATCAGATGCTTTGAATGCTGTCTGTCTTTCCATAAAGGCAAAAAAGGAGGAGAAGGTGCAGCAAAAATAGAAGCGTCTCAAAACGCGTCCATGTGCAGTGTGCGCCAGGACACATTCATACTGAAGCCTCAAGTAAGTAACAATAAAGAAACTGCCTCAATTTATTTCCTTTGAACCTCAACATGCTGATGTGGGCTGATGGTGGTGAACTTGTTTTTATTTTGTGATCTTTGTCACAGATGAACACAACTTTACACACACAGAGTAAGTTTTATTGTTTTATTTTACGCCCGGAAAATTGAAAACAAAGTCACAAATGTGACATACAGTCAGGTCTGATTGTCATGGTAACAGACTGCAAATATCAGCCAATCAGAACGCGCCTATTGTTGCATCCATATAATAAAAGGTGATATAGCATGTCATATCACTGCAATGCTCTGACATGCCAAACACAGCAGGTGCATTTTAATTGAAAGAACGCAGGCTTTAACTGGAACATGGCGCATGTTGGCCCGTTCAGATTCTAATTAAAGTGCACCCGAGCCCACCACTACTACTACAACTTTACTACACAGTAAGTAAAGTGTGATGCTGCTGCCTGACCTGAGTACCACATGAACTGTGAAAATAAGGGCTCCAGTGAGCAGGTTGTGATCAAATATATGGCTGACCGTGTGTGTGTATGTGTTTGCATACGTGCGTTTTCAACCTAAGGGTCCCAGTGACCTCCCCTTTGATGCCCCAGTCACCATACCAAGTTTGGTGTGGATTGCTTGGTGAACAAGATGTCAGCAGGTCAAAGAGCCTTCTCTTATCATGAACCAGATCTATGGAACAGTCTCCCTATGACCGTGAGGCACTCAGATTCCGTGGACATTTTTAAGTCAAGACTAAAAATGTATTTTTTTTTTCTCTGTTTTATTATTTGACTTGTGTCTTTTAATTGTGTATATGATTTTTAAATAATTAACCAGTATTTTTTTTTGCATGAAACAAGTATTTCATCACCTACCATCCAGCAAGAATTCTGGCTCTCTCAGACCTGTTAGGTTTTCTTCAAGAAGCCCTCCTATTCTGCACTCTGTGTTAATTGCTCCTGTTTGCAGTGGCGGCTCCAGAGATTTTTTTTCTGCAGCTGCTATGGGGGAGCTTGGTGTTTTTATGAGGGTGATTTGGGCTCATCAAATCAAATCAAATCAAATCAATTTTATTTATATAGCGCCAAATCACAACAAACAGTTGCCCCAAGGTGCTTTATATTGTAAGGCAAAAGCCATACAATAATTACAGAAAAACCCCAAGGGTCAAAACGACCCCCTATGAGCAAGCACTTGGTGACAGTGGGAAGGAAAAACTCCCTTTTAACAGGAAGAAACCTCCAGCAGGACCAGGCTCAGGGAGGGGCAGTCTTCTGCTGGGACTGGCTGGGGCTCAGGGGAGAGAATCAGGAAAAAGACATGCTGTGGAAGAGAGCAGTGATCAATCACCATTGAATAAAAGCAGAGTGGTGCATACAGAGCAAAAAGAGAAAGAAACACTCAGTGCATCATGGGAACCCCCCAGCAGTCTAAGTCTATAGCAGCATAACTAAGGGATGGTTCAGGGTCAACTGATCCAGCCCTAACTATAAGCTTTAGCAAAAAGGAAAGTTTTAATCCTAATCTTAAAAGTAGAGAGGGTGTCTGTCTCCCTGATCCGAATTGGGAGCTGGTTCCACAGGAGAGGAGCCTGAAAGCTGAAGGCTCTGCCTCCCTTTCTACTCTTAAAAACCCTAGGAACTACAAGTAAGCCTGCAGTCTGAGAGCAAAGCGCTCTATTGGGGTGATATGGTACTATGAGGTCCTTAAGATAAGATGGGATCTGATTATTCAAAACCTTATAAGTAAGAAGAAGAAATTTAAATTCTATTCGAGAATTAACAGGAAGCCAATGAAGAGAGGCCAATATGGGTGAGATATGCTCTCTCCTTCTAGTCCCTGTCAGTACTCTAGCTGCAGCATTTTGAATTAACTGAAGGCTTTTCAGGGAACTTTTAGGACAACCTGATAATAATGAATTACAATAGTCCAGCCTAGAGGAAATAAATGCATGAATTAGTTTTTCAGCATCACTCTGAGACAAGACCTTTCTAATTTTAGAGATATTGCACAAATGCAAAAAAGCAGTCCTACATATTTGCTTAATATGCGCATTGAAGGACATATTCTGATCAAAAATGACTCCAAGATTTCTCACAGTATTACTGGAGGTCAGGGTAATGCCATCCAGAGTAAGGATGTGGTTAGACACCATGTGTCTAACATTTGTGGGGCCAAGTACAATAACTTAATTTTTATCTGAATTTAAAAGCAGGAAATTAGAGGTCATCCATGTCTTTATGTCTGTAAGACATTCCTGCAGTTTAACTAATTGGTGTGTGTCCTCTGGCTTCATGGATAGATAAAGCTGAGTATCATCTGCATAACAATGAAAATTTAAGCAATGCTTTCTAATAATACTGCCTAAGGGAAGCATGTATAAATTGAATAAAATTGGACAAACCAAGTCATCAACTGCGACACCTGTGACCAATCAGACAGGTGAGAGCACAGAGGTCAAAGTGAGCAAGAAGTTTCCTTTCAGTTCTGACGGTGCCTTCACAAAACCCTGTCTTTTTTCCTGTCTTCACAAATCCTGTCTTCACAAAGAGAAGTTAGACTTTCTTCGTGGAAAAGGATTATGCTTCAGTTGCTTGAAACGAGGGCATATGAGCAAGCTCTGCACAGAGAAACTAAAGGGGCTTTTCTACTACAAAGCTCCAGCACTACTCGGCTCTACTCAGTTTGTTTCCAAGTGCGTCCTTTTCTACTGCAAATGGTACCTCTTCAACATGGGTGGGGTCAGCAGAGCAAACTGCGGTGACATCGTTTTATACGCGACACAAACATAAACAATGGTGGACTCCGTGTGTTTACTGCTGTGAGTTTTTAAGAGAAAGTTGCTGGCGGTGAGACAAAACACGCTTGAGAAGTACAGAAGACTTTGGGAATTCATATAACAATATGAAGATGAAGACAAGAAGATACAAGCTGCTAGAGATGAAGAGGCAAAGCATGACGGTAAGCTAATTGTTAGCTTCCTAAGTAGCTCGTAAATAAGTAATAACTGCAGGCTGTCGCTATTAACTATTAAAATTGTGGCTGTCAAAATAAAGCGTTAGTTTAGATTAATTACAATACCTATCAGGCCTTCAGTCACACTTTGCTCCGTTTTGTTTTGACGTCAGTGACTTGGTCTGTAAATAAAGACGCGTTTCTGAGAGCAATAAACCTGTTAATATCAATACTTTTTTTTTACCAAAGTAACTTGCTTTGATAACTTACTGTTAAATCTCAAATGTGGGAGTTTGTGCATTTACCGACGTTCACACACGAAATGTTGATTCGGTTTTAATGACTGTTAATTAATGTCGTCACTGAAGTCGAACAGGCTTAAAACACATTAAAAACGTTTGTTTTTCATCCAGATTTTAATGTTCAATGGACAAATTTAAAATATGAAATCTATTAAGATAATTATTAAAGGAGTCATATTGTGCAGAAAGAATCAGCCTCCAAACTCCCACAATTCTGTTTTTATAGACATTCTTTATAATATAGCCTTTTTACACATACAGTGAAATTTGCCTGCATTTAACCCATCCACATTACACTTCGACAGTTCTCCCAATTTAAGATCAATTTACAGCTTGTTTAATATCTCCTTGATATGTAACAGAAATAACCCTGATCCTTTACCTGATTATTAAATGCCCCAAGCACACAGATCTGAGTTTTTTAATATACCTGCAATTAAATGATTCATTTAGATTAACTAATCACAAACCCGGTAATCAATTACATTATTTTTTTAATAACCTGACAGCACTAATTAAAATATGTATGCTGTGTGTGTGTTTCAGATGGTTTTCTCAGATTCACCGCTGCAAAGGTTCATGCCACGGAATGAGACACTTTGTTATCATCATCATGTTATACATGTTATGTTTCGCTATGAATTTTGAATAAATTTGTACTTTTTGCTAAAATGTCTCCACGTTTGTGTAACGTAAGTTTGATTTGTAAAAGTTACCAAGGTTTACTGATTTAAAGGCTAACAGTTTGAAAAGCTGTTTAAGCATAATCCAGTAGTAAAATAAGTTTTACATTTAATGGGGTCATAAATGTAAATGTAACAGACAGTAAAACTGGTTGTTCAAAATTCCTTGATGTAATGGTGCCTTCACTGAAGTGACTAAACCTTTTGTTTATGTTAAATACCATTTGGTAAAATCTCAGTTTAGACATGCTTATTCCAGCATCTGTGTAAAGATTCAGCCAGGTGTAGTGTGCAGTGTCTTCTGGAGCGGCAAAAACCCAAATTAAAAATTCTTAGAAATGAACCATCATTGCACCAAAACATCAATGACAAAATGTTTTTTTACTGTTGACTCAGCCTGAAATGACAAATTATGATACATGAGTCAAGTTGTTTACTGCAACAAAAAAGAGCAAATACAAAAAAAAAAAAAAAAAAAGCAACACAAACTATACAAAAGTTTCATGTGTCTGTAGTCTGGGTTGGGGGCGCAGGTCACATGCCCCGGTCACGCATCGCGTGCACAAGGTCGCCCAGCACGCTAACATATGCCTGATTAAATGCAGCTTCCACCACCGTTGCTTCCTCAAGGATCAGTCAGATGTGCCGATCACACTGCCCAGTTCAGCTTCAGCCTCAACATCACTCAAGGTGTTGAGATTCGCTTGCTGGAACAGGCTCCCTTTTCTCTTGCCTGGACAATAATGAAGGTAGAAATGGGAAAGCAAATAAAAAAAAAAAAATCAAATCAAATCAATTTTATTTATATAGCGCCAAATCACAACAAGCAGTTGCCCGAAGGCGCTTTATATTGTAAGGCAAAAGCCATACAATAAATACAGAAAAACCCCAACGGTCAAAACGACCCCCTGTGAGCAAACACTTGGCGACAGTGGGAAGGAAAAACTCCCTTTTAACAGGAAGAAACCTCCAGCAGAACCAGGCTCAGGGAGGGGCAGTCTGGTTGGGGCTGAGGGGAGAGAACCAGGAAAAAGACATGCTGTGGAGGGGAGCAGAGATCAATCACTAATGATTAAATGCAGAGTGGTGCATACAGAGCAAAAAGAGAAAGAAACACTCAGTGCATCATGGGAACCCCCCAGCAGTCTAAGTCTATAGCAGCATAACTAAGGGATGGTTCAGGGTCACCTGATCCAGCCCTAACTATAAGCTTTAGCAAAAAGGAAAGTTTTAAGCCTAATCTTAAAAGTAGAGAGGGTGTCTGTCTCCCTAATCTGAATTGGGAGCTGGTTCCACAGGAGAGGAGCCTGAAAGCTGAAGGCTCTGCCTCCCATTCTACTCTTACAAACCCTAGGAACTACAAGTAAGCCTGCAGTCTGAGAGCGAAGCGCTCTATTGGGGTGATATGGACCTTGAGGTCCCTAAGATAAGATGGGACCTGATTATTCAAAACCTTATAAGTAAGAAGAAGAATTTTAAATTCTATTCTGGAATTAACAGGGAGCCAATGAAGAGAAGCCAATATGGGTGAAATATGCTCTCTCCTTCTAGTCCCTGTCAGTACTCTAGCTGCAGCATTTTGAATTAACTGAAGGTTTTTCAGGGAACTTTTAGGACAACCTGATAATAATGAATTACAATAGTCCAGCCTAGAAGAAATAAATGCATGAATTAGCTTTTCAGCATCACTCTGAGACAAGACCTTTCTAATTTTAGAGATATTGCGCAAATGCAAAAAAAGCAGTCCTACATATTTGCTTAATATGCGCATTGAAGGACATATCCTGATCAAAAATTACTCCCAAGATTTCTCACAGTATTACTGGAGGTCAGGGTAATGCCATCCAGAGTAAGGATCTGGTTAGACACCATGTTTCTAAGATTTGTGGGGCCAAGTACAATAACTTCAGTTTTATCTGAATTTAAAAGCAGGAAATTAGAGGTCATCCATGTCTTTATGTCTGTAAGACAATCCTGCAGTTTAACTAATTGGTGTGTGTCCTCTGGCTTCATGGATAGATAAAGCTGGGTATCATCTGCGTAACAATGAAAATTTAAGCAATGCTTTCTAATAATACTGCCTAAGGGAAGCATGTATAAAGTGAATAAAATTGGTGCTAGCACAGAACCTTGTGGAACTCCATAATTAACCTTAGTCTGTGAAGAAGATTCCCCATTTACATGAACAAATTGTAATCTATTAGATAAATATGATTCAAACCACCGCAGCGCAGTGCCTTTAATACCTATGGCATGCTCTAATCTCTGTAATAAAATTTTATGGTCATTAAGACGATGTGCTGAAGACAACAGGGATCTGTTTGACACTACAGTAGTTGACACTGTATTGCAAAATGTTTATGTTGATGACTGCCTCAAGTCAGTCAGCTCTAAGGAAGAGGCTGTGTTGCTGTGCCACAACCTGAAAGTGATCTGCCACTTAACAAAGTGGATTAGCAACTGCAAGACAGTTCTTGCAGCCATACCCAATGAGGAGATAGCTAAGGAAGTGAAAGATCTCGACATGGATCAAGACTCACTCCCCATAGAGAGAGCATTGGGAGTACAGTGGTGCATCCATTTTGGAGATCCATCACTTTCTCAGCTTCATCATTTCTGTGATACTAGTGAGGAGTGGCTATGGCACAGTGACCTACCTTGTCCAGCAGAACAGTACCAACCAGGTCCATTGTGCCTTTGTAATGGGAGAGGCTAGGGTTGCTCTACTCAAGCCTACTACCATTCCTCGCCTGGAGCTAACAGCAGCAACCATGGCTGGACGCATGGACATGATGTTAAGCTGCAGCTGGCAGACTGTTCTGGACAGACAGTCCGTCTGTGCTGAAATATGTTAACAATGAGAGGACAAGGTTCTGCACATTTGTGGCCAACTGTGTGTCAGAAATACTGAAGATATCTTCAGCATCTCAGTGGAGGCACGTCAGCTCAGGTTTAAATCCAGCCGATTATGCTTCGAGAGAACAGAAAGTAGAGGCCTTTGTGCAAAACCGAACCTGGATTTCGGGACCAGATTTTCTCACAGCGTCAACTGAAAGCTTGCCAGACAACCCAGATCACCTGAAAGACCTCACAGCAGTAGATCCTGAGATTAAGAGAAATGCAGCAGTCCATGTTGTTGCACTGACACAAAGCATGGATGCTAAGACACAATTAACAGAGCATTATTCCTCATGGACCTGCCTTAAGAAAGCTGTAGCATGGATCCTCAAGGTGAAAGATGCATTGCTGTGTTTAGCAAAGAAGAAAAAGGAGCAAAGATCAGAGATCGGACTATCCACCAGTGACAACCAACAGAAACAACAGCTTCACAAAATTATGGTGAGCTTCAAGGCAAGTCTGAGCAAAAGGAGTCTCACAGTCGATGATTTAAAAGAAGTTGAACAGGAGATCATAAGACACTGCCAGAGAAAAACATTCCAAAAAGAAATTGACTCCTTACAAAAGGGTGAGCTGATCAAAAGAAGCAGCCACTTGTACAGGCTTGATCCTATACTTCAGGATGAGATTCTAAGAGTTGGTGGTAGGCTCAATAGAGCAGCCATGTCAGAAGAATCCAAACACCCAGCCATCCTGGGGAAGAAACAGTGGGTGTCCGACCTCATTTTGCAACAAATCCATCATGATCTTGGGCACATCAGACGCAACCATGTTCTATCTAAGTTGCGCCTGAAATACTGGATCCCTGGTGCAGGTGCAACAATCAAAAGAGTTTTGTCCAAATGTCTCATATGCCGGAGACTGCATGGTGCTGCTGGACAAAAAAGATGGCAGACCTTCCACAGAACAGACTCACACCAGATGAACCACCCTTCAGTAGAACTGGAGTGGACTATTTTGGTCCTTTTGAAGTCAAACGTGGAAGAGTTACTGTGAAGAGATATGGCGTCATCTTTACCTGTTTAACTATTCGAGCTATCCATTTGGAGGTTGCAGCATCCCTTGATGCTGACTCTTTCATACACGCACTCCGTAGATTCATTGCAAGAAGAGGCCAAGTGTCAGAGTTGCGTCCAGACAATTGGACCAATTTTGTGGGGGCAGAGCGGGAACTCAAAAAGGCCATCCAAGAGTGGAATACCTCCAAAATAGAGAGCACTTTGCTTCAGCGTGGTATTAAGTGGATGTTCAACCCACCTGCTGCTTCACACTAAGGAGGAGTATGGGAGCATTTAATCAGGTCCATCAGAAAAATCCTTAGTCTGGATGAAGAGAGCCTTCACACGCTTCTTTGTGAAGTTGAAGCCATCTTGAACAGTCGACCCATTACCACACCCTCCAGTGACCCATATGACCTAGAAGCACTTACCCCCAACCACCTCCTGTTATTGAGGACTAAGCCATCTTTACCTCCAGGACTTTTTCAGAAAGACGATCTTTATGTGCGACCCTAACCCTTATGTGCGACGAAGGTGGTGACAGATCCAGTACATGGCAGACCTATTTTGGAAACGCTGGGTAAGGGAGTACCTCCCTGAGCTTCAAACACGTCAGAAGTGGTCACGTGTGTCTCGAAATTTTATGCCAGGAGACATCGTTTTACTTGTGGATGACACTGCACCAAGGAACTCCTGGGTGATCAGCAAGGTCATCCAGTCGATACCAGATGAACATAGAGTTGTTCGCCGAGTTCGTGTTAAGACGAAGACAAGTGAACTAGATAGACCCATCACGAAGGTCTGTCTCCTTCTGGAGGCAGTTTGATATGAGGCCGTGGTAAAGACTGCACTCCAACAGTATGTCATGTGCTAGTAACCTCTGACATCAGAAGACTTCAGTGCCCTTGTCTCTTTCTATTTAATGTTAATTGTTTCTAAACCTAGAGAACAATTAGGGGCCGGGTATGTATGAGACAAGTTCTGATTGTTGTTTCTTTTATAAGTTCAAGACTGCATATTTCTTCCTTTGTTTTATGTTCAGCATATATTTAGAATGATTACGCTTCTGTTAATAACTGATTATTGCTACAACTCAAAACTTTATTTTTGACATAATTTGTAATTACAGTTATTTAGTTACTGTAGCTTTAAGAAGGGACTTCGTGAGGTTAGTAATTTTTTTGCAGTTACGCAGGGCAGATGGAAGCTTACCAGCTGTGGAGTCACACGGTTTTTGTACCGTGCCTGTGTCTATGTCCTGCACATACTTTGCATGAACCTGAGGTAATATCATTCATCTAAAGTTTGCTGTGGCAGCTTTTTTCTGGTTTTTGGAATAAACGTTTTTGTATGTTCAACTGGATTGGATGAATGCTACATAGACATGAGGAGACACCAGGAGACACCAGGACTACCAACTAGCCAAAAACGAGTTTGACTCTTACACTGAGGAATAATGGAGCTCGGACAGAGATCAGCTACTTGGTCACCTCCCTGACTGAGGCCTTTCTCCCCAGTCAATAGTCAATCAATTTATATAGCGCCAAATCACAACAAACAGTTGCGCCAATGCGCTTTATATTGTAAGGCAAGGCCATACAGTAATTACGTAAAAACCCCAACGGTCAAAACGACCCCCTGTGAGCAAGCACTTGGCGACAGTGGGAAGGAAAAACTCCCTTTTAACAGGAAGAAACCTCCAGCAGAACCAGGCTCAGTGAGGGGCAGTCTTCTGCTGGGACTGGTTGGGGCTGTTCCAGTCACTCAGTTTAGACAGATGGCCAGCTCTAGGAAAAGTCCTGGTGGATCTGAACTTCCATTTACAGAATATGGAGGCCACTGTGCTCATTGGGACCGTCAAAGTAGCAGAAATGTTTCTGTACCCTTCCCTGAAGACAATCCTATCTTGGTGGTCTATAGACAGTTCCTTTGACTTCATGCGTGGTTTGTGTTCTGAAATGCGCTGTCAACTGTGGGACCTTATATGTAGACAGGTGTGTGTCTTTCCAAATCATGTCCAATTAACTGAATTTACCCCAGGTGGTCTCCAATTAAGCTGTAGAAACATCTCAAGGATGATCAGTGGAAATGGGATGCACCTGAGCTCAATTTTGAGGTTCATAGCAAAAGCTGTGAATACTTATGTACAAATGATTTCTTTGGGGTTTTGTTGTTGTTTTAATACATTTGCAAATATATATATATATATATATATATATATATATATATATATATATATATATATATATATATATATAAAACTTTTCACATTGTCATTATGGGGTGTTGTGTGTATTTTGAGGAAAACAATTTCATCCATGTTGGAATAAGTGAAGCACTGTGAATACTTTCTATATACTCTAACATAAAACATGGACAACTCCTCTGCAAATATTTGCAAATATCCATCCATTACTTTTGGAGATTCATCAGCAGGGGGAAAAGTTAGTGTGATTCATCATTTTCATTGACATGAGTAATAAATTCATACATGTCAACCTATACGGATTGTCCGTAAATTATACGGATTTTTCCAAGTTTCAGAGTCATACGGATGAAAAAATAAAGTCTTACAGATATTCAGGGTTTTCTGTTATAAATTTATTTTACTGTTGTTTTTTCTTAACCCTCTGAGGCTGACGCCGTCGTATACAACGGCTGAGGACAAGCTTTACTAAATTATAAATAAATTTTTAATGATATGAGATAGAAGCTTATTTTTTTGCTGAAAAGTTAATTCCGTGGATTTTCAGCCAGCCATCCACCATCTTTGTACTCCACATAGAACCTGTGTGATGATGTGCGCAATGTGAGTGTCCAATCGGAATTGGTTCACCGTCACATGGTTTTTCAATATCCAATCGTAGGGCAGAGCAGTCTGCCATGGTAGGGCCAAAGATTGTTAGGAGCAGTGATCTGTTACCCTGTGAGTTCTTGTTTCTGTAAAAATAGAACACTGTGTGACACTATTCATGGGAAATATATTGAATTTGTACAAAATACCTACAATGTACTTGTAGACATTGATTTTATTGAGAGCAAGCAATTTTACTAAGGAGCAAGAGGATTTAACTGTGGAGGACTTCCACCATAAAAGAGCCCATGGAGATCCCTAGTTAGTTATAGTTATTAATATGTGGCCAAAGCCCCAGTTATGTGATACCGCTATGCAGTTGTGTGTACTGTAATAAAACTGATCTTCGTACGATTTGGAGGTTATAAGGATTTTGTGTTGATTTTATGGATTTTCTCACTTGGTTATACAGGTGGACCCTCAAAGGGGTTGATGTGTGTAAATTATACAATATTAAAGGGCTTCATGGGTAAATTTCAGGTGTTACTTTGTGATCTACATCCTATGGATTTGCTAAAAATGTCAAAGATTGTGAGAAAATAATAATTATATATATATATATATATATATATATATAATGACTTTATTTGGTTGCTGTAAGTCTGGTATTTGGGTTGGATGGTGTTCTGGCTGACATCCATGTTTTTGTTTCCTCTGTGCACCTCTTGGGAGGTCAAGAGAAAATGTTCTCTATTATCATTATCATCTGTCAGCAGCAATTAGAATATTTTAGTTTGAGCTCCTGAACAGAAACACATTGGGGCGGGGGAGGGGGGGGGGGGTGTCACTGGATCCAAACTTTAATCTGCACCAAAATTTAACAAACACATTCTCTGGTATCAACATGCCTGGATTATTTATGTCTTTACAGGTTTCCTGGATGGGGGGACTGATTTGAAACTGAGACATTATGGATGTGAAAGGAACGAGTTGTCAGCAGCTGCAGCACACACTGAAGTGTATCAGGAGGTTAAAGTACCTGACTCCAGTCCTCATCATCTTCTCTCTCTCACTGCTGCTCTGGACGTACAAGTGGGTCAAAGTTCAGTTCTCATAGGGTCTCAAATGAATCAGAAGATCCCTCAAAGAGCTAATATCTCCAACAAGGCCGACCAGTTCTAGGATCATACCTAAAATCTTATCTCCTTCAAAGTGGTTAAGGTTCTGCAATTGCTAATCAACTGATTTCATTGAAACTTGACTCAGGAAACCCTGCGTTGCGCATGCTCCTTGATTTGACAGCTGCTTTTGACACTGTGGATCCTGGGATCCTCCTAGCACAACTGGAACAGTGGGTGGGCGTTACAGGCTCTGCTCTCTCATGGTTCCAGTCATATTTGACTGACCGGAGTTTTTCTGTGCACCTAAGTGAATTTACTTCATCCACAGCCCCTCTCATCACTGCGGTCCCCCAAGGCTCCATTCTCTGTCCGATTCTTTTCCTGCTGCATAGGTTGCCATTGGGGTCATTTTTAAAAATATATATAATCTTTCTTTTTGAAGCAGCAGGACCTTCGTGGCCGGGACGACGGTGGGGATCGAACCCACGCGGCCCGCACAAAAGACCGTTCCTGTACCAGGTCAGCCAAAGGGGAACTCCCCATTAGCCAAGCTAGTGGGAACGTCTTTTCAATTGGGACCCGGGACTTTCATTCCGCTACATTTTCATTGTTATGCTGATGATGTTCAGGTTTATCTGCCTTTAACATCAAATTCCAAAGTCCTATTTATTATAATGGCTGCATTTTATTGATTATCCTTTTTTAATGTGTACAGCAGTTTGGTAAACCTCGGTTGTTTTAAATGTGCTCTGAAAATAAAGTTTGAGTTGAGTTGAAACTTGGAAGAACCGGGGAATTTCTTCTGTGGATCCTGATCAAGGGGCAGATCTGGAATTTTTTAAACCTTAATTAACGCGGCAAGGTAGGGTCATTTGGAGCAAAGCTCAGTGAGTGGAATCAGATATCAGTGTTCAGTTTCCAAGGTCATGATCAAAGATTAGAGAAAAGTATACTAAAGAATAAAAATGATACATACAGTAAGGTTCAAAGTTCACAAATCAAGATCAAATATGACCAATCAGGGTCAAAATTAAGGAATTATAATTGATGCTGAGTAATCTGACTTAAACGGTAGGGATTATGTATCAAAGGTCACTGATCAGGATCACATTAGAGCAGGGGTGGCCAAGTTCGGTCCTCGAGAGCCACCTTCCTGATAGTCTTAGTTGTCTCCCTGCTCCAACACACCTGAATCCAATGAAAGGCTCATTAAAAGTCTGCTAACGAGTCTTTCATTGGATTCAGGTGTGTTGGAGCAGGGAGACAACTAAAAGTCAGGAAGGTGGCTCTCGAGGACCGAACTTGGCCACCCCTGCATTAGAGGATCAAAGATCCAAGATAAACATCAAAAGTCAAGAAAATTATAAAATTGGGTCAAGGTTCAGGATCAGAGTTCAGCCATTAGACTCAAAGGTACTTCATCATGATCACACATATGGATCAGTAGTCAGCAGTCACATCAAAGCTCAGCCATCAGAATCGAACATCAGCAATCAGGCTCAAAGGTCCTTGCTTACAAGACAAAATCAGCATAATCAATCAATCAATCAATTTTATTTATATAGCGCCAAATCACAAGTCTTCTGCTGGGACTGGTTGGGGCTGAGGGAGAGAACCAGGAAAAAGACATGCTGTGGAGGGGAGCAGAGATCAATCACTAATGATTAAATGCAGAGTGGTGCATACTGTTGTGAAAGTGTCGTGACACGGACCCACAACAGGGGGCGTTAATGAACAGACAATGGATAAGCCAAAAGTAACAATTTAATGTTGTGAGTCGCACAACGACGTACAGACAATAACAATATGGTGACTGTCAATCATACACCAGGTGACGTGTGGGCAGGCTCGACGATAGAAGATGCCTGGCGAGAGAAGAGCCAGATCCCACACAGCTTCCACTGCCAACGGAGCTGAAGAACACCGGAGCCGCCAAGCCCTGCGCCCCAGGTGGCCGCTGTCTTCAGCAGTCAGACCCGGTACTGCTGGCAGAGAACAGAGACAGTCCTGATGAGTGTGAGGTTGCACACTCAGTAATCCCACAGTCTGTATTCAGTAAGGAGGGAGCACCTCCACCTCCAATCACACACTCGTGCAGCTCCTGTCTAACCACTTATCTGGTTGGGGTGTGAAGCGAAGCCGTCGCTGATCACACCAAATGCCAATCTTACAGATAAGGCAACACCACAGGAAAACGGCTGCAAAAGAAGTTCAGACTATTACACAAGGTTTTGTTCAGCAGAGAAAATTACCTGATTGGTAGTTGATTTCTCGGCGGGGAGGTGGAGTTGCAGTCCGGCCTTTAAGGTGGTGGTGGTGATGTGGATGAGTGACAGCTGATGCTGATGACGAGTGACAGCTGTCACTCCCGGTTGCTATGACGCCCTCTCGTGCTTGAAGCCCGCACTTCAAGCAGGGCGCCATCTGGTGGTGGTGGGCCAGCAGTACCTCCTCTTCAGCGGCCCATACAACAGGACCCCCCCCCCTCAACGGGCGCCTCCTGTCGCCCGACCAGGCTTGTCCGGGTGCCGCCGGTAGAAGTCGGCCAGGAGGACCGGGTCCAGGATGAAGCTCCTCTTCACCCAGGAGCGTTCTTCGGGTCCATACCCCTCCCAGTCCACCAAATACTGGAACCCCCGGCCCTTCCGACGGACGTCCAGGAGCCGGCGCACGGTCCAAGCCGGCTCCCCGTCGATGATCCGGGCAGGAGGCGGCGCCGGTCCGGGGGTACAGAGGGGTGAAACGTGGTGAGGTTTGATGCGTGACACATGGAAAACCGGGTGGATCCGCAGCGAAGCTGGCAGCTTCAGCTTCACTGCGGAGGATCTTGAGTATGGGGAAAGGCCCGATGTATCTGTCCTTCAACTTCTGGGATTCCACTTGCAGGGGAATGTCCTTTGTGGAAAGCCAAACCTCCTGCCCAAGCTGATACGCAGGGGCCGGGGCACGCCGGCGGTCTACATGGTTCTTGGCCCTCATCCGGGCTTTGAGCAGGGCAGAGCGGGCGGTACGCCACACCCGACGGCACCTTCTCAGACGGGCCTGGACCGAGGGCACCCCGACCTCACCCTCCACTAGCGGGAACAATGGGGGCTGGTACCCCAAACACACTTCAAACGGGGAGAGGCCGGTGGCAGACGAGACTTGGCTGTTATGAGCGTACTCGATCCAGGCCAGATGGTCACTCCAGGCCGTCGGGTGCCTGGAGGTCACGCAGCGGAGGGCCTGCTCCAGTTCCTGGTTCGTCCGCTCTGCCTGCCCGTTCGTCTGGGGGTGGTACCCAGACGAGAGACTGACGGTGGCCCCCAGTTCCCTGCAGAAACTCCTCCAGACCTGGGAGGAGAACTGAGGACCACGATCTGAGACAATGTCTGATGGAATCCCATGCAGATGCACGACGTGGTGGACCAGGAGGTCTGCAGTCTCCTGGGCCGTCGGAAGCTTCGGGAGGGCCACGAAGTGGGCCACCTTGGAGAACCGGTCCACTATCGTGAGGATGGAAGTCATGCCCTGGGACGGCGGGAGGCCCGTGACAAAGTCCAGGCCGATATGAGACCAGGGGCGACGAGGCACAGGCAGAGGCTGGAGGAGGCCTTGGGCCTTGTGGTGGTCGGCTTTGCCCCTGGCACAGGTGGTGCAGGCCTGGACATACTCCCGGACATCGGCTTCCATAGACGCCCACCAGAAGCGCTGCCACGGTCCTTCGCACCCCTGGGTGACAGGAGAGCTTGGAACCGTGACAGAAGTCAAGGACCGCAGCCCCAGAAGCCCCAGAACTAAGCAGACCGCTCGTAAATCCACTGGAGGAAAAGCTCAGAGGAAGCAGCTCGCTACCAAAGCCGCCCGGAAGAGCGCTCCGGCTACCGGCGGCGTAAAGAAGCCACACCGTTATAGGCCTGGCACCGTGGCGCTGAGAGAGATCCGCCACTACCAGAAATCCACCGAGCTGCTGATCCGCAAGCTGCCCTTCCAGCGCCTGGTGAGAGAAATCGCTCAGGATTTCAAGACTGACCTCCGCTTCCAGAGCTCCGCTGTGATGGCTCTGCAGGAGGCCAGCGAGGCTTACCTGGTCGGCCTGTTCGAGGACACCAACCTGTGCGCCATCCATGCCAAGAGGGTGACCATCATGCCCAAAGACATCCAGCTGGCCCGCCGCATCCGTGGAGAGAGGGCTTAAACTGATCTGAGAACAGCTACAGTCAACAAAAAACAAAAAACTGTTTACAGTGCGGGTGGGTAGCTGTTGACCCTGACTGGGGATGTTGTTGGAGAGTGGAAGGGATACTTCAAGGATCTCCTCAATCCCATCATCACGTCTTCTGAAGAGGAAGCGGAGACTGGAAACTCAGAGGCGGACTCAGCCATCACCCAGGCCGAAGTCACTGAGGTGGTCAGAAAGCTCCTCGGTGGCAAGGCTCCTGGGGTGGATGAAATCCGTCCGGAGTACCTTAAATTTCTGGATGTTGTGGGACTGTCTTGGTTGACACATCTCTGCAACATTGCGTGGCGGTTGGGGACAGTGTCTCTGGACTGGAAGACCGGGGTGGTGGTCCCTCTGTTTAATGAAGGGGACGGACGGGTGTGATCCAACTACAGGGGGATCACACTCCTCAGCCTCCCCGGTAAGGACTATTCCAGAGTACTGGAGAGGAGAATTCGACCGATAGTCGAACCTCAGATTCAGGAGGAGCAGTGTGGTTTTCATCCTGGTCGCGGCACACTGGAACAACTCTACACCCTCCATTGGGTGCTCGAGGGTTCATGGGAGTTTGCCCAACCAGTCCACATGTGTTTTGTGGATCTGGAGAAGGTGTTCCCTCTCTTGGGTGTCCCTCCATGCACCCTGCGGGGGGTGCTCCGGGAGTACGGGGTCCGGGGTCCTTTGCTAAGGGCTATCCAGTCCCTGTATGACTGCAGCAGGAGCTTTGTTCGCATTGCCGGTAGTAAGTGAAGCCTGTTTCCAGTGCACATTGGCCTCTGCCAGGGCTGCCCTTTATCACTGGACAGAATTTCTAGGCTCAGTCAGGGTGTACAGGGGGTCCGGTTTGGGAACCACAGAATCTTGACTCTGCTGTTTGCGGGCGATGTGGTTCTGTTGGCTTCATCAAATCAGGACCTTCAGCGTGCACTTTAGTGGTGTGCAGCTGAGTGTGAAGCATCCGGGATGAAAATCAGCACCTCCAAATCTGAGGCAAGGCCATGGTTCTCGACCGGGAAAAGGTTCTTTGCCCTCTTCATGTCGGTGGAGTGTCCTTGTTTAAGTTTAAGTATCTCGGGGTCTTGTTCACGAGAGAGTGACGGATGGAGCATGAGATCAACAGACGGATCGGTGCAGCGTCTGTAGTGAAGCAGTCACTCTATCGGAGCTCTTGATTTACTGATCGATCGACATTCCAACCCTCACCTATGGTCATGAGATCTGGCTCATGACCGAAAGAACAAGATCGCGTGTACAAGTGTCCGAGATGAGTTTTCTCCACAGGGTGGCTGGGCACTCCCTTAGAGATAGGGTGAGGAGCTCGGTCACTCGGGAGGAGCTCGGAGTCGAGCCGCTGCTCCTCCACATCGAAAGGAGCCAGCTGAGGTGGCTCGGGCATCTTTTTCGGATGCCCCCTGGACTCCTCGCAGGAGAGGTGTTCCGGGCACGTCCCATCAGGAGGAGGCCCCAGGGAAGACCCAGAACATGCTGGAGGGACTACGTCTCGCAGCTGGCTTGAGAACGCCTCGGGGTTCCCCCAGAGTAGCTGGGGGAGGTGTGTGTTGATCGAGAGGTCTGGGCGGCTTTGCTTGAGCTGCTGCCCCCCTGACCCGACCTCAGATGAAGCGGAATAAAATGGATGGATGGATGGATGGGTAAAACCAGTGGTGGGCACACTTCCGATAATCCAATAACAGATAATTATCGAAGATAATGTTTTCGTTATCGGATTATCTTTTTAGATAACTTTAAAAACCATTATCAGACTAATTATCTTCCGATGAATTGTCCTCCGATAACTTTTAGACCGATAATGAAGTAAACCCAGCTGAACAACAGCAAACATTTTTAAAATTTAAAATCAGTTGAGACCTACCTGTTAAAAGTTTCCTAACAGATGTATATAGTTCTACCCTCTGCAAACAGTAGAGAGATACTTCCAGGAAAAACCACTGTACCTCTGCAGGCAAAGGAGAACTAGTCACAAAAAAACCCAAAAACATTTCCTTTAACACCATGCTGGCAATATCACCCAAGTCATCCAGAGGCATACATTTTTAACTTATGGTTCACATTTTAACAAAACTAATTTTGGACAAGTTATTTAAAATTACTGTCATGTCTGAAGTTTTATAAAGTGAAAATATCAGATATATGTTTTAGTTTTAAAATAATGTGCTAATTTTTAAGGTTGGGTAGGACAGGGTAATCTCGTACGTTCATGACAGGACAAATGCATTTTAGACACACTGTTCAGGCTCCATGGACAGCAGCATTAAACTCTAGTGCCTAAACTCTTGTGAATATATTCTCTGGGTTTATAGACATTATTGTATTTGCGTTTGTTAAATTCCACGCATCTTAAATGTAGCAGATGGATTATCTGGGATTTTGTTTTGGAAAGATTTCAAGGCCTCTACTGCCAATTGAAGAAAATAAGAACAACCCCAGGTTTCTTTTCAGCACTGTAGCCAGGCTGACAAAGAGTCAGAGCTCTATTGAGCTGAGTATTCCATTAACTTTAACTAGTGATGACTTCATGACTTTCTTTGCTAACAAAATTTTGACTATTAGAGAAAAAATTACTCATAACCATCCCAAAGATGTATCGTTATCTTTGGCTGCTTTCAGTGATGCCGGTATTTGGTTAGACTCTTTCTCTCCGATTGTTCTGTCTGAGTTATTTTCATTAGTTACTTCATCCAAACCATCAACATGCTTATTAGACCCCATTCCTGCCAGGCTGCTCAAGGAAGTCCTACCATTATTTAATGCTTCAATCTTAAATATGATCAATCTATCTTTGTTAGTTGGTTATGTACCACAGGCCTTTAAGGTGGCAGTAATTAAAACATTACTTAAAAAGCCATCACTTGACCCAGCTATTTTAGCTAATTATAGGCCAATCTCCAACCTTCCTTTTCTCTCAAAGATTCTTGAGAGGGTAGTTGTAAAACAGCTAACTGATCACCTGCAGAGGAATGGTCTATTTGAAGAGTTTCAGTCAGGTTTTAGAATTCATCATAGTACAGAAACAGTATTAGTGAAGGTTACAAATGATCTTCTTATGGCTTCGGACAGTGGACTTATCTCTGTGCTTGTTCTGTTGGACCTCAGTGCTGCTTTTGATACTGTTGACCATAAAATTTTATTACAGAGATTAGAGCATGTCATAGGTATTAAAGGCACTGCGCTTTGTCTAATAGATTACAGTTTGTTCATGTAAATGGGGAATCTTCTTCACAGACTAAAGTTAATTATGGAGTTCCACAAGGTTCTGTGCTAGGACCAATTTTATTCACTTTATACATGCTTCCCTTGGGCAGTATTATTAGACGGTATTGCTTAAATTTTCATTGTTACGCAGATGATACCCAGCTTTATCTATCCATGAAGCCAGAGGATACACACCAATTAGCTAAACTGCAGGATTGTCTTACAGACATAAAGACATGGATGACCTCTAATTTCCTGCTTTTAAACTCAGATAAAACTGAAGTTATTGTACTTGGCCCCACAAATCTTAGAAGCATGGTGTCTAACCAGATCGTTACTCTGGATGGCATTTCCCTGATCTCTAGTAATACTGTGAGAAATCTTGGAGTTATTTTTGATCAGGATATGTCATTCAAAGCGCATATTAAACAAATATGTAGGACTGCCTTTTTGCATTTACGCAATATCTCTAAAATCAGAAAGGTCTTGTCTCAGAGTGATGCTGAAAAACTAATTCATGCATTTATTTCCTCTAGGCTGGACTATTGTAATTCATTATTATCAGGTTGTCCTAAAAGTTCCCTAAAAAGCCTTCAGTTGGTTCAGAATGCTGCAGCTAGAGTACTGACGGGGACTAGCAGGAGAGAGCATATCTCACCCGTGTTGGCCTCTCTTCATTGGCTTCCTGTTAATTCTAGAATAGAATTTAAAATTCTTCTTCTTACTTATAAGGTTTTGAATAATCAGGTCCCATCCTATCTTAGGGACCTCGTAGTACCATATTACCCCATTAGAGCGCTTCGCTCTCAGACTGCGGGCTTACTTGTAGTTCCTAGGGTTTGTAAGAGTAGAATGGGAGGCAGAGCCTTCAGCTTTCAGGCTCCTCTCCTGTGGAACCAGCTCCCAATTCAGATCAGGGAGACAGATACCCTCTCTACTTTTAAGATTAGGCTTAAAACTTTCCTTTTCGCTAAGGCTTATAGTTAGGGCTGGATCGGGTGACCCTGGACCATCCCTTGGTTATGTTGCTTTAGACGTAGACTGTGGGGGGGGTTCCCATGATGCACTGTTTCTTTCTTTTTTTGCTCCGTATGCATCACTCTGCATTTAATCATTAGTGATCGATCTCTGCCCCCCCTCTCGGCATGTCTTTTTCCTGGTTCTTTCCCTCAGCCCCAACCAGTCTCAGCAGAAGACTGCCCCTCCCTGAGCCTGGTTCTGCTGGAGGTTTCTTCCTGTTAAAAGGGAGTTTTTCCTTCCCACTGTGGCCAAGTGCTTGCTCATAGGGGGTCGTTTTGACTGTTGGGGTTTTTCATGGTTATTGTATGGCCTTGCCTTGCAATATGGAGCGCCTTGGGGCAACTGTTTGTTGTGATTTGGCGCTATATAAGAAAAAGTTGATTGATTGATTGATTGATCTACTGGCCAGTGGTGTTCATGGCAGTATTCACCCTAAGTGCTAAGCCTCTGGGCAGCAGTAGATGGCAGTGTTGTCAAATCAACTTTTTGGCTTTGTAAATGGCTTTTTCTTTTTTTTTTACAAATTACGTTTAAAAACAAAACAAAACAACAACAAAAAACATTACAAGACAGCTCTGCTGTGTTTGCACAGGCACAGTGCGAGCAGATGGACACTTATAGCTCTGCAGCAGCAGGATACAGTCACGACGGCTGACCAGAATAATATCAAACAGGTTTGCTTTTCATTCGACCATACGAGCGCCGATCAGGAGGTGGTCGTCAGTTGTTAAATGCAGCTTGTTACTCCATGTACACTACACGATGCAGGATGCGCGATTAACCTGAAACTTGGTCCTAAAAATTGTCTCGCACAGTGTAAAGCCAACATTTATGTGTCAACAATATTGAGTGCATGTTTTACAACATCATAAAACGTGCGCACATTCTCTCCACATGTAAAACATTTTGCGATGACACTTCCAGGGCTCCGTAAAAATGGCTGTTTTTACAAATAAAAAATGGAATATTTTACAAAAGCACATTTATCTAAACACCAACACATGACACACGTCACATTAATGTGTTAGCAGAGGCACATTTTACCCAGAATCCTTTGCGATCTGTCTGTGTTTATTACAAAACCTCAGAATTAGTGCATTATTCAACATTAAAAGATATATGTTATATTTTAACTTTGTACAAGTGACAGAATTGACATTAATGGAGTTATTCTATCAGTATTCACACAAAACCATAAGTCAGGATGCCTTTATTTTTCAAGACCTCTGCCTGACTGGAGCATTGTGAGTGGTAGAGAGCTGGCTTTGTGACTGCTCTCAGGGTGCTTCAGTGCTGTAGCTGTGTAACAACCAGCAGGGGGCAGCATGTTCACACATAGAAATGCTGACTCATTGTTTGAGTCTTTTGTTGCTTCCAAAAGCGATTGTTGTGTTAAAACTCAAATTCAGCTTGTTAGTAGTTACAAATGTACCAGAGAGAACACTGGAATTTATTGGTTATCTGTAACTTCTGATACATTTTTGGGTGGTTTATCGGTTTATCTTTTTCAAAGATAACCATTCAGTTATCTGTTTATCTGTTATCAAAGTTAATTTTTTGGTTATCTGTGCCCACCACTGGGTAAAACATCCACATCCAGAACCAGACAAGACGCTGTGTGAATGAAATCAAAGAAATGATCTGGAAGCCACTTCCAGAGGACCAGGTTCAGTACTAAAAGTTCGTGGGTTCTTCCTTGTAATTAGGATGATTACTTGACCAAGTTTCATGGAGATCAGCTCAAACCTTTTCAGTAAATGTCTTAATAGTCAAATCAAGACATTTAAATTTCAGTTTTTGTCATTAGGTTCCAAAAGCCTCCCAGAAAATCTAAATTTTTCTTGTGGATTCACAAACCCACCAGGTCAACTGAATACTGGAGTCAATATTACCAAGCCAGCAGGCCGGCACAGACCAGAGAAGAGCCCGGGGTGCCACCAGGATGCGGCTCAAGAGTCAGCAGTAAGTGACTCGACTAAGTTTGGCGGAAATGTAAAATCCCTCTGTCCAAACATTCTCATGTTGGTTCAGCACCAGTACTTTCTTTTTGTTGTCATCACTTTTATTGTCTCACTTCCTTTTTCCTGCTGCAGTTTTTCTCCCACTTGGTTATTCTGTGTCACTGGAATGACTTCCATCATTCTCACTGTTGCATTTTTTTTGTTACAGTGGAAACCATATATTTCATAGAAATCTTGTTCTCTCCAAAGTTTGATGTTAGAACGTAGAACGTGTGAGAACGTAACTGCAACATCAGAGCCAGCTTGTTAAGTCCGGAGCTAAGCATAGTCAGCTGAACCTCTTGAAGTGCTAGCTGCCGAATGTGGTGGCGTACGACTCATTGAAATGTGTTTGAGTCTGCTGCGTCCATAGAATAGAATAGAATGTCTTTATTGTCATGTATATGAGCACAATGAAATTAAAAGTGCGATCTTCCCTCAGGATGCATATATGTCACGGGGTCATTAATTTCACCTGTGTATATATTCGAGAGAGCGGGGAGGGGCTGATGTGGGAGTGTGTGTGTGACTGTGGCCCTGCCTTGACAATTAGGGATAGGTGTGTGTGTGTGGGGAATGTTCAGGGAGAGTGTGGAGGAGCAGCAGCGACGTGGCCAGTCTTCAGGCGCTGAGTGGTGAGCGGCACGAGGGTGGAAGGCTAGTGGACCGGACTGAGCATGCACAGAAGGACACCGCTGGAACAAGCGATAGGACGCGTTGTGGGAACGGTGGAGGGGGAGCCTTTGCCAATCCCTCTTCTCTCAGCTAAGTGCCTCTTTAATGCTTTGTCTGGCTGGACTTTGAACTATTTGTTGTTAGCGTTTGGTGTGATTGCTGTGAAGCTAAGCAGTAACCTGCCTTAAGTGACGAGCTTGAGTTTCTTACCAGTCGTCAACCAGTCCATTCACAGTTTGGCCATTACACAGCCCACCCTCTTTTTGCTGGGAGTTTGGGAGAGCAGAGAGAGCGCGGACGAGTGGGAGAGAGAGAGAGAGAGAGAGAGAGAGAGAGCGGGCTTGCTCCGTTGGAACAGTGGAGGGGGGAAGTGTGATAATCCCCTGTTTTCTTGTTTCCTGACATTTCTGTTTGTCTGCCCAGGTTGTGGCTGAGAGGGAACCATGCCCACATCTGACCGGCTTTGCAGTCGTATTCTGGACTATTTTAAATGGACTTTTTAGATTAGAATTTTTAGTATTGGGGTTTTGTTTATCTTTTGAATTTTATTTTTTTTCCCTTTTTCTCTTTTATTGTCAATACAATTTTTCATCTTTTTTTTTCTTATATGTTTGACGGTGTTGTTTAATAGAGATTTCTCCCCTTGGACCGGAGGCTTCTAAACTGGGACCTGGGGCCCCGTTACATATACACATAATAAATAAACCCTAAAATTACACTAAAATTACAACAATGAAACTATGACTAAAAGCACACATAAAGTCATCCTCACACAGTGAGGCAATCCCATAAAAAATATATATATTATACAGTGGTATTTAGTGCACAAATGGCTCTTGCAACAAAACTGTTTTTCAGTCTGTTTTTGTTTTCAATGACCTGTACTGTCTGCCTGATGGCAGCAGTTCAAACAGATGATGTTCAGGATGGGAGGGGTCCATGACTATGCCATTTGCCTTCCTGAGGCAACGACAAGTATACAGTTCCTCTAGTGAAGGCAAGGGACAATCAGTGATCTTCTGGGCTGTGGTGACAACTCTCTGGAAAGCTTTCCTGTCTGCGACCGTGCAGCTGGAAAACCATACACACAGACAGTAAGTCAGAATGCTCTCTACGGAGCAGTGATAGAAGGCTAATAGCAGTCTCTGTGGAAGATGGTTTTCCTGAGAACCCTCAGGAAGTAGTCTCTGCTGTTCCTTCTTGATGGTAGCCATGGTGTTGGTGCTCCAAGTCAGGTAATCCCTCAGGTGCATGCCCAGAAACCGGAAGTCAGAGATCCTCTCCACAAAGTCCCCACCAATGACCAGTGGCTGAATGTTTGTTTTCCTCCTCCTGTAGTCCACCACCATCTCCTTTGTCTTTGTGGTGTTCGGGATTGGCCTGTTCTCCCTACACCACACAGACAGCTGCTGCACCTCCTCTCTATAGGCAGTCTCATCCCCTCCAGAAATGAGTCCCACCAACGTGGTGTCATCAGCAAACTTGATGATATCGTTGCTGGGGTGAGAGGGGGTGCAGTCGTAGGTATAGAGGGTGTAGAGCAAAGGGCTCAGCACACAGCCCTGAGGAGAGCCGGTGCTGAGGCTAATGGCTGAGTAGAAGTGAGTGCCAACTCTCACCCTCTGAGAGTGTTCCATGAGGAAGTCAAAGATCCACCAGCAGATGAGTGGGACAAACCCCAGGTCCAACAACTTAGTCACCAGTCTGCTTGGAAGGATGGTATTAAACGCTGAGCTAAAGTCCATGAAGAGCAGCCTAACGTAGCTCCCCTGCTGCTCCAGGTGGGACAGAGCTGCATGTAGAACCATAATAATGGTGTCCTCTGTGGACCTGCTAGCATGATAAGTAAACTGGTGAGGCTTGGACCCAGGGGAGAGTCAGGAGGTGATGTAGGCCCGGACTAGCTTTTCAAAGCACTTCATAATGATGGGAGTTAGTGCCATTGGGTGATCATCATTCAAACCACTGATATTGGTTTTCTTAGGGAGGGGGGCAATAATAGAAGACTTCAGGCAGGGGAGACAGCAGCCTGGCTCAGGGACTGGTTAAAAATGCTTGTAAAAACCCAAGCCAACTGAGCCGCACATTCCCTCAACACCTGACCTGAGACGCTGGCCAGATCGATCTATCAGGTTTGACTGTCAGCAGAAAACCCAAGCAGAAAAAGACCACCAAGATAACTAACACAGAGAGAAATTAACCAAACAAAATGCCGAAAGAGAGCAAAACAGTGCAATCAAATAACACAAAAACCAAACCCTGACAAGGGTGTAGGCCATCCAGCATTAGCAAGCCACAGTGACCCCAAAACAAAGGCCAGTTATTCATGAGACTAAAGCCTACAAAAATGTCTACAAAAATGCACCAGCCACCTATTCAGTGACATCAGCCAGCTAAAAGCCTCATCATTACCCTGGGAGAGGAGGGGACCAGAGACTATTAGTTGATGCCAACACATCTTACTGGCAATGTCACGTCCTCTCTATGTCCATTTTTCTGACCCCCAAGTGTCTCATCCTAATATCATTGCCGCCGACGTGAATAACTACGTATGTGGCTATGTCTAGTGTTGTATTCCTTTGGCTGACTATTCTTATGCAGTGGTGGGCACAGATAACAAAAAAAATTAACTTCGATAACAGATAATCAGATAACTGAAAAGTTACCTTCGATAAAGATAAAACAATAAACCACCCAAAAATGTATCATAAGTTACAGATAACTGATAACAGATACATTCCAATATTATCTCTGGCACATTTACAACTACTAGTAAAACAAATGTAATAGCTTCTAGTAATATTAAAAGTAACAACAGACCCAAACAATGAGACCACACTGCCAGCACAACCCTTTCTCCTTTCTCTACAGAGGATTGAGATGCTTTTCATACAAGTAGTTCTCTTCTGTTAGCAGAGGGTATAACTGTGTGTCTGCTACAAAACTTTTAACAGGTGGGTGCTGAATAGAGATGGGATTTATGGCTCTTTGGGGGGATCTGGATCTTTATGGCTCGTTCCTTTCAAAGAGCTGTTCAAAAAACTGGCTCATATGGCTCTTTTTTTTAAGTATTTTACACTTAATTATCAATTTCCGCCATGTGCGCATTCGTGGTGGTGCATGCTGCAGCGTGCATGCGCACTTTGCCATTACAATGCATTCTGGTTAGAAATTCCTAGTGCCATTTGTGACATAAATTGATAATTAAGCCTAAAAATATTGAGAGAGAGAGAGAGAGAGAGAGAGAGAGAGAGAGAGAGAGAGAGAAATGAGCCATCTCAATGTCACTTTTCAAATTTGCTCCCCTATTCTGTGTCTCCCTACCTTTTCTGCCAGCAGTGGACATATATATATATAGAGCAGCCTGTGAGCAGGACTTATGTCTCTTTTGTCCTTTATTTCACAATTATGACAGAGTTGTTGGAGCGAACAGCAGCACCACAGCAGCGGGTAGAGGAGTTTTTTTTCTCTCTTTTTATTTTACGTGCACACGCGAGCGAATCGTCTGTGGAGAATATTTTATTAATTAACTTCACAGATGTATAATAAAACAAGTGGTGACTGGTTTCTAAACATAATTATGACAGTTTTTGGGGGAAGAGCGAGCTGCAGTCCACAGCAGGCAGCAGTTTCTTTCTTTTTTTTTTATTGTTGTTTACATGTGCGCACGTGAATGGGACAGGAGGTCCTCAAACTGGGTCCCGCAGAGGAGGAAAGACCGCTGAAAGCAGCCGTCATCCAGACGCAGCTCCTGCAGCAAATATACTGCAGGAAAAATACTCTCTGTATTGGGAGCTTTCCACAGCAACTCGCTCCGTGTGATCAAGGTCCGTCATGTTAACTTGACTCCGACAACCGGAGCCGGCGAGTGGAATGGAAGCTCCTCCTATTTGATGACGCACCGGGGAGAATTTCACAGCAAAAGCAGAGCGACACACCGGGTGAAGGAGGCGCGTCCGTCGCCACGTGACCCACACAAATTTGTAGCGTCTGATCGCGCCCGGTGTGAACGCGGCATAAGACAACTCGTATACCATGGTGAAAATACACTGAAGGCTAAATGTATGCTGTTCTCGATTAAGTCAGAAATTTACCTCATCACCTCCATCCATATGTGGGTGGCACAAGACTGGCCTGGCCTGACTCTGGGTGACTTTTTTTCCCTCACCATGTGCGCGTGTCGGTGTGGCGCAGCTTATTCGTGTCAGAAGAACCCCCCTGCAGGAGAAGGCACATGCTGCTGCTGCCTGTGCGTCTCCCCCCGTAGCTGCTCTCTTTCTATGCGGGGGGAGCCACAGCCGCAACCGCAACTGGATTATGTTCCTGGGAGCATGTGAAACAAACACACATGAAAAAAAGGAACGACAAAAAGAACGGCTCCCGCGCAGCCGCGACTTGGCTCCCTTCGTTCATATTAAAGAGCCGTTCAAAAGAATCGGCTCGTTCGCGAACGTCACAGCACTAGTGCTGAACTGATTTTAAATTTTAAAAATGCTTGTCACTGTTCGGCTTTATCAGTTTAAAAGTTATCGGACAAAAATTAATCGGAAGATAATTGGTCTGATAATGGTTTTTAAAGTTATCTTAAGAGATAATCCGATAATGAAAACATTATCTTCGATAATTATCTGTTATCGGATTATCGGAAGTATGCCCACCACTGTTCTTATGCAACATCAGCATCCTAAGGTGAGAGGCAGTGTCATGTGCACTGGCTCCAGGAATACACTTAATATTAGCTGGCATCTATAATCTAATGTTTCAGGTGATAGAATCCCCTATCATGAATGCACATCAGTTTGGCCTGGAGATTGGGGTAGAAGTCAACTGTGGACTTGGGTGGCTATCAACAGGCATGTCCAAGGCTGGAAACCATTTCACAGTTCGCAGTGGCTACCATGATCTGGGTACTACAACCGGGCACCAGGCTATACGCCACTTCTTCTGCCTAACAACATTCTGAAAACCATCCTTTTCATGGGCATTATTAAGATAATCCTAACAGATGCACTGGCCAGCCTGACACAAAGTTTATCTGGATTGCCCATAATATCTAACTCCACTGAACTAAGAAGCTGCTCTTGCTTACGAACACGGCTCTCAAAAAGAGTTACCCCTTTCTGTCAACATTGCGCAAGATTAAGAGAGTAATGTAATGTATGCACCAGAAAATCCAACAATGTAGCCAAGCTAGCACAAGCTAACCACCAACGAAAATGATAACCGCTCATAAGATTCACACAGGAATAAAATAATCAGCTTAAAATCGTAACAGTTACACTTAAAAACTAACAGAACTGTCGGACAGGTAACAGAAATAAGAGAAACAACTGCAACCTTGGATGAATTAGAAGAGGCGTTCAAGTGAGACAACAAGGAGACAATCCAGGAGAAAGTTGCCAGGTCATTGCACACTACCAGAGCACCCTTGGCCAAATGTTGATGATCGAACTTGTAATCACATCATCTGATCTGAGTTCTCATATTCTGGACACTCAGGTGAAAAGAGAAGCAGAGCTGTGAACTGATCACCATGTGGTGGTGAGTTGTATCACAGGGTGGGAGAGGATTTTGGACAAACCTGGTGCCACCGACCCAACGATCCCCCCTAAAAATTGGTCCGCCCTGTCTTCACTGTGCATGCATCACTAGCCGCGGTTCATGGATTGTCACATCGTTTCTGCTTAAAATTGCATCTACATCAGCAACAGATATCTTGAAGCTTTTGTACAACAATAGTTTTCACATAAATTCAACATTATTTCATCATAAAAGACAGAGGAAGCGATCAGAGCACTGCAGCTACATGAGCTGCTAGCTGATGCATTCACTGCGCCTCAGTCATTTCAAAGTGTCACCCAATATCACCTCGTTTCTGCTTAAAACAGCCTTGTTGCTGCTTAAAACTGACTTTAGAATGATTTTAGCGGTTTTACCTTGTCATTTGATCGTTAATAATTACATTAATCCATTTGATTGCTTTGGGTGAAGAGACTCTGCCTCAGGCAAGCTGCTGAGCTCCGAAATGACACTTGCACAGTGGAAGCAGGGCAGACCAATTTTTAGGGGTGGAGCATTCAGTCTACAACACTGGTAAGCACAAACAGAAGCACAACCAGTCTGGGTGACCTGGAAATGTCTGGAGGAGTCCACTGTCCAAGAGATCTTCAACTCAAACCTCTGTGAAGCTTTTCTGGCATGCCTGTGGAGGTTGGGGGCATTGAACCAGAATGGGCAATGTTCAAAGCTTCCATTGCTGAAACTGCTGCAGGAAGCTGTGGCCTGGAAGTCTTTGGTGCCTCAAGGTGCAGCAACCCTCAAACACCACAGTGGTCACTGGTGGTTAGGGAAGCCGTCTGACTGAAGAAGGGGTCTTTCCGGGAGATGTTATCTCCTAGGATTCCGGAGGCAGTTCTTCTTTCGTGTATTGTTATCGCATGTCCAGCAATGGAGGCAGTTGCTAGGTACTGACAGGCCGGAAGGGTGGCAACCTCTGCTGTGACTGAAACAAATCAGCGGGTGTGGGAGGACTTTGGAGCAACCATGAGAAGGCCTTTTGGTCTGTACCAAGGTGCTTCTGGAGGACCATGAGGCATCTCAGGAAAAGAAAATAGGAAACAATACAAGCTGTTTACAGTAAGGATGGGACTCTACTGACCTCAGGTGATGTGGTAATTGGGTGCTGGAAGGAGCCCTTTGAGGAACTTCTGCATCAGACTGGAGTGCCCTTTGTAGTAGAGACAGAGTTGGAAGCTGATCATAGATCATCATCAATTTCCCTGGTGGAAGTCACTGAGGCAGTGAAAAACTCTGCAGTGGACAAGCCCTGGGGGTTGATGAGATCCGTCCAGAAATGCTGAAGGCTCTGGGTGTGGAGAGGCCATCTTGGATGAGACGTGTCTTCAATATTATGTGGAGGTCTGGAACAGTGCCTCAGGAGTGACAAAATGTGGTGTTGGTCCCCATATTTAAAAAAGTGGATCAGAGAGTGTGTGCCAACTGCAGGGGCATTATACTACTTAGCCTTCCTGGTAAAGACTACTCCAGGGAGGAATGGAGGGTTCAGCCAATATTCAAACCTCAGATTTAAGAGGAACAATGTGGGTTCCCTCCTGGCAGTGGAACAACTGACCGGCTCTTCACTCACACAAGGAAGCTGCAGGGGGCTTGTGAGTGTTCCCATCCAGTCTGCATGTGTTTTGTGGACTTGGAGAAGACATATGTTCGTCTAGCAGGGAGATACTGTGGGAGGTGTTGCGGAAGTATGGAGTGAAGGAGTTCCTTCTCAGGGCCATCCGATCTCTGACTTACTGCCAAGGACCAGAACACAGCTCTCACTTTGTGAGTACAGACTCATTTCCGGTGGGGGTTGGCCTCTGCCAGGGCTGTGCCTTGTCACCAATCCTGTTTGTGATATTCATGGACAGGATATGGAGGTGTAGTCGGGGGAGGAGGGTCTTCAGTTTGGTGGGATGAGGGTCTCATCACTGCTTTTGCAGATGATATGGTCCTGTTGGCCTGTAACCTCCAGCACTCGCTGGATTAAGGCCCGGCCACACGGCACTTAATGAAGGGCAACAAAGCCCAAACAAAACAAGAAATCTGGACTTTTGTTGACTTTTGTTGGCATCATTTAAACTTCGCGCAGCTACATTCCTGCAGCTGGCGCTTCGGCAGGATTTTTAAACTTGAAAAATTTGAATGAATGCCAGAGAAAACCTCAAGTCATCCATATGTCCTTTTGCTGTCGTTCGTGATGTTTTTTTATCGTTTGCTTCGTTTTTGTAACATTAGCATTTAGTTTGACTTCATTCGACTAGCTGAATGTTTTCATGCAGTGCAGAAGCCAGTTTGTGAGTGCTGCTACTGCCACTGCATTCATGTACTTGGAAACTACTAAAACTCAGCCTGTTTGCTTGGATTTTGTTTATCTGGGTGGGGGGTCAGCTTCACTGGGCTCAGGCACCTTATATTGGCCAGAATTAATCTTTTGTGTGGATACAATGAATTATTTTACCAAAAATAAAATGAAAACCACACTGCTGCCACAAACAACTGCTGAAATTGAAACAACAAAAAAGTGGTGTTATTTCCGATGGTACTTGAATGCAGCGGCAGTAGCAGCACTCACTCACTCAGCAGCCATCGCCTCCTGTGTGTGCTTATTGTTTTTTTTTTTTTTGTATTAAATATAACAATATGAGTGTAGGAATGACAATCCAACCCTTCTGTCCATGTGGCAACAGGTAGATGATTCAAAAGATTATATATGAGGTCTGTTAGAAAACTATCCAACCTTTTGATTTTTTGCAAAAACTATATGGATTTGAATCATGTGTGATTGCATCAGCTAAGCATGAACCTTCGTGTGCATGCGTGAGTTTTTTCACGCCTGTCAGTTGTGTCATTCGCCTGTGAGCACGACTTGGGGGAGGAGTGGTCCAGCCCCCTCGTCAGATTTTCATTGTCAGGAAATTGGCTGATCGACTGCCGATTTGCTTCATCAAAATTTTTTCAGAAAGTGTGAGAGACAGCTAAGTGGAAACCATTTGGAAAATTCAGATGGCTTTTGGTGAAGATCTTATGGGGATCACACAGATTAAGGACAATTACAACTGGATTAAAGACGGCACCGAGCGGCGATCGACAGGCTCAAACGACCAGATCATTTCCAAAGTGAACGCTTTGTTGATCCGGGACGTCGTCTGACTACCACAGAAATGGCAGAAGAGTTTGACATCAGCACTTTTTCGGCATGAAAAGATGTGCGGAGGACTTCATGCATTGGGACGGAGGCGCAGGGCACAGATCAAAAAGCAATGCCATGATGAAGCCTCACAGGACATGTTGTGGCATGTCCAGCTCGTCCACAATTTCTCGGATAGTCAAACGACTGAAAAGCCACCGAAAGCTGTCTGAATTTTCTGAATGGTGCAAGAGCTGGGCATGTTAGGGCTTGTCCTGTGAGACCAACACGGAGGTGCTTTCGTCCTGCACCATGAGCGGCTCCGTGGCGAATTTCTCCACTCCTCTTTCCATTACAAAAACTCCTGTAACATTGGAATGTGCCAAAAAAGTGCTATATCCAGCTGTTTTGCCATTTCTCTGGTAGTCAGACGATGTCCCGGATCAACAAAGCGTTCACTTTGGAAATGATCTGGTCGTTTGAGCCTGTCGATCACCGCTCCGTGCGCGGCGCGCCATCCGCCGCTGTGGGCCGTCTTTAATCCAGTTGTTATTGTTCTTAATCTGTGTGATCCCCATAAGATCTTCACCAAAAGCCATCTGAATTTTCCAAATGGTTTCCACCTGGCTGTCTCTCACACTTTATGAAAACATTTTGATGAAGCAAACCGGCAGTCGATCAGCCAATTTCCTGACAATGAAAATCTGACGAGGGGGCTGGACCACTCCTCCCACAAGGCGTGCTCACAGGTGAATGACACAATCGACAGGCGTGAAAAAACTCACGCATTCGCACGAAGGTTCAAGCTTGGCTGATGCAATCACACATGATTCAAATCCATATAGTTTTTGCAAAAAATAAAAAGGTCAGATAGTTTTCTAATAGACCTCTTAAGAGCTGTTCTGGAAGGCATAATTTACGTTGTGGATCCGTGGCAGCTGGTGGAAATAACTGCACATGGGGAGTCAAAGCGTGGTGTTCACACGGACTGATCAATTTACTGCTCTGATATTTTCATCATCTTTACACTTACACTCAACAAAAATATAAACGCAACACTTTTGGTTTTGCTCCCATTTTGTATGAGATCAATCAATCAATCAATCAATTTTTTTATATAGCGCCAAATCACAACAAACAGTTGCCCCAAGGCGCTTTATATTGTAAGGCAAGGCCATACAATAATTATGTAAAACCCCAACGGTCAAAACGACCCCCTGTGAGCAAGCACTTGGCTACAGTGGGAAGGAAAAACTCCCTTTTAACAGGAAGAAACCTCCAGCAGAACCAGGCTCAGGGAGGGGCAGTCTTCTGCTGGGACTGGTTGGGGCTGAGGGAGAGAACCAGGAAAAAGACATGCTGTGGAGGGGAGCAGAGATCGATCACTAATGATTAAATGCAGAGTGGTGCATACAGAGCAAAAAGAGAAAGAAACAGTGCATCATGGGAACCCCCCAGCAGTCTACGTCTATAGCAGCATAACTAAGGGATGGTTCAGGGTCACCTGATCCAGCCCTAACTATAAGCTTTAGCAAAAAGGAAAGTTTTAAGCCTAATCTTAAAAGTAGAGAGGGTGTCTGTCTCCCTGATCTGAATTGGGAGCTGGTTCCACAGGAGAGGAGCCTGAAAGCTGAAGGCTCTGCCTCCCATTCTACTCTTACAAACCCTAGGAACTACAAGTAAGCCTGCAGTCTGAGAGCGAGGCGCTCTATTGGGGTGATATGGTACTACGAGGTCCCTAAGATAAGATGGGACCTGATTATTCAAAACCTTATAAGTAAGAAGAAGAATTTTAAATTCTATTCTAGAATTAACAGGAAGCCAATGAAGAGAGGCCAATATGGGTGAGATATGCTCTCTCCTTCTAGTCCCCGTCAGTACTCTAGCTGCAGCATTTTGAATTAACTGAAGGCTTTTTAGGGAACTTTTAGGACAACCTGATAATAATGAATTACAATAGTCCAGCCTAGAGGAAATAAATGCATGAATTAGTTTTTCAGCATCACTCTGAGACAAGACCTTTCTGATTTTAGAGATATTGCGTAAATGCAAAAAAGCAGTCCTACATATTTGTTTAATATGCGCTTTGAATGACATATCCTGATCAAAAATGACTCCAAGATTTCTCACAGTATTACTAGAGGTCAGGGTAATGCCATCCAGAGTAAGGATCTGGTTAGACACCATGTTTCTAAGATTTGTGGGGCCAAGTACAATAACTTCAGTTTTATCTGAGTTTAAAAGCAGGAAATTAGAGGTCATCCATGTCTTTATGTCTGTAAGACAATCCTGCAGTTTAGCTAATTGGTGTGTGTCCTCTGGCTTCATGGATAGATAAAGCTGGGTATCATCTGCGTAACAATGAAAATTTAAGCAATACCATCTAATAATACTGCCTAAGGGAAGCATGTATAAAGTGAATAAAATTGGTCCTAGCACAGAACCTTGTGGAACTCCATAATTAATTTTAGTCTGTGAAGAAGATTCCCCATTTACATGAACAAATTGTAATCTATTAGACAAATATGATTCAAACCACCGCAGCGCAGTGCCTTTAATACCTATGGCATGCTCTAATCTCTGTAATAAAATTTTATGGTCAACAGTATCAAAAGCAGCACTGAGGTCCAACAGAACAAGCACAGAGACGAGTCCACTGTCCGAGGCCATAAGAAGATAATTTGTAACCTTCACTAATGCTGTTTCTGTACTATGATGAATTCTAAAACCTGACTGAAACTCTTCAAATAGACCATTCCTCTGCAGATGATCAGTTAGCTGTTTTATAACTACCCTTTCAAGAATTTTTGAGAGAAAAGGAAGGTTGGAGATTGGCCTATAATTAGCTAAGATAGCTGGGTCAAGTGATGGCTTTTTAAGTAATGGTTTAATTACTGCCACCTTAAAAGCCTGTGGTACATAGCCAACTAACAAAGATAGATTGATCATATTTAAGATCGAAGCATTAAATAATGGTAGGGCTTCCTTGAGCAGCCTGGTAGGAATGGGGTCTAATAAACATGTTGATGGTTTGGATGAAGTAACTAATGAAAATAACTCAGACAGAACAATCGGAGAGAAAGAGTCTAACCAAATACCGGCATCACTGAAAGCAGCCAAAGATAACGATACGTCTTTGGGATGGTTATGAGTATTTTTTTCTCTAATAGTTAAAATTTTGTTAGCAAAGAAAGTCATGAAGTCATTACTAGTTAAAGTTAATGGAATACTCAGCTCAATAGAGCTCTGACTCTTTGTCAGCCTGGCTACAGTGCTGAAAGGAAACCTGGGCTTGTTCTTATTTTCTTCAATTAGTGATGAGTAGAAAGATGTCCTAGCTTTACGGAGGGCTTTTTTTATAGAGCAACAGACTCTTTTTCCAGGCTAAGTGAAGATCTTCTAAATTAGTGAGACGCCATTTCCTCTCCAACTTACGGGTTATCTGCTTTAAGCTGCGAGTTTGTGAGTTATACCACGGAGTCAGGCACTTCTGATTTAAAGCTCTCTTTTTCAGAGGAGCTACAGCATCCAAAGTTGTCTTCAATGAGGATGTAAAACTATTGACGAGATACTCTATCTCCCTTACAGAGTTTAGGTAGCTACTCTGCACTGTGTTGGTATATGGCATTAGAGAACATAAAGAAGGAATCGTATCCTTAAACCTAGTTACAGCGCTTTCTGAAGGACTTCTAGTGTAATGAAACTTATTCCCCACTGCTGGGTAGTCCATCAGAGTAAATGTAAATGTTATTAAGAAATGATCAGACAGAAGGGAGTTTTCAGGGAATACTGTTAAGTCTTCTATTTCCATACCATAAGTCAGAACAAGATCTAAGATATGATTAAAGTGGTGGGTGGACTCATTTACTTTTTGAGCAAAGCCAATAGAGTCTAATAATAGATTAAATGCAGTGTTGAGGCTGTCATTCTCAGCATCTGTGTGGATGTTAAAATCGCCCACTATAATTATCTGAGCTAAGCACTAAGTCAGACAAAAGGTCTGAAAATTCACAGAGAAACTCACAGTAACGACCAGGTGGACGATAGATAATAACAAATAAAACTGGTTTTTGGGACTTCCAATTTGGATGGACAAGACTAAGAGACAAGCTTTCAAATGAATTAAAGCTCTGTCTGGGTTTTTGATTAATTAATAAGCTGGAATGGAAGATTGCTGCTAATCCTCCTCCTCGGCCCGTGCTACGAGCATTCTGACAGTTAGTGTGACTCGGGGGTGTTGACTCATTTAAACTAACATATTCATCCTGCTGTAACCAGGTTTCTGTTAGGCAGAATAAATCAATATGTTGATCAATTATTATATCATTTACCAACAGGGACTTAGAAGAGAGAGACCTAATGTTTAATAGACCACATTTAACTGTTTTAGTCTGTGGTGCAGTTGAAGGTGCTATATTATTTTTTCTTTTTGAATTTTTATGCTTAAATAGATTTTTGCTGGTTGTTGGTGGTCTGGGAGCAGGCACCGTCTCTACGGGGATGGGGTAATGAGGGGATGGCAGGGGGAGAGAAGCTGCAGAGAGGTGTGTAAGACTACAACTCTGCTTCCTGGTCCCAACCCTGGATAGTCACGGTTTGGAGGATTTAAGAAAATTGGCCAGATTTCTAGAAATGAGAGCTGCTCCATCCAAAGTGGGATGGATGCCGTCTCTCCTAACAAGACCAGGTTTTCCCCAGAAGCTTTGCCAATTATCTATGAAGCCCACCTCATTTTTTGGACACCACTCAGACAGCCAGCAATTCAAGGAGAACAGGCGGCTAAACATGTTACTCCCGGTCTGATTGGGGAGGGGCCCAGAGAAAACTACAGAGTCCGACATTGTTTTTGCAAAGTTACACACCGATTTAATGTTAATTTTAGTGACCTCCGATTGGCGTAACCGGGTGTCATTACTGCCGACGTGAATTACAATCTTACCAAATTTACGCTTAGCCTTAGCCAGCAGTTTCAAATTTCCTTCAATGTCGCCTGCTCTGGCCCCCGGAAGACAATTGACTATGGTTGCTGGTGTCGCTAACTTCACATTTCTCAAAATAGAGTCGCCAATAACCAGAGTTTGATCCTCGGCGGGTGTGTCGTCGAGTGGGGAAAAACGGTTAGAAATGTGAACGGGTTGGCGGTGTACATGGGGCTTCTGTTTAGAACTACGCTTCCTCCTCACAGTCACCCAGTCAGCCTGCTTGGGATCTGCCAGGGGGGAACTAACGGCGGCTAAGCTACCTTTGGTCCGCACCGACTACAGGGGTCTGGCTAGCTGTAGAATTTTCCACGGTGCGGAGCCGAGTCTCCAATTCGCCCAGCCTGGCCTCCAAAGCTACGAATAAGCTACACTTATTACAAGTACCATTACTGCTAAAGGAGGCCGAGGAATAACTAAACATTTCACACCCAGAGCAGAAAAGTGTGGGAGAGACAGGAGAAGCCGCCATGCTAAATCGGCTAAGAGCTAGTAGCTATGCTAACCTAGCGGATTCCTAAAAACACGCAAAGTGAATAATTTAGAGGTGATTCAGCAGAAGGAGTGCTTTAGTTAAGGCACGTAAAGATTACACTGGGGAACAAATCGTAATCTAGATAACTAGATCAATCTAACTGCGCAGATTAAACAGCTAACAGATACAGAAAAACACCGCTGTGCTCCGGAACAGGAAGTGATACAATACCATACAAAATGGGAGCAAAACCAAAAGTGTTGCGTTAAAATTAACATTGAATCGGTGTGTAACTTTGCAAAAACAATGTCGGACTCTGTTGTTTTCTCTGGGCCCCTCCCCAATCAGACCGGGAGTGACATGTTTAGCCGCATGTTCTCCTTGAATTGCTGGCTGTCTGAGTGGTGTCCAAAAAATGAGGTGGGCTTCATTGATAATTGGCAAAGCTTCTGGGGAAAACCTGGTCTTGTTAGGAGAGGCGGCATCCATCCCACTTTAGATGGAGCAGCTCTCATTTCTAGAAATCTGGCCAATTTTTTGGGATCCTCCAAACTGTGACTGTCTAGCGTTGGGACCAGGAGGCAGAGCTGTGGTCTTATACACCTCTCTGCAGCTTCTCTCCCCCTGCCATCCCCCTATTACCCCATCCCCGTAGAGACGGTGCCTGCTCCCAGACCACCAATAACTAGCAAAAATCTATTTAAGCATAAAAATTCAAAAAGAAAAAATAATATAGCACCTTCAATTGCACCACAGACTAAAACAGTTAAATGTGGTCTATTAAACATTAGGTCTCTTTCTTCTAAGTCCCTGTTGGTAAATGATATAATAATTGATCAACGTATTGATTTATTCTGCCTAACAGAAACTTGGTTACAGCAGGATGAATATGTTAGTTTAAATGAGTCAACACCCCCGAGTCACACTAACTGTCAGAATGCTCGTAGCACGGGCCGGGGCGGAGGATTAGCAGCAATCTTCCATTCCAGCTTATTAATTAATCAAAAACCTAGACAGAGCTTTAATTCATTTGAAAGCTTGTCTCTTAGTCTTGTCCATCCAAATTGGAAGTCCCAAAAACCAGTTTTATTTGTTATTATCTATCGTCCACCTGGTCGTTACTGTGAGTTTCTCTGTGAATTTTCAGACCTTTTGTCTGACTTAGTGCTTAGCTCAGATAAGATAATTATAGTGGGCGATTTTAACATCCACACAGATGCTGAGAATGACAGCCTCAACACTGCATTTAATCTATTATTAGACTCTATCGGCTTTGCTCAAAAAGTAAATGAGTCCACCCACCACTTTAATCATATTTTAGATCTTGTTCTGACTTATGGTATGGAAATAGAAGACTTAACAGTATTCCCTGAAAACTCCCTTTTGTCTGATCATTTTTTAATAACATTTACATTTACCCTGATGGACTACCCTGCAGTGGGGAATAAGTTTCATTACACTAGAAGTCTTTCAGAAAGCGCTGTAACTAGGTTTAAGGATATGATTCCTTCTTTATGTTCTCTAATGTCATATACCAACACAGAGCAGAGTAGCTACCTAAACTCTGTAAGGGAGTTAGAGTATCTTGTCAATAGTTTTACATCCTCATTGAAGACAACTTTGGATGCTGTAGCTCCTCTGAAAAAGAGAGCTTTAAATCAGAAGTGTCTGACTCCGTGGTATAACTCACAAACTCGTAGCTTAAAGCTGATAACCCGTAAGTTGGAGAGGAAATGGCGTCTCACTAATTTAGAAGATCTTCACTTAGCCTGGAAAAAGAGTTTGTTGCTCTATAAGAAAGCCCTTCGTGAAGCTAGGACATCTTTCTACTCATCACTAATTGAAGAAAATAAGAACAACCCCAGGTTTCTTTTCAGCACTGTAGCCAGGCTGACAAAGAGTCAGAGCTCTATTGAGCTAAGTATTCCATTAACTTTAACTAGTAATGACTTCATGACTTTCTTTGCTAACAAAATTTTGACTATTAGAGAAAAAATTACTCATAACCATCCCAAAGATGTATCGTTATCTTTGGCTGCTTTCAGTGATGCCGGTATTTGGTTAGACTCTTTCTCTCCGATTGTTCTGTCTGAGTTATTTTCATTAGTTACTTCATCCAAACCATCAACATGCTTATTAGACCCCATTCCTGCCAGGCTGCTCAAGGAAGTCCTACCATTATTTAATGCTTCAATCTTAAATATGATCAATCTATCTTTGTTAGTTGGTTATGTACCACAGGCCTTTAAGGTGGCAGTAATTAAACCATTACTTAAAAAGCCATCACTTGACCCAGCTATCTTAGCTAATTATAGGCCAATCTCCAACCTTCCTTTTCTCTCAAAGATTCTTGAGAGGGTAGTTGTAAAACAGCTAACTGATCACCTGCAGAGGAATGGTCTATTTGAAGAGTTTCAGTCAGGTTTTAGAATTCATCATAGTACAGAAACAGCATTAGTGAAGGTTACAAATGATCTTCTTATGGCTTCGGACAGTGGACTTATCTCTGTGCTTGTTCTGTTGGACCTCAGTGCTGCTTTTGATACTGTTGACCATAAAATTTTATTACAGAGATTAGAGCATGTCATAGGTATTAAAGGCATTGCGCTGCGGTGGTTTGAATCATATTTGTCTAATAGATTACAGTTTGTTCATGTAAATGGGGAATCTTCTTCACAGACTAAAGTTAATTATGGAGTTCCACAAGGTTCTGTGCTAGGACCAATTTTATTCACTTTATACATGCTTCCCTTGGGCAGTATTATTAGACGGTATTGCTTAAATTTTCATTGTTACGCAGATGATACCCAGCTTTATCTATCCATGAAGCCAGAGGATACGCACCAATTAGCTAAACTGCAGGATTGTCTTACAGACATAAAGACATGGATGACCTCTAATTTCCTGCTTTTAAACTCAGATAAAACTGAAGTTATTGTTCTTGGCCCCACAAATCTTAGAAGCATGGTGTCTAACCAGATCGTTACTCTGGATGGCATTTCCCTGATCTCTAGTAATACTGTGAGAAATCTTGGAGTTATTTTTGATCAGGATATGTCATTCAAAGCGCATATTAAACAAATATGTAGGACTGCCTTTTTGCATTTACGCAATATCTCTAAAATCAGAAAGGTCTTGTCTCAGAGTGATGCTGAAAAACTAATTCATGCATTTATTTCCTCTAGGCTGGACTATTGTAATTCATTATTATCAGGTTGTCCTAAAAGTTCCCTAAAAAGCCTTCAGTTGGTTCAGAATGCTGCAGGTAGAGTACTGACGGGGACTAGCAGGAGAGAGCATATCTCACCCGTGTTGGCCTCCCTTCATTGGCTTCCTGTTAATGCTAGAATAGAATTTAAAATTCTTCTTCTTACTTATAAGGTTTTGAATAATCAGGTCCCATCTTATCTTAGGGACCTCGTAGTACCATATTACCCCATTAGAGCGCTTCGCTCTCAGACTGCGGGCTTACTTGTAGTTCCTAGGGTTTGTAAGAGTAGAATGGGAGGCAGAGCCTTCAGCTTTCAGGCTCCTCTCCTGTGGAACCAGCTCCCAATTCAGATCAGGGAGACAGATACCCTCTCTACTTTTAAGATTAGGCTTAAAACTTTCCTTTTCGCTAAGGCTTATAGTTAGGGCTGGATCGGGTGACCCTGGACCATCCCTTGGTTATGTTGCTTTAGACGTAGACTGTGTTTCATAATTATTGTATGGCCTTGCCTTGCAATGTGGAGCGCCTTGGGGCAACTGTTTGTTGTGATTTGGCGCTATACAAGAAAAAAGTTGATTGATTGATTGATTGATATTTTCGTTGAGTGTATATTTTTCCCCCTTTTGACAGTTTTCTGTTTTAAATATATATATAGATAGATAGATAGATAGATAGATAGATAGATAGATAGATAGATAGATAGATAGATAGATAGATAGATAGATAGATAGATAGATAGATAGATAGATAGATAGATAGATAGATAGATAGATAGATAGATAGATTGATGTGGCATGGGCGAGGAATATAGCGCTCAGATCGGAGGTCTGGTATTAACAAAGTTGCTGACAACGCCACCTAGGGTAAGCCTAGGACCCTGCACAAGGCAGACAGGTTTGTTTTTACCTTTTTTTAATTAAGGGGAGCAGAGACAAAAGGGTTAACTATAGAAATATATCCTTTATTTATTACCAACCTTAATTTGTTAAGATCACCCCCATTTACAAACATTAAAAACACATTGTAAGTGAAAAAAAAACAGTAAACCCATAATAAACTCAATAAAATTACAAAACTCACATCCACACACAAAAAAAGAAACATGCAAATGAACCAAACACCAGTATGTTACCGTTAAAAACACATTAAATGCTTGGGGCGATACTAAAAAAGAAAAAGCACACTCAATAAAATAAATTATAGGTATGGAATAAATATACATCATAAAGCCAGCACACGATATGTTATTTTCTTTTCCGCCCACATCTGGCTTTAAAACCCCTACAACGTCCATGCAAAATTTAAATTATTACCGGACTGTTAATAGAATCCAGTTTGGTCATCCAATGTCCAGAATCCAGAAGAGCAGCAGCAGGAGGAGTTACGCAAAGCGTGGCCAGCATCTGAATTATTGAGTCGACGCAGCTGTGCCCAGCAGCCACTGCAGGAGGTGCCGCCTGGTCCTGCTGTGATGTAGACACCACATTAGCAGACAAAAATAATCTGTAATTGTTTATAAAAGACAGAAACAAGTGTCAAGCGTTTGTGCCCGAATCCACCAGCGTTTGCACTTTCTTCATCGACTCCGACTGTTTGGTGTATGTAGGAATATTATGCTAATTATCTACAGAGCAACGATTGAGTCCATGTTACGGTATGGTATTACTAGCTGGTTTTGTAATTTAACGGTTAAATCAAAAACTCAAATATTAAATCTGATTAAGATAGCTGGCCAAATCATGGGTATGGTGGTACCTGTAACTCCCCAAGAGTTGTTTGAACAGGCAGTTCTCAGATGTGCTGACAATATTTTAACAGATGAGTCTCATGTTCTGCACTCTGAATATACTTTACTTAACTCAGGAAGGAGGTTCAGGGTTCCTCTTTGTAAATCTAATCAATATAAATATTCATTTATTCCATTATCAGTGAAGCTCATAAATTAGCAGATAGTTCAGGGAAGATAGCTTAAGGGTATGTATTGCGGAATTTGCACAAAGATGTTAATAATGTTGTGTATTTATATTTTATCCTTTGACTTACTGTGTTGTTGTTTTTAATGTATGGGTGCTATGTACTGGATGTGTTGTTGTGTAGCAGACTCTGTCCAAGGCAAATTTCTCCTTAGGGAGACAAATAAAGACACTTTGACTTTGAAACCAGCAACTCACCAGTAAGAAGACGCACCGGTCTGCTCAAGACCCCAGTGGAGGTGCACTCCCAGCCTCCAGACAACGTGCGTAAAAGCACACAAAGCACCACACTATAAGGAAAAATGGCATTATAGGACAACGAAAGAACTAAATGGGCCAAAAAGGCGAAGCCGGCCACTTACCCCAAATCAGACGCTGGTGGCCCAAACACGCCCGCGAACAGTGGCATCTATTAGCCGCAACCTCCAAGCCACTAATAAAGAGCCACACAAAACTCCAGAGAGGAAAAAAATGATGAACGCACGCAGTCACCACAGCGTGTAAAGCCACTCCAACGCTGCCTCACGGGAGAGACCAGGACGAAAAAGAAGCTCGGAGCCACAAAATAGCTCTGAATTTATATCCCCGGCTCCCAACAAACACAATCAGAACCCAGGTGTGTGCAGAAACACAATCAAACCAGGTGCGCACAAACAAACTTCCAGACACAGGTAGGGGAGGGCATGTACACTCCACACTGCCACATCTACCCCCACCTTTATATTGTCGTCCCGATGATGAAAGGTCAAGACCAAGGCCTAAAGATAGCAACCTGAAGATTTGAAGTTTGCTCCGGAACCCTAGCAACCCGCTCAACAGCCTGATTACTACTCAGAGGCTGAGGAAGCCGATGTATATTTGAATGTTGGACAGCCGTAGAATGAGTGGTTCTGCGCAGTACCTGAGCACTGGTGCTCAGCTGGTCAACATCAGTGGAAGATGATGGTAAATGGTAAATGGACTGCATTTATATAGCGCTTTTCCATCTGCATCAGACGCTCAAAGCGCTTTACAATTACGCCTCACATTCACCCCGATGTCAGGGTGCTGCTATACAAGGCGCTCACTACACACCGGAGCAATAGGGGATTAAAGGCCTTGCCCAAGGGCCCTTAGTGATTTTCCAGTCAGGCGGGGATTTGAACCCATGATCTTCTGGACTCAAGCCCAACACCTTAACCACTAGACCATCACCTCCCCATGGTTCAGATGACTGTGTTAGAGCAGGTGCTCCAATCCTATTGTGATCTATCACACACAAGGTGGGGGTTACTAAGGGAACAGGAGAAACTACAGGCCGATAAGATTATGAAACCAAGAGCAACACTTCACTATCAGAGGAACAAGAGTCCTCAAGTGGTACTGGTACAGAGGAAGGTGGAGCTTGATTACCCTCCAAAGGTCCCAAGACAGCTTTCAACATGTCACGATGCACATTCTGGACCTTATGCAAGTTCTCAACAGGAGCCACGGTATAAACTGCACCCTCTCCAGATGGAATACTCACCACCTGATGGACCACAGAATTCCACAGATCCTGAATTTTATGAAGCCCGTGCGCAGTATAATCCCTCACATACACCCGCTGACCTACGGACAGCGGTGCATACCGCACACGTTGATCATGGCGCTCTTTCCTACAATTCGCAGCTGCAAGAAGCCGCTCCCGAGTGCAACCAAAAGCAACCCTAAGTTTCTCTTGGTGCTCAGCAACCCAGCCTTGCACCTCACCTGATCTTGGCCAAACATCAAATAATACGGAGACTCTCCTGTACTATGATGTGGTGTGGTGTTATAACAAAAGAGGACTTGAGGCAAGGAAGAAGCCCAATCCTGCTTCTGCGACAATGGCAATGTCTGCAGCAAATTATGAAGAGTGCAATTAAAGCGCTCACATTGCTCATTGCCGGCTGGATGATAGGGCGTAGTACAAGATTTTTCCACACCGTACAGCGAGCAAAGTTGATGAATCAAGGCACTCTCAAAACTACATGCCTGATCAGAGTGCAGGTGACCTGGAACGCCAAACTTGTAAAACCACTCCGAGACCAACATGTGGGCCACAGTGGAAGCCCTTTGATCACGTGTTGGAACTGCCACAGTAAATTTACTGAACACATCAGTCATGATCAAAACATTTTCATACCCATTCCGCAAGTGCTCCAGCATCGTGAAATCTATGGCAGGGATCTCATTGGGCTGCGAGGAAAGCAGGTGACCCATGTAGCTGTGTGATGTTGAACCTGCATCTTTTGCTACTTGGCACCGCTCGCATTCCTGGACCCAATCTCTTATATCATTGAACATGCCTGGCCAATAGCACCATTGACAGACCAACTCTGCAGTCCGTTCCATGCCCTGATGACCATGTTGCTGATGAAGAAGATTTAAGGTCTCATGCCTTAGAGAAGCTGATAAAAGTAGCTGAAGAAATTCCTCCCCACCATCAGAATGGTAAGACCACCGGAAAAAGACCCCATCTTGCTCCACAAACCTTTTACGCTGGCAAAGCAAGAACAAAGCACATTTCGAGAGATGCCACCTCTCTGCAGCAGAAGGTTGAATTCTCTGCTGCAAAAACACTAGAACCTGTTTTAACAGAGGATCGTTCTCCTGTAGAGACCTAAGGTCAGAAGAGGAATGGCCCGGAAGGGCTAAAACCAAAGATTGAGTGGCCGCCTCAGACGGATGTAACAGTGGACCATGCTGCAAGGCTAAAGGGGCTGCAGTACCCAGCAATTGTTGAACCAAGGCTTCAGAGCCTGAATATTGCCGGGATAAGGCGTCAGCATTTCTGTTACTTCAAACCTGATTTCAAAATCGAAGGCAGCCAGCTGAGCAGCCCATCGGTGCTCCGTAGCCCCAAATTTGGCGGTCTGGAGATGACTCAGTGGATTATTGTCAATGTACACTGTGCACATGTGAGTATTCACAGAACTTCTCCGTCATGCCCCACTTGAGCGCTAAGAATTCTAACTTCATGGAGCTGTAGGCCATGTTGCACTCAGTGGGCCGCAACCCCCTGCTGGCATAGGCTACCGGTCTTACTCCACTATCAGTCTCTTGGGAGAGGACAGCTCCCAGCCCACTACAACTAGCGTCCCCTTCCAAAATAAACAGCTTAGAAAAATCTGCAAATGCTAGAACGGGCGCAAACACTAGCTTGATCTTTAATGCCTGGAAGGCCTGCTCATACTGCGGAGTCCATACAACCTCTAAAGCTTTGCCCAAACCCTTTTTGGACTTTGTACCTGCCAGTTCAGCCACCAACCGGTGTAGAGGGCCCGCCAACCTGGCAAATCACTCCACAAACGGGCGGTAGTAACTGGCAAAGCCCAGGAACGAATGCAGGTATTGGTAGGATGCTCCCATTGAGACACAGCTTTGATCTTTTCGAGGTCCGTCGATACCACTTGGTCCGAGATGACATGGCCCAAGTACCCCACCTTACGCTGGAAAATGAGCACTTTTCGAGCCGCGCCTTCAGGCCTTCTGTGTTAAGCCGACCAAGTACCATCTCCAGACACTGAAGATGTTGTTCAACAGAGGAGGAGTAGACCACAATATCATCAAGGTACAGTAAAAGAGACTGATCTGGTCACCAAACATCCTCTACATCAGCCGCTGGAAGGTGCTTGGGGCATTACACAAGCCAAAAGGCATGCAGTTAAACTCAAAAAGGCCGTTTTAGGATGATCTGTCTCAAATCAAATCAATTTTATTTATATAGTGCCAAATCACAATAAACAGTCGCCCCAAGGTGCTTTATATTGTAAGGCAAAAGCCATACAATAATTACAGAAAAACCCCAATGGTCAAAACGACCCCCTATGAGCAAGCACTTGGCGACAGTGGGAAGGAAAACTCCCTTTTAACAGGAAGAAACCTCCAGCAGAACCAGGCTCCGGGAGGGGCAGTCTTCTGCTGGGACTGGCTGCGGCTGAGGGGAGAGAATCAGGAAAATACATGCTGTGGAAGAGAGCAGTGATCAATCACCATTGATTAAAAGCAGAGTGGTGCATACAGAGCTAAAAGAGGTGAATAAAAAGAAACACTGGGTGCATCATGGGAAACCCCCCAGCAGTCTAAGTCTATAGCAGCATAACTAAGGGATGGTTCAGGGTCACCTGATCCAGCCCTAACTATAAGCTTTTTCAAAAAGGAAAGTTTTAAGCTTAATCTTAAAAGTAGAGAGGGTGTCTGTCTCCCTAATCCGAATTGGGAGCTGGTTCCACAGGAGAGGAGCCTGAAAGCTGAAGGCTCTGCCTCCCATTCTACTCTTACAAACCCTAGGAACTACAAGTAAGCCTGCAGTCTGAGAGCGAAGCGCTCTATTGGGGTGATATGCTACTATGAGGTCCCTAAGATAAGATGGGACCTGATTATTCAAAACCTTATAAGTAAGAAGAAGAATTTTAAATTCTATTCTGGAATTAACAGGGAGCCAATGAAGAGAAGCCAATATGGGTGAAATATGCTCTCTCCTTCTAGTCCCTGTCAGTACTCTACCTGCAGCATTTTGAATTAACTGAAGGCTTTTCAGGGAACTTTTAGGACAACCTGATATTAATGAATTACAATAGTCCAGCCTAGAAGAAATAAATGCATGAATTAGCTTTTCAGCATCACTCTGAGACAAGACCTTTCTAATTTTAAAGATATTGCGCAAATGCAAAAAAGCAGTCCTACATATTTGCTTAATATGCGCATTGAAGGACATATCCTGATCAAAAATGACTCCAAGATTTCTCACAGTATTACTGGAGGTCAGGGTAATGCCATGCAGAGTAAGGATCTGGTTAGACAACATGTTTCTAAGATTTGTGGGGCCAAGTACAATAACTTCAGTTTTATCTGAATTTAAAAGTAGGAAATTAGAGGTCATCCATGTCTTTATGTCTGTAAGACATTCCTGTAGTTTAACTAATTGGTGTGTGTCCTCTGGCTTCATGGATAGATAAAGCTGGGTATCATCTGCGTAACAATGAAAATTTAAGCAATGCTTTCTAATAGTACTGCCTAAGGGAAGCATGTATAAAGTGAATAAAATCGGTCCTAGCACAGAACCTTGTGGAACTCCATAATTAACCTTAGTCCGTGAAGAAGACTCCCCATTTACATGAACAAATTGTAATCTATTAGATAAATATGCATGCCTTTAATACCTATGGCATGCTCTAATCTCTGTAATAAAATTTTATGGTCAACAGTATCAAAAGCTGCACTGAGGTCTAACAGGACGAGAACAGAGATGAGTCCACTGTCTGAGGCCATAAGAAGATCATTTGTAACCTTCACTAATTGTTGGGAAAGTGTAGGAACATGGACCCACAACAGGGGGCGCAAATGAACGGACAATGGAGGAAGTCAAATAACAACACTTTACTGTTGTGAATAAGCACAACAAACACAACAGATTACAACAATAGACAAAGAAGTCAATTCACAAAATGTGTCACGTGGGCAGGCTCGAAGATAAGAGACGTCTGTCCAAAGCAGAACCGGAACCACACGATTTCCTCCGCCACCGAACACCGGGAATACTGGAGCCGCCAAGTCCCGAACTCCCAGGTGGCCACTGCCTCCGCGTGTCGGATCTGGTACTGCTGGCGAGGAACAAAAACAGTTAAATGTGGGTGCGTTTGCACCCAGCAACCCGTATGGCGGGAAAACCACCTCCACCTCTCGTCGGAAGAATGTCTGCTATTTAACGCACAAAAGTAACAAAGTGTTAATGTCAAAAAGACAACACAGTCGGCTGAGCACTTTACCTCCTAGGTAGAGCGATATCTCGGCAAAGAGGTGGAGATGTCGTCTTGCTGATATACCACTGCTGATCAGATGATTGGTGACAGCTGTCGTAGGCGATAAGTGACAGCTGTCACCCCGGCTGCTCCTGTGAGGCGGCAGCGCCCTCGGTGCCTGGACCCCGCACTCCAGACAGGGCGCCCTCTGGTGGTGGTGGGCCAGCAGTACCTCCTCTTCAGCGGTCCACACAACAGGACCCCCCCCTCAACGGGCGCCTCCTGGCGCCCGACCAGGCTTGTCCGGGTGGCGGCGGTAGAAATCGGCCAGGAGGGCCGGGTCCAGGATGAAGCTCCTCTTCACCCAGGAGCGTTCTTCGGGTCCGTACCCCTCCCTGTCCACCAAATACTGGAAGCCCCGGCCCATCCTACGGACATCCAAGAGCCGGCGCACAGTCCAAGCCGGCTCGCCATCGATGATCCGGGCAGGAGGCGTCGCCGGACCCGGAGCACAGAGGGGTGAGGTGTGATGCGGCTTTATCCGGGACACATGGAAAACAGGATGGATCCGCAGTGAGGCCGGAAGCTGAAGCCTCACTGCGGCTGGACTGATGACCTTAAGGATTCTGAAGGGACCGATGTAACGGTCCTGTAGTTTAGGGGAGTCCACTTTCAGGGGAATGTCCTTTGTGGACAACCACACCTCCTGCCCTGGCCGATACGCAGGGGCCGGGGTCCGCCGACGGTCTGCATGGGCTTTTGCCCTCGTCCGGGCCTTTAGCAAAGCAGAACGGGCGGCGCGCCACACCCGACGGCACTTCCGCAGGTGGGCCTGGACCGAGGGCACACCGACCTCTCCCTCAACCACCGGAAACAACGGGGGCTGATACCCCAGACACACCTCAAAAGGGGAGAGGCCGGTGGCTGAAGACACCTGGCTGTTATGGGCATACTCGATCCAGGCCAAATGGGTACTCCAGGCCGCCGGGTGCGCGGCCGTCACGCAGCGCAGGGCCTGTTCCACCTCCTGATTGACCCGTTCTGCTTGCCCGTTGGTCTGAGGATGATACCCGGACGAGAGACTCACCGTGGCCCCCAGTTCCCGGCAGAAGCTCCTCCAGACCTGCGAGGAAAACTGGGGACCGCGGTCGGAGACGATGTCTGTTGGAATCCCATGCAGCCGGACGACGTGGTGGACCAGGAGGTCCGATGTCTCCTGGGCAGTCGGGAGCTTCGGGAGGGCCACGAACTGGGCCGCCTTGGAGAATCGGTCCACTATCGTGAGGATGGTGGTGTTGCCCTGGGACGGCGGGAGGCCCGTGACAAAATCCAGGCCGATGTGGGACCAGGGGCGATGAGGCACAGGCAGCGGCTGGAGCAGTCCAGATGCCCTGCGGTGGTCAGCCTTGCCCCTGGCGCAGGTGGTGCAGGCCTGGATATAATCCCGGACGTCGGCCTCCAGGGACGCCCACCAGAAGTGCTGCCGGACAACTGCCACGGTCCTACGCACCCCTGGATGACAGGAGAACTTGGAGCCGTGACAGAAGTCCAGGACTGCAGCCCTGGCCTCTGGTGGAACGTAAAGTTTGTTCTTCGGCCCAGTTCCGGGATCCGGGCTCCGTGCCAGGGCCTCCCGGATGGTTTTCTCTACGTCCCAGGTGAGGGTGGCCACGATAGCGGACTCCGGGATGATAGGTTCCGGTGGATCCGACAACTCCGTTTTGACTTCGTCTTCATGCACCCGGGACAAGGCATCCGATCTCTGGTTTTTGGTCCCGGGGCGGTAGGTGATCCGGAAGTCAAAACGGCCAAAGAACAGTGACCAGCGGGCTTGCCTGGGGTTCAGCTGCTTGGCGGTCCTGATATACTCCAGGTTCCGGTGGTCAGTGAAAACCGTGAATGGCACGGACGTTCCCTCCAACAGATGTCTCCACTCTTCAAGAGCCTCTTTCACCGCAAGGAGTTCTCGATTGCCGACGTCATAGTTCCGTTCAGCCGGGGTCAACCTGCGTGAAAAGTAGGCACACGGGTGAAGTACCTTATCGGTCTCTCCGCTCTGGGACAGCACGGCTCCTATCCCTGAGTCAGAGGCGTCCACTTCAACCATGAACTGGCGGCTAGGGTCGGGCTGCACCAAAACTGGCGCAGTAGAGAACCGTTGTTTCAACTCCTTGAACGCGGCTTCGCACCGATCCGACCAGGTGAAGGGGACTTTTGGAGAGGTCAGGGCTGTCAGGGGGCTACCTACCTGACTGTAGCCCTTAATGAACCTCCTATAGAAATTAGCGAAGCCGAGGAACTGTTGCAGCTTCCTACGGCTTGTTGGTTGGGGCCAATCTCTCACCGCCGCAACCTTGGCCGGATCAGGGGCGACGGAGTTAGAGGAGATGATAAACCCCAGGAAGGACAAAGACGTGCGGTGAAACTCGCACTTCTCGCCCTTCACAAACAGTCGGTTCTCTAACAACCGCTGCAGGACCTGACGTACATGCTGGACATGGGTCTCAGGATCCGGAGAAAAGATGAGAATATCGTCCAGATATACGAAGACGAATCGGTGCAGGAAGTCCCGCAAGATGTCATTAACCAAGGCTTGGAATGTCGCGGGGGCGTTGGTGAGGCCGAACGGCATGACCAGGTACTCAAAGTGACCTAATGGGGTGTTAAATGCCGTCTTCCATTCGTCTCCCTTCCGGATCCGAACCAGGTGATACGCATTTCTAAGATCCAGCTTAGTAAAGATTTTGGCTCCATGCAGGGGGGTGAACACGGAATCTAACAATGGTAACGGGTATCGGTTGCGAACCATAATCTCATTCAGCCCCCTGTAATCAATACATGGACGAAGTCCGCCATCTTTCTTGCCCACAAAAAAGAAACCTGCCCCCATCGGGGAGGTGGAGTTCCGGATCAGCCCGGCAGCTAATGAGTCCCGGATGTAGGTCTCCATTGATTCGCGCTCAGGTCGTGAGAGGTTGTACAGCCTGCTGGACGGGAACTCAGCGCCTGGAACCAAATCAATGGCACAATCGTACGGACGGTGCGGGGGAAGGGTGAGTGCCAGATCCTTACTGAAGACGTCAGCAAGATCATGGTACTCAACCGGCACTGCCGTCAGATTGGGAGGGACTTTGACCTCCTCCTTAGCCTGTGAACCGGGAGGAACCGAGGATCCTAAACACCCCCGATGGCAGGTTTCGCTCCACTGAACCACCACCCCAGACGGCCAATCAATCCGGGGATTGTGCTTCAACATCCATGGGATGCCCAAAATCACGCGGGAGGTAGAAGGAGTTACAAAAAACTCAATCTCCTCCCGGTGGTTTCCAGACACCACCAGAGTTACTGGTTGTGTCTTGTGTGTGAGTAAAGGGAGGAGGGTGCCATCTAGTGCCCGCACCTGCAACGGCGAAGGAAGCGCCACCAGAGGGAGCCCTACCTCCCTTGCCCATCTGCTGTCTAGCAGATTCCCTTCTGACCCCGTGTCCACCAGTGCTCGGGCTTGAAGGGTTAAATCCCCGCTCAGGATTGTGACTGGGAGTCGTGTGGCAATTTGTGTGTGTCTCACTTGAATGTTTTGACCCCCCCTTAGCCTAGTCTCTAAGGGCGAGTGTTGTCGTTTTGGCCGTTTGGGGCAGTTTCTCTGTGTGTGCTCAGTTGAGCTGCAGAGAAAACACTCTCCACGGATCAGCCTCCCCATTTTGGCCCTGTGCGTTTCCCTAACAACGTCAGCAGGGGGAGCTGTTGCTCCAGAAAGCGCTGCGGCTGTGGAGCGTGGGGAGGGCGGCCCCTTTTCGAACCCGGAAGGGAGAGGGGCGGCGCGTATCCGGTCACGTCCTTCGCCTCGCTCCCGACGGCGTTCCTCCAACCGATTGTCTAACCGTATAACGAGATCGATAAGCCCATCTAAATCCCGCGGTTCCTCCTTAGCTACCACCTGCTCCTTCAGAACCAACGACAGTCCGTTTATGAAGGTGGCGCGGAGCGCAACGTTATTCCAGCCGGACCTCGCAGCCGCGATGCGGAAGTTGACTGCATAAGCGACCCCATCTTGCTCCACAAACCTTTTACGCTGGCAAAGCAAGAACAAAGCACATTTCGAGAGATGCCACCTCTTTGCAGCAGAAGGTTGAATTCTCTGCTGCAAAAACACTAGAACCTGTTTTAACAGAGGATCGTTCTCCTGTAGAGACCTAAGGTCAGAAGAGGAATGGCCCGGAAGGGCTAAAACCAAAGATTGAGTGGCCGCTTCAGACGGATGTAACAGTGGACCATGCTGCAAGGCTAAAGGGGCTGCAGTACCCAGCAATTGTTGAACCAAGGCTTCAGAGCCTGAATATTGCCGGGATAAGGCGTCAGCATTTCTGTTACTTCAAACCTGATTTCAAAATCGAAGGCAGCCAGCTGAGCAGCCCATCGATGCTCTGTAGCCCCAAATTTGGCGGTCTGGAGATGACTCAGTGGATTATTGTCAATGTACACTGTGCACATGTGATTATTCACAGAACTCCTCCGTCATGCCCCACTTGAGCGCTAAGAATTCTAACTTCATGGAGCTGTAGGCCATGTTGCACTCAGTGGGCCGCAACCCCCTGCTGGCATAGGCTACCGGTCTTACTCCACTATCAGTCTCTTGGGAGAGGACAGCTCCCAGCCCACTACAACTAGCGTCCCCTTCCAAAATAAACAGCTTAGAAAAATCTGCAAATGCTAGAACGGGCACAAACACTAGCTTGACCTTTAATGCCTGGAAGGCCTGCTCATACTGCGGAGTCCATACAACCTCTAAAGCTTTGCCCAAACCCTTTTTGGACTTTGTACCTGCCAGTTCAGCCACCAACCGGTGTAGAGGGCCCGCCAACCTGGCAAATCACTCCACAAACGGGCGGTAGTAACTGGCAAAGCCCAGGAACGAATGCAGCTCTGAGGTATTGGTAGGATGCTCCCATTGAGACACAGCTTTGATCTTTTCGAGGTCCGTCGATACCACTTGGTCCGAGATGACATGGCCCAAGTACCCCACCTTACGCTGGAAAATGAGCACTTTTCGAGCCGCGCCTTCAGGCCTTCTGTGTTAAGCCGACCAAGTACCATCTCCAGACACTGAAGATGTTGTTCAACAGAGGAGGAGTAGACCACAATATCATCAAGGTACAGTAAAAGAGACTGATCTGGTCACCAAACATCCTCTACATCAGCCGCTGGAAGGTGCTTGGGGCATTACACAAGCCAAAAGGCATGCAGTTAAACTCAAAAAGGCCGTTTTAGGACGATCTGTCTCAAATCAAATCAATTTTATTTATATAGTGCCAAATCACAACAAACAGTCGCCCCAAGGTGCTTTATATTGTAAGGCAAAAGCCATACAATAATTACAGAAAAACCCCAATGGTCAAAACGACCCCCTATGAGCAAGCACTTGGCGACAGTGGGAAGGAAAACTCCCTTTTAACAGGAAGAAACCTCCAGCAGAACCAGGCTCCGGGAGGGGCAGTCTTCTGCTGGGACTGGCTGCGGCTGAGGGGAGAGAATCAGGAAAATACATGCTGTGGAAGAGAGCAGTGATCAATCACCATTGATTAAAAGCAGAGTGGTGCATACAGAGCAAAAAGAGGTGAATAAAAAGAAACACTGGGTGCATCATGGGAAACCCCCCAGCAGTCTAAGTCTATAGCAGCATAACTAAGGGATGGTTCAGGGTCACCTGATCCAGCCCTAACTATATGCTTTTTCAAAAAGGAAAGTTTTAAGCTTAATCTTAAAAGTAGAGAGGGTGTCTGTCTCCCTAATCCGAATTGGGAGCTGGTTCCACAGGAGAGGAGCCTGAAAGCTGAAGGCTCTGCCTCCCATTCTACTCTTACAAACCCTAGGAACTACAAGTAAGCCTGCAGTCTGAGAGCGAAGCGCTCTATTGGGGTGATATGCTACTATGAGGTCCCTAAGATAAGATGGGACCTGATTATTCAAAACCTTATAAGTAAGAAGAAGAATTTTAAATTCTATTCTGGAATTAACAGGGAGCCAATGAAGAGAAGCCAATATGGGTGAAATATGCTCTCTCCTTCTAGTCCCTGTCAGTACTCTACCTGCAGCATTTTGAATTAACTGAAGGCTTTTCAGGGAACTTTTAGGACAACCTGATATTAATGAATTACAATAGTCCAGCCTAGAAGAAATAAATGCATGAATTAGCTTTTCAGCATCACTCTGAGACAAGACCTTTCTAATTTTAAAGATATTGCGCAAATGCAAAAAAGCAGTCCTACATATTTGCTTAATATGCGCATTGAAGGACATATCCTGATCAAAAATGACTCCAAGATTTCTCACAGTATTACTGGAGGTCAGGGTAATGCCATGCAGAGTAAGGATCTGGTTAGACAACATGTTTCTAAGATTTGTGGGGCCAAGTACAATAACTTCAGTTTTATCTGAATTTAAAAGTAGGAAATTAGAGGTCATCCATGTCTTTATGTCTGTAAGACATTCCTGTAGTTTAACTAATTGGTGTGTGTCCTCTGGCTTCATGGATAGATAAAGCTGGGTATCATCTGCGTAACAATGAAAATTTAAGCAATGCTTTCTAATAGTACTGCCTAAGGGAAGCATGTATAAAGTGAATAAAATCGGTCCTAGCACAGAACCTTGTGGAACTCCATAATTAACCTTAGTCCGTGAAGAAGACTCCCCATTTACATGAACAAATTGTAATCTATTAGATAAATATGATTCAAACCACTGCAGCGCAGTGCCTTTAATACCTATGGCATGCTCTAATCTCTGTAATAAAATTTTATGGTCAACAGTATCAAAAGCTGCATTGAGGTCTAACAGGACGAGAACAGAGATGAGTCCACTGTCTGAGGCCATAAGAAGATCATTTGTAACCTTCACTAATTGTTGGGAAAGTGTAGGAACACGGACCCACAACAGGGGGCGCAAATGAACGGACAATGGAGGAAGTCAAATAACAACACTTTACTGTTGTGAATAAGCACAACAAACACAACAGATTACAACAATAGACAAAGAAGTCAATTCACAAAATGTGTCATGTGGGCAGGCTCGAAGATAAGAGACGTCTGTCCAAAGCAGAACCGGAACCACACAATTTCCTCTGCCACCGAACCCCGGGAAATCTGGAGCCGCCAAGTCCCGAACTCCCAGGTGGCCACTGCCTCCGCGTGTCGGATCTGGTACTGCTGGTGAGGAACAAAAACAGTTAAATGTGGGTGCGTTTGCACCCAGCAACCCGTATGGCGGGAAAACCACCTCCACCTCTCGTCGGAAGAATGTCTGCTATTTAACGCACAAAAGTAACAAAGTGTTAATGTCAAAAAGACAACACAGTCGGCTGAGCACTTTACCTCCTAGGTAGAGCGATATCTCGGCAAAGAGGTGGAGATGTCGTCTTGCTGATATACCACTGCTGATCAGATGATTGGTGACAGCTGTCGTAGGCGATAAGTGACAGCTGTCACCCCGGCTGCTCCTGTGAGGCGACAGCGCCCTCTGGTGCCTGGAGCCCGCACTCCAGACAGGGTGCCCTCTGGTGGTGGTGGGCCAGCAGTACCTCCTCTTCGGGGCTTGCAACCCAATCCTGCTCTGCCTGTTGCCACAGTGCCCACCAATGCCTTCTGTCTTAGGCGTGACTCTGCCAGCTCTACTGCTTCCCATGCCTTCCACTTCCTTCCTGTCCTCACCTCGATGCCAGCTGCTGACACTTTGCAGTCCTTTGAGTCCCTGTACTGTAGAACGTCTGTGGTGCGTGCCACCATGAACTCTTCTGTAAGACCACTGAGAGGAAGCTGCAGGATGTTACTCATTCCATACAGGGCAGCGCTGGTAAGGCTGCGAGGAGGTCCCAGCCACTTTCGAAGAAAGCCACTGATCTTCCTCTCTAGGGACTCAACTGCTGTTATTGGGACTACATAAATCAACAGAGGCCACAGGATGCGGGGCAGGATTGAATGCTGATGGATCCAGGCTTTAAACCTATCAGGCAGGCCAGACTTATCTACCTTGGTGAGCCAGGTTCCAAGTTCTAAGCTGGCCTTCTGGATAGCTGCTGAGTCCTTCAGGGTGGAGTCGAAGAGTTTCCTCATATATATATATATATATATGGCTTATGAGAGTAATACAGCGATACAACAGCCACCATGGCACACCAGCGTTTTTTTTTTAAACAACTGGAGTGAGACAGAGCACACAGCGTGTCTTCTGTCTGAACCAGACAGTGACAGTGATTCTAATGATGGAGATGATCCCTCTTTTGTTCTGGATGAGCAGTGGTGGGCACAGATAACCAAAAAATTAACTTCGATAACAGATAATCAGATAACCGAAAAGTTATCTTCGATAAAGATAAAACAATAAACCACCCAAAAATGTATCGGAAGTTACAGACAGTGGTGGGCACAGATAACCAAAAAATTAACTTCGATAACAGATAATCAGATAACCGAAAAGTTATCTTCGATAAATATAAAACAATAAACCACCCAAAAATGTATCGAAAGTTACGATAACTGATAAATTCTACTATTATCTCTGGCACATTTACAACTACTAGTAAAACAAATTTAATAACTTCTAATAACATTAAAAATAACAACAGACCCAAACAATAAGACCACACTTTTTTCTTTCAACAGTCTGCCCCTGCTGGAAGCACTTGTTTACTACAGCACTCCCAGCACAGAGGCACTCTGAGACCCAAAAAATGAGACCAAACTTTTTTCTTTCAACATTCGGTCCCTGCTGGAAGCTCTTGTTTATTACAGCCCTCCCAACACAGAGGCACCCTGAGAGCAGCCATAAAGCCAGCTCTCTATCAATGACAAAGTCATGTGGAGGTCTTGAAAAATAAAGTCATATTGAGTTATGGTGTTGATTTATAAATAACATTAATACCGATAGAATAACTCCATTAATGTCAATTCTTTATGGTGTTGATTTATAAATAACATTAATACCGATAGAATAACTCCATTAATGTCAATTCTGTCATTTGTACAAAGTTAAAATATAACATATATATTTTAATGTTGAATAATGCACTAATTCTGACGTTTTGTAACAAAGAGACAGATCGTAAAGGATTCTGGGTAAACGTGCCTCTGCTAAACACTGATTGGTTCAGTCATTCATTATGTAAACCAACACGTTAATGTGACGTCTGTCGTGTGTTGGTGTTTAAATGTGCTTGTGTAAAATATTTCATTTTTTTATTTGTAAAAACAAGCATTTTTACGGAGCCCTGGAAGTGTCATCGCAAAATTTTTTGCATGTGGAGAGAATGTGCGCATAATTGCGCACATTCTCTCCACATTCTGTCTTTACAACATTCATTTGATGTTGTAAAATGTGCTTTACAGTGTGCGAGATGATTTTTCATGCAGGAATTTTTTGCACCAAGTTTCAGGTTAATCGTGCGTCCTGCATCGTGTAGTGTTCATGGAGTATCAAGCTGCGGTCAACATCTGACGACCACCTCACCGATCGTATGGTCGAATGAGAATCAAACCTGTTTGATATATTATTGTGGTCAGCCGTCGTGAGGTTATCCTGCTGCTGACAGCTAAAAGCAGCATCCAACCGTTCGCACTGTGCCTGTGCAAACACTGCAGAGCTGTCTTGTAATAATGTTATTATTATTATTATTATTATTATTATTATTTTGCAGTTGTTTTGTTTTTAAACTTCATTTGTAAAAAAAAAAAAAAAGCCATTTGCAAAGCAAAAAAGTTGATTTGACAATCATCTGACATAACCGGGGTCAAAATAAATAGAACACTGCTATCTACTGGTTCCCAGACACTGCCATGAACACTACTGGCCAGTAGATGCTAGATGGCAGTAGAGGCTTTCAAAACAAATTCTAGATAATCCCTGTCTGCTCACATTTAAAATACGTGGAATTTAACAAACACAATTAAAAAATCAACGTCTATAAACGCAGTGAATATATTCAAGAGAGTTTTAGGCACTAGAGTTTAATGCTGTTGTCCATGGAGCCTGAACAGACTGTCTGAAATGCATTTGTCCTGTCGTGACGTACTGAGATTACATCATCCTACCCAAAATGCACTGCGGGGCAGAGCATGTGCTCACAAAACCTTAAAAATTAGCACATTACTTTAAAACTAAAACATATATCTGATATTTTTACTTTATGAAACTTCAGACATGACAGTAATTTTAAATAACTTGTCCAAAATTAATTTGTTTAAAATTTGAACCATAAGTTAAAAATGTATGGCTCTGGATGACTTAGGTCATATTGCCAGTATATCGGTATGGTGTTAAAAGAAATGTTTTTTTTTTTTTTCATTTTGGGTTTGTTTTTCCTTTATTTGCAGAGGATTAAGATGTTTTTTATACAAGCAGTTCTCTTCTGTTTGCAAAGATTATAACTATGCATCTGTTACAAAACTTTTAACAGGTGGGTGCTTAACTAATTTTAAAAATAACTAATTTTAAAAATGCTTGTTGCTGTTCAGCTTTGTTTATTTTGTTTATTGGTTTAAAAGTTATTGGACAAAAAGTAATCAGAAGATAAATGGTCTGATAATGGTTTTTAAAGTTATCTAAAAAGATAATCCGATACTGAAAACATTATCTTCGATAATTATCTGTTATCGGATTATCGGAAGTGTGCCCACCACTGTGGATGAGGAACTAGAGCAGGTGGATCCACTGACGTGCGCACAGATCTCCACAGTGGGTAGGATCGGACGCTTCTGTTTACAGCTGGAACGCAGAGCAGGACGCAGACACACACTGCTGCAGCAGTGGCTCAAGGCACCTTTCGTTTAAAGCATTTAGAGCAATGTTAACTTTGGTTTTGTTTTGTTCCTTTTGCGCTCTTGATTCACAGGCTATTCGGTGATGGGAAAAGTCAAAAGCGAATTCGTCTACCTTTTCTCAAGAATTTGTTACTTTTAAGTTTTTCCCTTTGTTCAGGAATTGTCGTATGCTGTGTGACCAACCATTAGTTTACAGCCGAGTGTGGAGCTGCTGGGATGAGGATCAGCACCTCTAAATCTGAGGCCATGGTGCTCAGCAGGAAAGCAGTGGAGTGTCTACTCCTGGTAGGGAATGAGGTCTTGCCCCAAGTGAAGGGTTCAAGCACCTCATCTTGTTGACGAGTCTTGTTCATGAGTGAGGGGACAATGGAACGCGAGACTGGATGGAAAATTGGTGCATCAGGAACGGTGTTGCATTCGCTCTACCGTACTGTTGTGATGAAAAGTGAGTTGAGCCGAAGATGAAGCTCTTGATCTACCATTTAGTTTTCAACCATACTCGCACCTATGGTCATGAGAGTTGGGTCATGATTGAAAGAACAAGACTGCAGGTACAAGCGGCCAAAATAGATTTCCTAAAGATGGTGGCTGGTGTCTTGCTTAGAGATGGGGTGAGAAGCTCGGTCATTCATGATTTTTTTTTTTTTCCAGTTTTAATTTATTTTCATTTGTATTGTGCCAAATCACAACAGAGTTGCCTCAAGGTGCTTCACACAAGTAAGGTTTAACCTTACTAACTCCCAGAGCAGCAGTGGTAAGGAAAAACTCCTTCTGAGGAAGAAACCTCAAGGAGACCAGACTCAAAGTGGTGACCCTCTGCTTTGGACATGCTGCAGACACAAATTATAGAACAATTCACAAAACAAATATACAGGAAATGCTGTTGGTGCACAGGACATGAGGGTTTTCATGAGGAGGTCAGAGTCAGCTGCTCCTTTCCGTTGAGAGGAGCCAGCTGAGATGGTTTGGCCATCTGGTTTGGATTTCTCCTGGGTATCTCCCAAGAGGAGATTAATAGGTTAGTTAGTGGATAAGTGTAAAGTAATTGTAAGAACATAAGAAAGTGTTTGTGTAATAGTCTGTAGTGAGTGTTTGAGAGTGTGAGGAAAGGAGAGATCGGGAGGATGGAGGCAGCTGTTTATCCAACAAGCTGGATAAAATCTATTTTTATATGACTCCAACTTCTGTGCCGTTTGAAAGGATCTTTCACATGTACTTAGGAAGAAGAGGAACAGACTGAAGCTTAAGACCACTGAAATTATCTTCTTTGTAAACAGAAACCTTTAAACCCCACAAATCCCCTTAATTTTGTACAACTATTTTCAGAACAGTCCACAGACACACATTCATCTCTCACTTTATATCTCTATTTTGTACAGTATTTTATGATGGCACAACCACATTACAACACATACGTGGGCTGTCCGTAAAGTATCGGTCCTTTTTATTTTTTTTTAAAAACTATATGATTTCATTCATATGTTTTTACGTCAGGCAAGTTTGAACCCTCGTGCGCATGCGTGAGTTTTTCCACGCCTGTCGGTGACGTCATTCGCCTGTGAGCACACCTTGGGAAGGAGTGGTCCCGCCCCATCGTCGGAATTTTATTGTCTGGAAATGACGGAATGAAAAGGACTTTTTTTCCATCAGATTTTTTTCAGAAGCTGTTAGAAACTGGCACCTGGAAACCATTTGAAATATTTATATGGCTTTCTGTGAAAATTTTGCGTGCTTCACAGAGAATAAGGACTGTTAACTGTCGCTTTAAGGACCCCTTTAAGGACGCTTGGCGCACCGCGCTCAGAGCTGCGACAACGCGGCACAAAACACCGTATCATTTCTAAACGGATAGCTCTGTGGATACGAGACGTCGTGTGCTCTTTCTCCGGTAATCACAAGAGCTGGACATCAGCCATTTTCTGGCAGATTTCACTTTTAACCAGAGATTTTGTCATGGAATGCCGCGCGTCACGACCGATTCGCTTGATGAGCGAGACAAAGAACGCCTCCATTTCGGCGTGTCAGAGGACAAGTTAGGACATGCCTATCTCGGCTTTCAATGCTTACCAGTCCAGTATGTATCAGAGAAATTGTGGAGAGCTAGATAAATATTTCGAATGGTTTCCAGGTGCCAGTTTGTAACAGCTTCTGAAAAAAATCTGATGGAAAAAAAGTCCTTTTCATTCCGCCATTTCCAGACAATGAAATTCCGACGAGGGGGCGGGACCACTCCTTCCCAAGGCGTGCTCACAGGCGAATGACGTCACCGACAGGCGTGGAAAAACTCACGCATGCGCACGAGGGTTCAAACTTGCCTGATGTAAAAACATATGAATGAAATCCATATAGTTTTTTAAAAAAATAAAAAGGACCGATACTTTACGGACAGCCCACGTATATAGGTTATAAAACTAGTCAAATTTCAAGATGCACATTGAACCTTTATGATTAAACATACAGAACAGTGTCTCACTGTTTCATGACACCTTGCCCTTTGTTCAATTTAAATGCTATGTAGAAGATTATCCAGCAGATGTCGCCATATTTAAATGGAGCCACCTCCTTAACTGTATCAAATTCTTCAACACACTGAATCATTTCAACATAATTGCTTCATGCTCATTCAGGGGTATAAAAAGCTTCAGTTTCTGCATCACTACTGTCCAGTGTGAACCCCACCTCTCCCAGAATGACTGCTGGGATCGACTCAGCTCTCCCACAACCCTTAACTGGAAGAAGTGGGTATAAAAAATGGATGGATGACCTCTTATGTCCCACCTGCGTGACCTTCGTGGGCCAGTGGTGGCTGCAGCCCACACTTTAGTACATAATCACTGGTTTAAAAACTTCAAAATTAGTGCTGAACAGCATGAATGCTGGATCGTGCTCAAAGAAGTGCACCATATGACCACAGTGTCTTCACTGACATTTCCTCAAAGTTGTACAGTCCAAAATCTTGCAGGATGTATATTGTCTTTGTGATCCCAGGGTGACATGCAAAGTGACTATCATGACCCCATTTAATAACATCTATCTGCAAGGAAGCAGGCATGAACAATTTACCCTGTGGACACTCAGGAGGACTATGTAATGTGTAATTTGAGTGTCCCTGGGTTTGGACCAGGGACTCTCCAAGGCGACTGGTAACATATTGATCCAGGTGTCTTTTTAGGTCACTGGTTCTGGTCCAGATCTCCCAACCACACAGTCAGACTGGAACCTTCAGAACAATAAACACTCAAACCTTCTAAATATTTCTTTATCCTCCTGTTTACTGTTGCAAAAATGTGCAGAACGTCCAGAACCAGGTGTACAGTCGGTCAGTGTCATTTGTGTTTGGAAACGGTGTTAAAAGTTGGCAGCAAATAACCTCAAGACAATTCTTTATATTCGTCACTCATACAGGTGAAAAAGTACCTCTGGTGGTGGTCAACGGGACGAAGACGCTGCTCGTATCAGCATATTTGGAGCATCGCACTGCCACACGAGAGGCGAGTTTGTGGATTTTTACACTGATTCATTCTGCAGGTGGTTTTTCTTGAGGGATTTGATCCATTGACCTTTGGGTTCATGAGCATTATGAACCTGCCCAAAAGTAATCAAAAGGTACTGTTTGTAGCAGCCACACGAGCATGTTTGTCTCTACAATATAGCTTCATGCTAGCATGCTAAACTAGCAAGTTAGCATGCTAATAAGAGGGTTGGTGCTGGTTTACAGGAAATTCAGGGCAGCACCAACCTTCCAGCCCCACCCATTTCTGCAGGTCATTGTCTGTCTTTAATGTTAATTTACTGACTCTTTTTTCTGGAGTATAAGTAAAGTTTTTGGTTGTTTTATTTGTTGTTGTTTCCTAGTTTGGGACATCCTGCAAATTATACACCCCGTGCAACCCAAAAAATCACGCATTATTACTACTACAACTACTACTGATAATAATAATAATAATAATAATAATAATAATAATAACACAGCTTTTCAATGAATCAAAGCGCTAGTAATACAAATAATATAGGAGAAATAAGAAAAGATGGCAAAGTATACAACAACAATGCACAAAAATCCCAAATTGAGGAGGGGGGGTCCTTTTCAGGAGGCATTTTTGCATTTTTGTGGACTTCAATGCAATACCCTGCTATCTGATGCCTCATCAACATGCAAATGCTAAATGCACTGCAATTACAGTAGTGTTCAGAATAATAGTAGTGCTATGTGACTAAAAAGATGAATCCAGGTTTTGAGTATATTTCTTATTGTTTCATGGGAACCAAGGTACCAGTAGATTCAGTAGATTCTCACAAATCCGACAAGCCCAAGCATTCATGATATGCACACTCTTAAGGCTATGAAATTGGGCTATTAGTAAAAAAAAAAGTAGAAAAGGGGGTGTTCACAATAATAGTAGTGTGGCATTCAGTCAGTGAGTTTGTCAATTTTGTGGAACAAACAGGTGTGAATCAGGTGTCCCCTATTTAAGGATGAAGCCAGCACCTGTTGAACATGCTTTTCTCTTTGAAAGCCTAAGGAAAATGGGACATTCAAGACATTGTTCAGAAGAACAGCATAGTTTGATTAAAAAGTTGATTTGAGAGGGGAAAATGTATATGCAGGTGCATAAAATTATAGGCTGTTCATCTACAATATTCTCCAATGCTTGAAAATGGACAAAAAGCCAGAGACGCATGGAAGAAAACCAAAAACAACCATCAAAATGGATAGAAGAATAACCAGAATGGCAAAGGCTCACCCACTGATCAGCTCCAGGATGATCAAAGACAGTCTGGAGTTACCTGTAAGTGCTGTGACAGTTAGAAGACGCCTGTGTGAGGCTAATTTATTTGCAAGAATCCCCCGCAAAGTCCCTCTGTTAAATAAAAGACATGTGCAGAAGAGGTTACAATTTGCCAAAGAACACATCAACTGGCCTAAAGAGAAATGGAGGAATATTTTGTGGACTGATGAGAGTAAAACTGTTCTTTTTGGGTCCAAGAGCCGCAGACAGTTTGTGAGATGACCCCTAAACTTTGAATTCAAGCCACAGTTCACAGTGAAGACAGTGAAGCATGGTGGTGCAAGCATCATGATATGGGCATGTTTCTCCTACTATGGTGTTGGGCCTATATATCGCATACCAGGTATCATGGATCAGTTTGGATATGTCAAAATACTTGAAGAGGTCATGTTGCCTCATGCTGAAGAGGACATGCCCTTGAAATGGGTGTTTCAACAAGACAATGACCCCAAGCACACTAGTAAACCAGAAAAATCTTGGTTCCAAACCAAGAAAATTAATGTTTTGGAGTGGCCTGCCCAATCCCTGGACCTAAATCCAATTGAGAACTTGTGGGGTGACATCAAAAAAGCTGCTTCTGAAGCAAAACCAAGAAATGTGAATGAACTGTGGAATGTTGTTAAAGAATCTTGGAGTGGAATGACAGCTGAAAGGTGCCACAAGTTGGTTGACTCCATGCCTCGCAGATCAATCAATCAATCAACTTTTTACTTGTATAGCGCCAAATCACAACAAACAGTTGCCCCAAGGCGCTCCACATTGCAAGGCAAGGCCATACAATAATTATGAAACACAGTCTACGTCTAAAGCAACATAACCAAGGGATGGTCCAGGGTCACCCGATCCAGCCCTAACTATAAGCCTTAGTGAAAAGGAAAGTTTTAAGCCTAATCTTAAAAGTAGAGAGGGTATCTGTCTCCCTGATCTGAATTGGGAGCTGGTTCCACAGGAGAGGAGCCTGAAAGCTGAAGGCTCTGCCTCCCATTCTACTCTTACAAACCCTAGGAACTACAAGTAAGCCCGCAGTCTGAGAGCGAAGCGCTCTAATGGGGTAATATGGTACTACGAGGTCCCTAAGATAAGATGGGACCTGATTATTCAAAACCTTATAAGTAAGAAGAAGAATTTTAAATTCTATTCTAGCATTAACAGGAAGCCAATGAAGGGAGGCCAACACGGGTGAGATATGCTCTCTCCTGCTAGTCCCCGTCAGTACTCTAGCTGCAGCATTCTGAACCAACTGAAGGCTTTTTAGGGAACTTTTAGGACAACCTGATAATAATGAATTACAATAGTCCAGCCTAGAGGAAATAAATGCATGAATTAGTTTTTCAGCATCACTCTGAGACAAGACCTTTCTGATTTTAGAGATATTGCGTAAATGCAAAAAGGCAGTCCTACATATTTGTTTAATATGCGCTTTGAATGACATATCCTGATCAAAAATAACTCCAAGATTTCTCACAGTATTACTAGAGATCAGGGAAATGCCATCCAGAGTAACGATCTGGTTAGACACCATGCTTCTAAGATTTGTGGGGCCAAGTACAATAACTTCAGTTTTATCTGAGTTTAAAAGCAGGAAATTAGAGGTCATCCATGTCTTTATGTCTGTAAGACAATCCTGCAGTTTAGCTAATTGATGCGTATCCTCTGGCTTCATGGATAGATAAAGCTGGGTATCATCTGCGTAACAATGAAAATTTAAGCAATACCGTCTAATAATACTGCCCAAGGGAAGCATGTATAAAGTGAATAAAATTGGTCCTAGCACAGAACCTTGTGGAACTCCATAATTAACTTTAGTCTGTGAAGAAGATTCCCCATTTACATGAACAAACTGTAATCTATTAGACAAATATGATTCAAACCACCGCAGCGCAATGCCTTTAATACCTATGACATGCTCTAATCTCTGTAATAAAATTTTATGGTCAACAGTATCAAAAGCAGCACTGAGGTCCAACAGAACAAGCACAGAGATAAGTCCACTGTCCGAAGCCATAAGAAGATCATTTGTAACCTTCACTAATGCTGTTTCTGTACTATGATGAATTCTAAAACCTGACTGAAACTCTTCAAATAGACCATTCCTCTGCAGGTGATCAGTTAGCTGTTTTACAACTACCCTCTCAAGAATCTTTGAGAGAAAAGGAAGGTTGGAGATTGGCCTATAATTAGCTAAGATAGCTGGGTCAAGTGATGGCTTTTTAAGTAATGGTTTAATTACTGCCACCTTAAAGGCCTGTGGTACATAACCAACTAACAAAGATAGATTGATCATATTTAAGATTGAAGCATTAAATAATGGTAGGACTTCCTTGAGCAGCCTGGCAGGAATGGGGTCTAATAAGCATGTTGATGGTTTGGATGAAGTAACTAATGAAAATAACTCAGACAGAACAATCGGAGAGAAAGAGTCTAACCAAATACCGGCATCACTGAAAGCAGCCAAAGATAACGATACATCTTTGGGATGGTTATGAGTAATTTTTTCTCTAATAGTCAAAATTTTGTTAGCAAAGAAAGTCATGAAGTCATTACTAGTTAAAGTTAATGGAATACTCAGCTCAATAGAGCTCTGACTCTTTGTCAGCCTGGCTACAGTGCTGAAAAGAAACCTGGGGTTGTTCTTATTTTCTTCAATTAGTGATGAGTAGAAAGATGTCCTAGCTTCACGAAGGGCTTTCTTATAGAGCAACAAACTCTTTTTCCAGGCTAAGTGAAGATCTTCTAAATTAGTGAGACGCCATTTCCTCTCCAACTTACGGGTTATCAGCTTTAAGCTACGAGTTTGTGAGTTATACCACGGAGTCAGACACTTCTGATTTAAAGCTCTCTTTTTCAGAGGAGCTACAGCATCCAAAGTTGTCTTCAATGAGGATGTAAAACTATTGACAAGATACTCTAACTCCCTTACAGAGTCTAGGCAGCTACTCTGCTCTGTGTTGGTATATGACATTAGAGAACATAAAGAAGGAATCATATCCTTAAACCTAGTTACAGCGCTTTCTGAAAGACTTCTAGTGTAATGAAACTTATTCCCCACTGCAGGGTAGTCCATCAGGGTAAATGTAAATGTTATTAAAAAATGATCAGACAAAAGGGAGTTTTCAGGGAATACTGTTAAGTCTTCTATTTCCATACCATAAGTCAGAACAAGATCTAAAATATGATTAAAGTGATGGGTGGACTCATTTACTTTTTGAGCAAAGCCGATAGAGTCTAATAATAGATTAAATGCAGTGTTGAGGCTGTCATTCTCAGCATCTGTGTGGATGTTAAAATCGCCCACTATAATTATCTTATCTGAGCTAAGCACTAAGTCAGACAAAAGGTCTGAAAATTCACAGAGAAACTCACAGTAACGACCAGGTGGACGATAGATAATAACAAATAAAACTGGTTTTTGGGACTTCCAATTTGGATGGACAAGACTAAGAGACAAACTTTCAAATGAATTAAAGCTCTGTCTAGGTTTTTGATTAATTAATAAGCTGGAATGGAAGATTGCTGCTAATCCTCCGCCCCGGCCCGTGCTACGAGCATTCTGACAGTTAGTGTGACTCGGGGGTGTTGACTCATTTAAACTAACATATTCATCCTGCTGTAACCAAGTTTCTGTTAGGCAGAATAAATCAATACGTTGATCAATTATTATATCATTTACCAACAGGGACTTAGAAGAAAGAGACCTAATGTTTAATAGACCACATTTAACTGTTTTAGTCTGTGGTGCAATTGAAGGTGCTATATTATTTTTTCTTTTTGAATTTTTATGCTTAAATAGATTTTTGCTAGTTATTGGTGGTCTGGGAGCAGGCACCGTCTCTACGGGGATGGGGTAATAGGGGGATGGCAGGGGGAGAGAAGCTGCAGAGAGGTGTATAAGACCACAGCTCTGCCTCCTGGTCCCAACGCTAGACAGTCACAGTTTGGAGGATCCCAAAAAATTGGCCAGATTTCTAGAAATGAGAGCTGCTCCCTCTAAAGTGGGATGGATGCCGTCTCTCCTAACAAGACCAGGTTTTCCCCAGAAGCTTTGCCAATTATCAATGAAGCCCACCTCATTTTTTGGACACCACTCAGACAGCCAGCAATTCAAGGAGAACATGCGGCTAAACATGTCACTCCCGGTCTGATTGGGGAGGGGCCCAGAGAAAACAACAGAGTCCGACATTGTTTTTGCAAAGTTACACACCGATTCAATGTTAATTTTAGTGACCTCCGATTGGCGTAACCGAGTGTCATTACTGCCGACGTGAATTACAATCTTACCAAATTTACGCTTAGCCTTAGCCAGCAATTTCAAATGTCCTTCGATGTCGCCTGCTCTGGCCCCCGGAAGACAATTGACAATGGTTGCTGGTGTCGCTAACTTCACATTTCTCAAAACAGAGTCGCCAATAACCAGAGTTTGATCCTCGGCGAGTGTATCGTCGAGTGGGGAAAAACGGTTAGAGATGTGAACGGGTTGACGGTGTACACGGGGCTTCTGTTTAGGGCTACGCTTCCTCCTCACAGTCACCCAGTCAGCCTGCCTTCCCGACTGCACGGGGTCTGCCAGGGGGGAACTAACGGCGGCTAAGCTACCTTGGTCCGCACCGACTACAGGGGCCTGGCTAGCTGTAGAATTTTCCACGGTGCGGAGCCGAGCCTCCAATTCGCCCAGCCTGGCCTCCAAAGCTACGAATAAGCTGCACTTATTACAAGTACCGTTACTGCTAAAAGAGGCCGAGGAATAACTAAACATTTCACACCCAGAGCAGAAAAGTACGGGAGAGACAGGAGAAGCCGCCATGCTAAAACGCCTAAGAGCTAGTAGCTACGCTAAGCTAGCGGATTCCCAAACAGGGAATCCGACACTAGACAGGCTGTGGAGCAGCACAGGTAACGCACGACAACAGTGCTAAAATAAAATAAAAATCCACTAGACAGGCTGTGGAGCAGCACAGGTAACGCACAACAACAGTGCTAAAAAATAAAATAAAATAAAAATAAAAATCCACAGGACAGGCTGTGGAGCAGTACAGGCAACGCACGACAACAGTGCTAAAATAAAATAAAAATCCACTAGACAGGCTGTGGAGCAGCACAGGTAACGCACGACAACAGTGCTAAAAAATAAAATAAAAATAAAAATCCACTGGACAGGCTGTGGTGCAGCACAGGCAACGCACGACAACAGTGCTAAAACAAAATAAAAATCCACTGGACAGGCTGTGGAGCAGCACAGGTAACGCACGACAACAGTGCTAAATCAAAATCCACTGGACAGGCTGTGGAGCAGCACAGGTAACGCACGACAACAGCGCCAAAAAAATAAAATAAAATAAAAATAAAAATCAAAATCCACTGGACAGGCTGTGGAGCAGCACAGGTAACGCACGACAACAGTGGTAAAAAATAAAATAAAAATCCACTGGACAGGCTGTGGAGCAGCACAGGCAACGCACGACAACAGTGCTAAAACAAAATAAAAATCCACTAGACAGGCTGTGGAGCAGCACAGGTAACGCACGACAACAGCGCCAAAAAAAAATAAAAAATAAAAATAAAAATAAAAATCCACTGGACAGGCTGTGGAGCAGCACAGGTAACGCACGACAACAGTGGTAAAAAATAAAATAAAAATCCACTGGACAGGCTGTGGAGCAGCACAGGTAACGCACGACAACAGTGCTAAAAAAAAAAAAAAATAAATAAAAATCCACTGGACAGGCTGTGGAGCAGCACAGGTAACACACGACAACAGTGGTAAAAAATAAAATAAAAATCCACTAGACAGGCTGTGGAGCAGCACAGGTAACACACGACAACAGTGCTAAAAAAAATAAAATCAAAATCAAAATCCACTGGACAGGCTGTGGAGCAGCACAGGTAACGCACGACAACAGTGCTAAAAAAATAAATAAATAAATAATAATAAAATAAAAATCCACTGGACAGGCTGCGGAGCAGCACAGGTAACACACGACAACAGTGGTAAAAAATAAAATAAAAATCCACTAGACAGGCTGTGGAGCAGCACAGGTAACACACGACAACAGTGCTAAAAAAAATAAAATCAAAATCAAAATCCACTGGACAGGCTGTGGAGCAGCACAGGTAACGCACGACAACAGTGCCAAAAAATAAAATAAAAATCCACTGGACAGGCTGTGGAGCAGCGCAGGTAACACACGACAACAGTGCTAAAAATAAAATAAAAATCCACTGGACAGGCTGTGGAGCAGCACAGGCAACGCACGACAACAGCGCTAAAATAAAATAAAAATCCACTGAACAGGCTGTGGAGCAGCACAGGTAACGCACGACAACAGTGCTAAAAAATAAAATAAAAATCCACTGAACAGGCTGTGGAGCAGCACAGGTAACACATGACAACAGTGCTAAAAAATAAAATAAAAATCCACTGAACAGGCTGTGGAGCAGCACAGGTAACACACGACAACAGTGGTAAAAAATAAAATAAAAATCCACTGAACAGGCTGTGGAGCAGCACAGGTAACACACGACAACAGTGCTAAAAAATAAAATAAAAATCCACTGAACAGGCTGTGGAGCAGCACAGGTAACACACGACAACAGTGCTAAAAAATAAAATAAAAATCCACTGAACAGGCTGTGGAGCAGCACAGGTAACACACGACAACAGTGCTAAAATAAAATAAAAATCCACTAGGCAAGCTGTGGAGCAGCACGACAACAGTGCTAAAAAATAAAACAAAAATAAAAACGAAAGCGTTAGCAAGCTAGTTAGCCTACCAACGCTGATGAAGGCCAGCTGATAAAAGAGCTCCGTCGCGATGCTTCGACCGTTAGAGGTCTTCCTTAGGCGTTGGAGCACGGTGAAAAAGTAAAAAAAAAGTAAAAAAGTAAAAAAGTCTTGAAAAAGACTGTTAATTCAAAGAACTCAAACAGCTCAGTTCAAACAGCTAACAGATACAGCAGAACGCAGATGTGAAGAAATCATGAGAAACTGTGGTTATACAACTAAATACTATTTTAGTGATTCACAGGGTTGCTAAAAAAAGCAGTTTGAACATAATAGTTTTGAGTTTGTAGCATCAACAGCAGATGCTACTATTATTGTGAACACCCCCTTTTCTACTTTTTTTACTAATACCCCAATTTCATAGTGTGCATATCATGAATGCTTGGTCTTGTTGGATTTGTGAGAATCTACTGAATCTACTGGTACCTTGTTTCCCATGTAACAATAAGAAATATCCTCAAAACCTGGATTAATCTGTTTAGTCACATAGCACTACTATTATTCTGAACAGTACTGAATACGAGTATTATATACAACACATATAGATTATTAATGTCTTTCAAAGAAAAAAAAAATCAAATTTCAAGATGCGCATAGAACCTTTATGATTAAACATACGGAACAGTGTCTCACTGTTTTATGACACCTTGCCCTTTGTTCAATTCAAATGAAATTTTGAAGATTATCCAGCAGATGTCGCCATATTTAATTGTACCCACCTCCTTAATTGCATCAAATTCTTCAACATACTGAATCATTTCAACATAATTGCTTCATGCTCATTCAGGGGTATAAAAAGCTTCAGTTTATTCCTGACTACTGTCCAGTGTGAACCCCACCTCTCCCAGAATTGAGGGATTTCCTTCAAGCAGACAGATGCATATTTCTTTGTATGTTCATATTGTGATGTGTTGTGCTTGCAGAGTATGTATCAGATATATCTGCTCTCTGATGCCTTTCATTCTTCTTGTTTTGACATCCCAGGTCCGGGTTCTGGCCATTGTGCTAAGAGGAGAAAATGTGAACTATCACTGCCTCCTGTGTTGTCAGGGGCAACCATACGTCTCTGCATGCAGCAGGCGCATCCACTCAGACCACTTTTGGTTTCCGTATGGGACAGCAGACATCATGTGTTCTCTGCCTCCCGGGTGTGAGACGCCCTCTCACATCACTGTGACCTCTGCTGCAACTGAAGGTACTGAGTAAGATTTCAGTCTTTTTGCCATTAAAATGAAAATAAACTAAGCATGAAGACCAAAGGTCAAAAAGCACATATTTTTAGGTTGTTATCATCCAATAAGTTATTATTATTGTTATTGTTTTTGTTGTTGTTATTGTTATTATTGTTATTATTATTATTATTATTATAAAAGCAGGGGTGGTGGCCAAGTGGTTAATGCGCTTGGTTTCAGTTCAGAAGGTTCCGGGTTCAAATCCCACCCCTGACACATTTCTCCATGTAATGTGGAGTTGCGTCAGGAAGGGCATCCGGCGTAAAACTTGTGCCAATTCAACATGCAGATCCACCTTGGATTTGCTGTGGCGACCCCAAGTGCAAACAAGGGAGCAGCCGAAGGGACTGACTTTTACTATCATCCAATAAGTCTGCTTTTACTTGATAAACAGTGGGTGGAGCTTCATAATTTTGTATTTTAAGTGAGTGATGACCCTTAAACCTGGAACCAGTTGTGAAAGTGTAGTGACACGGACCCACAACAGGGGGCGCAAATGAACGGTCAATAGATGAGCTAAAAAGTAACAATTTAATGTTGTGAAATGTGCACAACGAAATACAGACAATCTCAGAATATAATTACAGTCAAATCACAAAGGTGACGTGTGGGCAGGCTCGAGGATAGAAGACATCTGTCCTGAGAAGAGCCGGAACCACACGATTTCCGCCGCCACCGAACCTGGTGAATACTGGAGCCGCCAAGTCCCGAATTCCCAGGTGATCACCGTCCCCGACTGTCGGATCTGGTACTGCTGGCGAAGAACAAAGACAGTCAAGTGTGGGTGTGTGTACACCCAGTAACAACAATGGTGGGAATGCCACCTCCACCTCTCACTCAATACGGTGATGAATGTACAGTGATCCCTCAGAGGAAAAGAGTGCCGTCCTGCACTCACTCAGCCTCCACAGGAAGAGGGACCGGTACTCCTGCAAACACTCACAATATACAGATATAGATGGACAATAATATTCTTCATTGAAAGATACAACAGAGATTTAACATTTTCTATGAATGAATGAATGAATGAAAACTGTTTATTTCGAACATTTGATACAACAACAATTACAAGATAGATCAGTAAAGACAACAACAAAAAAGTTCCTACTGTGTACCCAACATGTCCGAAAAGGGGTAGGGTGAAGCATCAGCTTATTTATCCCTACCCCTTCTTCCCCACAACCAGTAATACCCTTTGCCACATATGCACATAGATTCCTACACACCTAAACCGATATCAATATATATATATATACATATATATATACACATACATATACACATCAACATACACATACATACACATATACATACACATATATACACATATACATATATACACATATATATACACAAACATAAATATACACCTACACATACCTACTTACATACAAAATACTATATATTTACAAGCTGAAGCAAAAAACAAAAACACCCTAGATAAACACAAATGGCTGAGGATATTACCTCCAATGAAGTACGATATCTCGATGAGGTGGAGATGACGTCTGGGTTTTATGGAGTGAGATGATGAAGAATGAGTGACAGCTGTCAAGAAATAATGAGTAACAGCTGTCACTCCCGGCTGTGTCCGTGGCGGCAGCGCCCTCTCGTGCCTGAAGCCCGCACTTCAGGCAGGGCGCCCTCTGGTGGTGGGCCAGCAGTACCTCCTCTTCTGGCGGCCCACACAACAGCCACTTTGGGATCCGTGTGTTTTTCGGATCCAGAAACCACGGACAGTTCAGATCACCTACCAGTGAAGGAATGGAGACATTTAGGAGACGTGGCAGTGGAATTTTGAGCCAAACCTTTGAGCAAAATATCAGAAAGTGGCCTGAAGACTGAAGGAGAAGCATACTGTTATGATTTTTTTTTTTTTTTTTTTTTTTTTTAATAAGAATAATAGGATGTCAAAGAAGTCTTTGACGAGAAGAAGTGGAAAAGTCAGGGCTGTGAAATGAAAATTGCGAAATCCGAGGAAAATTTGCAGGGGGGGGGGGGGGTACAGCTCCCCAGGAGCCGGGGTCTAGGGCCCTATCGGGCCCCAGAATTTAATTTTTATCTAATGATACTTTTTCAGCATCTCCTGGAAGAACAAATCTCAAAATTAGTGGATATTTAAATGATCCTCTATTCAACCTTTTATTTGACCTGTCAATGATGATGTTGAAATAACAGAATATGACGTGGATGTAGGACCTGGATTGATTTTTCTTTTAATTGTAAACCTAATTATGCATTAACTCAGAACATTTAAACTACATGAAATTTATGTAGACTGTAAAGACTGTTACTGTATTTCAAAAACCACAAATAAAGATTGGTGAATATTTGGAAAATCATGGTAAAATATCAATAATATACAGTTATAGACTTTTGATGAGGTGTACCCGTGATTATGCGGACCATTATCCTGACCAGGTCCGCATAATCACGGGTACACCGAAATTAAAAGTCTATAACTGTTTTATTATATGGTAAACAAGAAAATTGGGAGTTTGTCAAACATAATAAAACTGAAAAATCAATCTCAAGTTTCAGCTCTTTATTATTACTGTCATACTGCACCAACAGGTCCAAAATACTTCATGAGCACAATCTCTAAAGCCCCTTTCACACCGGGGCTGCCTCGAGCTTCCTGTGGTGTCATGACGACGCAGGAATATCTGCGTTAGGTGCAGCAGGAGGCAGAGTGAAGGTGAGAACGCAGCCTGCAGGTTCTCTGCACAGAGGAATCAGAGTGCAGTTTGGCTGCAGACAGACTGTGCACTCTGACTTACCTTCTAGTTTATATTTGTGCTGAGCTGCAGCTCTGCACTCTGAGTTCTGTTATAGTTTATCTTTCCTACTTTGACCGCGAGATGCGCGTGCGCACGCGCGCGAACGAACCGTCTGCGATTGGAGATATGGAGTTATACTTGATGCGGACATGTCCTGTCAATCAGTCTGTGAGTAGGACTTTTATGGACTGTATTTAAAGACATTTGTGAGAGAAAACCGAGAAGCTGCTGCAGCCAGCAGTGTTTGTTTGTTTTTTTTTTCTGTGCCCTTAGTTTTTACTGCATTGTGTACACGGCGTCGCCATGACGACGCACGACGCAACTCGAAGCGGGCCAAAGTAGGCGTTGTATCGCGTTATCCGATTGGGGTCGTTATCGATAGATGGCGTCACTCGATTGGGTAGCACTACTGCACGCGAGGTGTACTCGGCTCCACCAGCGGTCAACTCGGCGTGTGGTACAGCTCAGAAAGTGGCGAACGGGCCAATCAGAAGCTGGTAAAATCACGTACCATATAATAACATACCTTATAGTAAAGAGTCACTTATATTCTTGTGTAAATTCATGCAGCCTAAATCCATTCAAAGCCACATTGTCTTTTTTACAATGAAAGAAAGTCTAGATTAGTGAAAAAAGTCACATAATCTTATCTAAAATCCTGTTTGAACAACAGAATGTGTTGTGTGGGCCGCCAGAAGAGGAGGTACTGCTGGCCCACCACCAAAGGGCACCCTGCCTGAAGTGCGGGCTTCAGGCACGAGAGGGCGCTGCCGCCACGGACACAGCCGGGAGTGACAGCTGTCACTCATTAATTCCTGACAGCTGTCACGCATTCTACATCATCGCACTCCATAAAACCCAGACGTCATCTCCACCTCATCGCCGAGATATCGTACTTCATTAGAGGTAATATCCTCAGCCTTTTTGTAGTATTTTGTAAACAGTTTATTGTGAGTGTTTGCAGGAGTACCGGTCCTTTTTGTGGAGGCTGTGCAAGACGGCACTCTTTTTCCTCTGAGCGATCGCTGCAACTTATTGAGTGAGAGGTGGAGGTGGCATTCCCACCATTGTTGTTACTGGGTGTGCACACACCCACACTTGACTGTCTTTGTTCTCGCCAGCAGTACCAGATCCGACAGTCGGGGACGGTGATCACCTGGGAATTCGGGACTTGGCGGCTCCACTATTCACCAGGTTCTGTGGCAGCGGAAATCGTGTGGTTCCGGCTCTTCTCAGGATGGACATCTTCTATCCTCGAGCCTGCCCACACGTCACCTTTTGTGGATTGACTGTAATTATATTCTAAGATTGTCTGTATGTTCGTTGTGCACATTTCACAACATTAAATTGTTACTTTTTGGCTCATCTATTGGCCGTTTATTTGCGCCCCGTGTTGTGGGTCCGTGTCACTACACTTTCACAACAGGATATCTCGGCCAGCGTCATGGACTCCGAGGGGCGTCACCCGGCTGTTGAACGACCAATGGGAGAGCAGGGAGTGCAGGCGTCTGCAGGAGGCGTGATTGGTGAGCTGCAGCACATTCTCGCCGCCTTCACGGCTCAGTTGGATCAAATGACCGAGCAAAACATCCTTCTGAACCGCAGGGTGGAGGCTCTCTCCGCACAGATGGCGGCGAGCGCTCAGGGCGCTGCTGCAGCTCCTCCTACTGTCGACCCTGTGCAGGATATGAACGTTCCAGTGGTGGTTCAACAACCCCTCCCACCATCCCCTGAAGCATACATAAGCCCTCCTGAGCCGTACGGAGGTTGTGTGGAGACGTGCGTGGATTTTCTCATGCAGTGTTTGCTCGTCTTCGCACAACATCCCGTCATGTATGCGTCAGATGCTAGTAAAATAGCTTATGTGATTGCTCTGCTTCGGGGTAAAGCACGCGCCTGGGCTACGGCGCTCTGGGAACAGAACTCACGGTTGTTATCAGCATACACTAGGTTTGTGGGGGAGTTCAGAACAGTGTTTGATCACCCTAACAGAGGAGAGACCGCTTCAACCGTGCTGCTGTCAATGAGACAGGGACGCGAGAGCGTAGCTGCTTATGCAGTCAACTTCCGCATCGCGGCTGCGAGGTCCGGCTGGAATAACGTTGCGCTCCGCGCCGCCTTCATAATCGGACTGTCGTTGGTCCTGAAGGAGCAGCTGGTAGCTAAGGAGGAACCGCAGGATTTAGATGGGCTTATCGATCTCGTTATACGGTTAATCAATCAATCAATCAATCAATTTTTTTATATAGCGCCACATCACAACAAACAGTTGCCCCAAGGCGCTTTATATTGTAAGGCAAGGCCATACAATAATTATGTAAAACCCCAACGGTCAAAACGACCCCCTGTGAGCAAGCACTTGGCTACAGTGGGAAGGAAAAACTCCCTTTTAACAGGAAGAAACCTCCAGCAGAACCAGGCTCAGGGAGGGGCAGTCTTTTGCTGGGACTGGTTGGTGCTGAGGGAGAGAACCAGGAAAAAGACATGCTGTGGAGGGGAGCAGAGATCGATCACTAATGATTAAATGCAGAGTGGTGCATACAGAGCAAAAAGAGAAAGAAACAGTGCATCATGGGAACCCCCCAGCAGTCTACGTCTATAGCAGCATAACTAAGGGATGGTTCAGGGTCACCTGATCCAGCCCTAACTATAAGCTTTAGCAAAAAGGAAAGTTTTAAGCCTAATCTTAAAAGTAGAGAGGGTGTCTGTCTCCCTGATCTGAATTGGGAGCTGGTTCCACAGGAGAGGAGCCTGAAAGCTGAAGGCTCTGCCTCCCATTCTACTCTTACAAACCCTAGGAACTACAAGTAAGCCTGCAGTCTGAGGGCGAAGCGCTCTATTGGGGTGATATGGTACTACGAGGTCCCTAAGATAAGATGGGACCTGATTATTCAAAACCTTATAAGTAAGAAGAAGAATTTTAAATTCTATTCTAGAATTAACAGGAAGCCAATGAAGAGAGGCCAATATGGGTGAGATATGCTCTCTCCTTCTAGTCCCCGTCAGTACTCTAGCTGCAGCATTTTGAATTAACTGAAGGCTTTTTAGGGAACTTTTAGGACAACCTGATAATAATGAATTACAATAGTCCAGCCTAGAGGAAATAAATGCATGAATTAGTTTTTCAGCATCACTCTGAGACAAGACCTTTCTGATTTTAGAGATATTACATAAATGCAAAAAAGCAGTCCTACATATTTGTTTAATATGCGCTTTGAATGACATATCCTGATCAAAAATGACTCCAAGATTTCTCACAGTATTACTAGAGGTCAGGGTAATGCCATCCACAGTAAGGATCTGGTTAGACACCATGTTTCTAAGATTTGTGGGGCCAAGTACAATAACTTCAGTTTTATCTGAGTTTAAAAGCAGGAAATTAGAGGTCATCCATGTCTTTATGTCTGTAAGACAGTCCTGCAGTTTAGCTAATTGGTGTGTGTCCTCTGGCTTCATGGATAGATAAAGCTGGGTATCATCTGCGTAACAATGAAAATTTAAGCAATACCGTCTAATAATACTGCCTAAGGGAAGCATGTATAAAGTGAATAAAATTGGTCCTAGCACAGAACCTTGTGGAACTCCATAATTAACTTTAGTCTGTGAAGAAGATTCCCCATTTACATGAACAAATTGTAATCTATTAGACAAATATGATTCAAACCACCGCAGCGCAGTGCCTTTAATACCTATGGCATGCTCTAATCTCTGTAATAAAATTTTATGGTCAACAGTATCAAAAGCAGCACTGAGGTCTAACAGAACAAGCACAGAGATGAGTCCACTGTCCGAGGCCGTAAGAAGATCATTTGTAACCTTCACTAATGCTGTTTCTGTACTATGATGAATTCTAAAACCTGACTGAAACTCTTCAAATAGACCATTCCTCTGCAGATGATCAGTTAGCTGTTTTACAACTACCCTTTCAAGAATTTTTGAGAGAAAAGAAAGGTTGGAGATTGGCCTATAATTAGCTAAGATAGCTGGGTCAAGTGATGGCTTTTTAAGTAATGGTTTAATTTCTGCCACCTTAAAAGCCTGTGGTACATAGCCAACTAACAAAGATAGATTGATCATATTTAAGATCGAAGCATTAAATAATGGTAGGGCTTCCTTGAGCAGCCTGGTAGGAATGGGGTCTAATAAACATGTTGATGGTTTGGATGAAGTAACTAATGAAAATAACTCAGACAGAACAATCGGAGAGAAAGAGTCTAACCAAATACCGGCATCACTGAAAGCAGCCAAAGATAACGATACGTCTTTGGGATGGTTATGAGTAATTTTTTCTCTAATAGTTAAAATTTTGTTAGCAAAGAAAGTCATGAAGTCATTACTAGTTAAAGTTAATGGAATACTCAGCTCAATAGAGCTCTGACTCTTTGTCAGCCTGGCTACAGTGCTGAAAAGAAACCTGGGGTTGTTCTTATTTTCTTCAATTAGTGATGAGTAGAAAGATGTCCTAGCTTTACGGAGGGCTTTTTTATAGAGCAACAGACTCTTTTTCCAGGCTAAGTGAAGATCTTCTAAGTTAGTGAGACGCCATTTCCTCTCCAACTTACGGGTTATCTGCTTTAAGCTACGAGTTTGTGAGTTATACCACGGAGTCAGGCACTTCTGATTTAAAGCTCTCTTTTTTAGAGGAGCTACAGCATCCAAAGTTGTCTTCAATGAGGATGTAAAACTATTGACGAGATACTCTATCTCACTTACAGAGTTTAGGTAGCTACTCTGCACTGTGTTGGTATATGGCATTAGAGAACATAAAGAAGGAATCATATCCTTAAACCTAGTTACAGCGCTTTCTGAAAGACAATCGGTTGGAGGAACGCCGTCAGGAGCGAGGCGAAGGACGTGACCGGATACGCGCCGCCCCTCTCCCTTCCGGGTTCGAAAAGGGGCCGCCCTCCCCACGCTCCACAGCCGCAGCGCTCTGTGGGGCAACAGCTCCCCCTGCTGACGTTGTTAGGGAAACGCACAGGGCCAAAATGAGGAGGCTGATCCGCGGGGAGTGTTTTCTCTGCAGCTCAAAGGAGCACATACAGAAAAACTGCCCCAAACGGCCAAAACAACAACCGCCCTCAGAGACTGGGCTAAGGGGGGGTCAAAACATTCACGTGAGACACACACAGATTGCCACACGACTCCCAGTTACAATCCTGAGCGGGGATTTAACCCTTCAAGCCCCAGCACTGGTGGACACGGGGTCAGAAGGGAATCTGCTAGACAGCAGATGGGCAAGGGAGCTTGGGCTCCCTCTGGTGGCGCTTCCTTCGCCAGTGCAGGTGCGGGAACTAGATGGCACCCTCCTCCCTTTAATCACACACATGACACAACCAGTAACTCTGGTGGTGTCTAGAAACCATCGGGAGGAGATTGAGTTTTTTGTAACTCCTTCTACCTCCCGCGTGATTTTGGGCATCCCATGGATGTTGAAGCACAATCCCCAGATTGATTGGCCATCTGGGGTGGTGGTTCAGTGGAGCGAAACCTGCCATCGGGGGTGTTTAGGATCCTCGGTTCCTCCCGGTTCACAGGCTAAGGAGGAGGTCAAAGTCCCTCCCAATCTGACGGCAGTGCCGGTTGAGTACCACGATCTTGCTGACGTCTTCAGCAAGGATCTGGCACTCACCCTTCCCCCGCACCGTCCGTACGATTGTGCCATTGATTTGGTTCCAGGCGCTGAGTTCCCGTCCAGCAGGCTGTACAACCTCTCACGACCTGAGCGCGAATCAATGGAGACCTACATCCGGGACTCATTAGCTGCCGGTCTGATCCGGAACTCCACCTCCCCGATGGGTGCAGGTTTCTTTTTTGTGGGCAAGAAAGATGGCGGACTCCGTCCATGCATTGATTACAGGGGGCTGAATGAGATTATGGTTCGCAACCGATACCCGTTGCCATTGTTGGATTCCGTGTTCAGCCCCCTGCATGGAGCCAAAATCTTTACTAAGCTGGATCTTAGAAATGCGTATCACCTGGTTCGGATCCGGAAGGGAGACGAATGGAAGACGGCATTTAACACCCCGTTAGGTCACTTTGAGTACCTGGTCATGCCGTTCGGCCTCACCAACGCCCCCGCGACGTTCCAAGCCTTGGTTAACGACGTCTTGCGGGACTTCCTGCACCGATTCGTCTTCGTATATCTGGACGATATTCTCATCTTTTCTGCGGATCCTGAGACCCATGTCCAGCATGTACATCAGGTCCTGCAGCGGTTATTAGAGAACCGACTGTTTGTGAAGGGCGAGAAGTGCGAGTTTCACCGCACGTCTTTGTCCTTCCTGGGGTTTATAATCTCCTCTAACTCCGTCGCCCCTGATCCGGCCAAGGTTGCGGCGGTGAGAGATTGGCCCCAACCAACAAGCCGTAGGAAGCTGCAACAGTTCCTCGGCTTCGCTAATTTCTGTAGGAGGTTCATTAAGGGCTACAGTCAGGTAGTTAGCCCCCTGACAGCCCTGACCTCTCCAAAAGTTCCCTTCACCTGGTCGGATCGGTGCGAAGCCGCGTTCAAGGAGTTGAAACGACGGTTCTCTACTGCGCCAGTTTTGGTGCAGCCCGACCCTAGCCGCCAGTTCGTGGTTGAAGTGGACGCCTCTGACTCAGGGATAGGAGCCGTGCTATCCCAGAGCGGAGAGAGTTAAGGTTCTTCACCCGTGTGCCTACTTTTCTCGCAGGTTGACCCCAGCTGAACGGAACTATGACGTCGGCAATCGAGAACTCCTTGCAGTGAAAGAGGCTCTTGAGGAGTGGAGACACCTGTTGGAGGGAGCATCTGTGCCATTCACGGTTTTCACTGACCATCGGAACCTGGAGTATATCAGGACCGCCAAGCGGCTGAACCCCAGGCAAGCCCGCTGGTCACTGTTCTTCGGACGTTTTGACTTTCGGATCACCTATCACCCCGGGACCAAGAACCAGAGATTGGATGCCTTGTCCCGGGTACACGAAGACGAAGTCAAAACGGTGCTGTCGGATCCACCGGTGCCCATCATCCCGGAGTCCGCTATCGTGGCCACCCTCACCTGGGACGTGGAGAAGACCGTCCGGGAGGCCCTGGCACGGAGCCCGGACCCCGGAACCGGTCCGAAGAACCGTCTATACGTCCCACCAGAGGCCAGAGCTGCAGTCTTGGACTTCTGTCACGGTTCCAAGCTCTCCTGTCATCCAGAGGTGCGAAGGACCGTGGCAGTTGTCCGGCAGCGCTTCTGGTGGGCGTCTATGGAGGCCGACGTCCGGGAGTACATCCAGGCCTGCACCACCTGTGCCAGGGGCAAGGCTGACCACAAGAGGTCCCAAGGGCTTCTCCAGCCACTTCCTGTGCCTCATCGCCCCTGGTCCCATATCGGCCTGGATTTCGTCACGGGCCTCCCGCCGTCCCAGGGCAACACCACCATCTTCACGATAGTGGACCAATTCTCCAAGGCGGCCCACTTCGTGGCCCTCCCAAAGCTCCCAACAGCCCAGGAGACAGCAGACCTCCTGGTCCACCACGTCGTCCGTCTGCATGGGATACCCACCAACATCGTCTGTGATCGTGGTCCCCAGTTCTCCTCACGTCTGGAGGAGTTTCTGCCGGGAACTGGGGGCCACTGTGAGCCTCTCGTCCGGGTATCACCCGCAAACCAATGGACAGGCAGAACGGGCCAATCAGGAGTTGGAGCAAGCCCTGCGCTGCGTAACATCCGCACACCCGACGGCCTGGAGTGAACATCTGGCCTGGATCGAGTATGCGCATAACAGCCAGGTGTCCTCTGCCACCGGCCTCTCCCCGTTTGAGGTGTGTTTGGGGTATCAGCCCCCATTGTTTCCCGTGGTGGAGGGAGAGGTCGGTGTGCCCTCGGTCCAGGCCCACCTGCGGAAGTGCCGTCGGGTGTGGCGCTCCGCCCATTCTGCCTTGTTGAAGGCCCGGACGAGGGCGAAGACCCATGCGGACCACCGGCGATCCCCGGCCCCTGCTTACCAGCCCGGGCAGGAGGTGTGGCTGTCCACGAAGGACATCCCCCTCCAAGTGGACTTCCCCAAGTTGAAGGACCGTTACATTGGACCTTTCAAGATCCTCAAAATCCTCAGTCCTGCTGCAGTGAAGCTCCAACTCCCATCTTCACTGCGGATCCACCCGGTTTTTCATGTGTCCAGACTCAAGCCTCACCACACCTCGCCCCTCTGTGCTCCCGGTCCGGCGCCGCCTCCTGCCCGGATCATTGACGGGGAGCCGGCTTGGACAGTGCGCCGGCTCCTGGACGTCCGTCGAATGGGCCGGGGGTTCCAGTATTTGGTGGACTGGGAGGGGTATGGACCCGAAGAACGTTCCTGGGTGAAGAAAAGCTTCATCCTGGACCCGGCCCTCCTGGCCGATTTCTACCGCAGACACCCGGACAAGCCTGGTCGGGCGCCAGGTGGCGCCCATTGAGGGGGGGGTCCTGTTGTGTGGGCCGCCAGAAGAGGAGGTACTGCTGGCCCACCACCAAATGGCTCCCTGCCTGAAGTGCGGGCTTCAGGCACGAGAGGGCGCTTATTTTCCAGGGAGATAAAAAATTCTTACCGTGTTTCCTTAGAGAGCACAGTTCACTTTTCCCGTTTCTATTATCTTTCAGGTGTGTTGATGAAGCCAGCGACAATTCCACAGATTCTTGTCCTTGTCAGACATTTTCCAAACGGTCTTGCTCGCTATCTTCTCTCTGTGCAACGTCGGTCCGTGACACAGACATGCTGCACAAATCTTCTTTTAAAAACTTGAAAGCTCTAAAATTTTGGGATGTCCACATGCTAAGTTTAACTTAAGCGGTGCACAGGAGCCACACAGCGTCGCCGCAGCAACCAACCAGTCCCGCTTTATGACAGCTGTCGTAACAGTTATGCTTTGAGGGGCATTTGTCCTCCGCGAAACTCCACGGATCCGAGGAAACTGATTTGTATCTGTAACACACAGATCAGTGCCCACAGATTTATAAAACTTACACGATGTCGTAACAAAAAGAGAACGCTTTGCGATAAACATTTTAAAAACTCAGTGATGTTCACAATTAAAGAGTACATCACTAACACCCCACCTCCCCTCCCCAATGAGGAATCCCGCGGATCCGCGGAGTTTTCACAGCCCTGAAAAGTATCCAGTGGTGATATACAAAACGGATGGACAAAACTCATGGGCCCCACTCTCAGGTGGATGTGGGCCATGGATGACGTTGTGTCTCCGTCAGTGTAAGATTGTACCTTAACTTAACTGAGTAAGGTGAGTGTGTAAGGTTCTTGTTAGTCTCAACCTGCAGTTTGTTAAACAATTTTGCTGACATGAGTGTGACATTGGCAGCGGTGTCAATGAGGGCTTCCTGCTGAAAGGAATTTTCAAGTGTTACAGGCATGTATAGCTTTCGTGTTCCGACAGGTTGCACAAAAACTTTGGTTTGCATGGTTCATTTATGCTGACCCCGTCTGGGTTGGCACATGTTTTCTCCTCTCGGTTGATCTTGTCTCCAAGAGCGTTGCTGGAGAAGTAAGGTTGACCTTTTTGCAGTGTTTGGCCTTGAGCTTTGAGTCTAGGACTCGGGATTTGTGTCTGAGTCAGTCTGTGATCTTCCTCAGTCGTGTGAGACTGAGGGAATGATGCTGCTATGTGTGAAGGTGGAACCATACAGGTGATGGATAGCACATCAGCCTTTTGTTGATGGATCTCTTCCTTCAGCTCATAGATGATGTCTTGAAGGATGCTTAGAATTTCCTGCCTAAAGGTAAAGTTTTCACATTCGTCTGCAGGGGAAGTCCTGCTTTGGTGTTGGTTATCAGTTTGTCTTTCCCAGTTTTGTGGGTTTCTCCTGACATCTGGGTGCAAACTGTCCATGTTGTGTCTTTGAGTTTGGATCAGTCTTCAATCCAAAGTCGTGAGCATTTTGGGGGGACCACGGTCAATGTGGGCGTGGTCCACCTCAAATGCTTTGTGTGCATTGAGTAGATTTCTGCTTCCAGATTGAAGAGCTTGGTATAGAGCCTGTTTGAGCTTAGGTGAACCACAAGGGGTGCCTTTGAGTTCAAGGGCTGACAGTCGAGTGTTAACACTCAAAATGGAATGATGTTCAGTGGCTTTAGAGTCTCTTTTCTGTTGCTTTGTGAAACCTTTCAAAGCAAGATCATGCAAATACTATATGTTGGCTTCCTTGGGGTCCCCAAGGATTCCAAGATGATAACTGGTGGCAGGATGAAGGTTTTCAACAAACAAGGTTTTTGAAACTGAGATCTTCCTCCATGCCTGGCTCTTTGTGTGTACCAATGTACGCACATAGCAGACAGTTGTAATACAGGTGAGGAGATTATCTTCTCCCCGGTTTGATTTCCAGGGCGGCTGCTAAGCCTGTCTGAGCTGTGTGGTCGGAGAATTCTTTCTCCAGTGCCATACAACGCTTCTGAATGTCTTGTCTTTCCACTTCAGGTTGGCATTCAATGAACCTGCTAACCTCGCGGCTAGAAGTTCATCTGACAAGATAGATAAAGTGGTCACTAGTTGCTTGAGGAAATCTTCTGAGAGAATATCTGATGTCGTTCAAGTAAGCAGCAGCATCCAGGGAGCCATCAGGACTTGCCTCAAAGCGGGTTATATGTTGTGCGATCTTATCAAGTTCTCGATGAATGAGAACTGAAAGAGGCTGAGTGTGTGGAGGAGGATCATGAGGTGAGCTTTCAAATCAAATCAAATCAGTTTTATTTATATAGCGCCAAATCACAACAAACAGTTGCCCCAAGGCGCTTTATATTGTAAGGCAAAGCCATACAATAATTACGGAAAAACCCCAACGGTCAAAACGACCCCCTGTGAGCAAGCACTTGGTGACAGTGGGAAGGAAAAACTCCCTTTTAACAGGAAGAAACCTCCAGCAGAACCAGGCTCAGGGAGGGGCAGTCTTCTGCTGGGACTGGTTGGGGCTGAGGGGAGAGAATCAGGAAAAAGACATGCTGTGGAAGAGAGCAGAGATCAATCACTAATGATTAAATGCAGAGTGGTGCATACAGAGCAAAAAGAGAAAGAAACACTCAGTGCATCATGGGAACCCCCCAGCAGTCTAAGTCTATAACAGCATAACTAAGGGATGTTTCAGGGTCACCTGATCCAGCCCTAACTATAAGTTTAGCAAAAAGGAAAGTTTTAAGCCTAATCTTAAAAGTAGAGAGGGTGTCTGTCTGAATTGGGAGCTGGTTCCACAGGAGAGGAACCTGAAAGCTGAAGGCTCTGCCTCCCATTCTACTCTTACAAACCCTAGGAACTACAAGTAAGCCTGCAGTCTGAGAGCGAAGCGCTCTATTGGGGTGATATGGTACTATGAGGTCCCTAAGATAAGATGGGACCTGATTATTCAAAGCCTTATAAGTAAGAAGAAGAATTTTAAATTCTATTCTAGAATTAACAGGAAGCCAATGAAGAGAGGCCAATATGGGTGAGATATGCTCTCTCCTTCTAGTCCCTGTCAGTACTCTTTCAAGTGTCTCATGATACTTGACAAAGTTTTCTGGAGGACAAGAGCCTGTTTCCATGAAGGGAGGTGGAAAAAGTCCTCTGTGTGTACCTTTGGAGAGGAATTGGAGCTTTTCTCTCTCCATGTATTTTTGGTCAAAGTCATTCAGCTGTCTGAAGTGTTTCATGTGAGAATTTTCTAAGTCTTGTCTGAGTGAGAACACGTCTTTGCTCGTGAGCTCCAGCTGTTGGCAAGTTTCTGTCAGACGTAAGTGTATGTCAACAAGTTGTTTGCAAAGTTCCTGGTTCTTTGATTTTTCAAGAGCCAGAACTTGTCCGCATGTTTTAGTCTCATTTTGCAGGGTTGTCATTTCACAATGTGCCTGCTTGAGGTTGTCATTTAAGTCAGTGATTGTCTCATCACATTCGCTGGTAGTACTCATCACTGAGTACTGTGACTGTTACCTTTTCCTCTTTGATGCGTTGTTCAGCAAGGATCAAAGATGTTTCTGTCTCGTCTAGTCTCTGTTTTAATCGCTGGTTCTCCTTCTGTTCCTGGAATTGAGAAACAGATTGTGATAACAGAGATTCAACATGCTTCAGTTTGGTTAAAGCAGTTAAGGCTAATCTTCCTAGCATTTCAGATCATTTCTTTCCCTTTTGGGCTTTGTTCAAAGCTTGACTGTAGAGTTCAGACATTTCTGTGCTCACCTTCTTCTGTGTAGCAGATTGAAAGTTGTCGGCAAGTCCAGGTAATAACTCTGTGGTTAGATTGAATAGTATCTGCATGATTGAACTGTCTGAATCAGTGTGGCTGGAAGTGTCAGAGCCACTGGGCACACATGACTTTGCTGCAGAAGACAACAGAATTTTCAGTTTCCTGATGAGATAAGATCATCAGGTTAGCACAAGATGCACAATTATTTACAAAAATACCCATTACAGTTGTGTACGGAGAAATTGATTCGCTGTAAATGATTCTCAAATTTGTTTCAAAGGGAATTTCAAAATCTGAAAAGGAGAAGGAGTGTGTCCTTTAATTAGTAGTATCTGAAAATCAACTCTTAATTAATTAAGTTAAACAATTGAATAATTTGTGTTTTTAATTAATCACATTACTCCAGTGTTGAAATTATTTTAAGTCAAAGAATTAATTACCACATTAATCAGTTTAAAAGTGATTAAACGATACAATAAGTTTAATTGATCAGTGTCAGTTATTCACAAAAGAAAGCTGGTCAACTATTTACAAATTTGGCTTAACCTTTTTGGAACCTATTAGGATGCAATGTGGTCCGCCACCTGTAGGTGGGATCACTGATCAAAATGCTTGGAGAGTCAAGAAGAAATAACGGGATGAAGCTCTATCTCTGTGACATAACGTTGGGAAGGTGGTGGTGGGGGGGGGGGTGTCGGCATAACATGATTTTGCGGTGTGTCAGGCAATCATTTCCTGGGATGGAAGCGGAAGTTCGTGCAGCGTCGGTGAGTTGGCGGGATTTTTGAGTGAACAGCGTCGTGTTTTGCTGTATGACAACACGGTTTCATTTGCATAAGTGGTAGGAAATTTAGGATTTCTGATTACTGTAATTGGTTGCCTGTGGGGTGAGAGGGAAGTGGTTGTGGGGATATCGGCCGATGGCCTGTATAGGCCCGGTACTTCGGTGTGCCGACACCACTTTTCTTCTCTTAACGCCTGTGTGCTAGCGTTAGTGTATTTGATTACCTATGTCACGTTTAGGTCTTTGTGTCCATCATGCCCTCCTCGTCAGGCGGTGGTGACAAGGACAAGTTAAAAGTATTGGGAAAGCGTGAGAGATCAGATGTTTCTCTAGAGAAGGACAGAAGTAGAGGGGCGAAAATGACAAAATCCACAGCGGAATTTAAAGCTGTTTTCAAGCTTAAAGATCAGACTGGTGAGGGTTTCAGGGCTCTGAATCCTCTAAAAATTGCCAAATCGTTAAGGAGTATTGGTGATAACCTGAAGGCTCAGACTGCTCCTAATGGGGCTCTTTTGGTGTTCTGCTCCAGTGCGGATCTAATGACTAAGGCCCAAAAAATTGTTAAAATCTGTGGGAAAAAATTGGAAGTTTTCATCCCATAGCAGACTGAAGTGGTCAGAGGTGTTATATATAGTGTGTCTGCTGATGTGACTGAAAATGAAATTATGGAAAATATCAGTGGAGGGGAAGTTGTTGAAGTGAAGCATTTCAAAGCCTGTGAAGGGGACAGTCTTAGTACCCCAGTTCTGTTAACATTTAAAGGGAGCGTTCTTCCAGTGAGAGTGTTTATTGGCTGTCTGTCATATCCGGTTAGGGCCTATGTAAGACCCCCGCTGAGGTGCTTTAAATGCCAGCGGTTTGGCCACATGGCAGCTGCTTGTAGAGGTGACAAATTGTGCAAAATGTGGGGGAAGTCATGATATCTCAAACTGTGAAGGTCTTGCTCCTAAATGCTGCAACTTTGGGGGAAGTCATATGGCATCATTTAAAATGTGTACTCATTTCATGAAAGCTAAGCAAGTTCAAGAGGTCAAAGAGCAACACAAAATCTCATACGCTGATGCTGTAAAGAGGGTGGAAGGAGGGGTCCATCCCGTTGCTGCAGCTGGCTGTGCTGTGAATGAACCTGTACTGCACCATGCGTCCCCAGCCGTACCAGAACCCCAGAATTGTTTTGTGGTCCATAAGGAGGCTTTGCTGGCCTAGAGAGAAAAGGTCAAGGTCTGATATTATCATGTTTGTAGCTGAGGCTGCCAACAGATTCTTGGGGCTCAAAAACTTTTCTCCCCAGACACTGCATGAGTTCATGAGGATGAGTCGGGTGAGCCGAGTTGAAAGGGAAGTGGAAATGGAAGGGGATGATGAAGATGGTGCCTTTTTGATGTGTATCATTGATGTTGCTTAATCTCTTTGTTATGGTTTGTATTTTGCAGTGTAATGCAAGAAGCCTTACTGCAAATGGACAGGAACTCAAGAAATTTATTAGGGACTGTCAGTCAAAGCCAGATTTTATTTGTGTCCAAGAAACATGGCTCAAGCCGAACCTTGACTTTGTTATTCCAGGTTATGTGTGCCTCCGTAAGGACAGACCTGATAGGATTGGTGGTGGATGTGCCACATTTATTAGAACAGGTATCCAGTACAAATGCTGTGAGTGGGAGGGGTTGTTTGAGTATCAGATAATTGAACTTTGGTCTAATGGAGGTTGGTTGTCTTTGGTTAATTGTTACAATCCATGTAAACCTTTGATTTTGGCAGAGCTTGAGGATATTTTTAGCAGAGCTGGTTCATCTGTGGTGTGGGTGGGGGATTTTAATGCCCACAACCCATTGTGGGGAAGTCAGGAAACGGATTCAAATGGGGCTGTAATTGAAGATTTTCTCGAGGTTGCAAACTTAGTAATTATGAACACGAGTGCACGGACTCGATTAGACATTCATTCAGGAATAGGATCATGTCTGGATCTTGCATTTACCTCCCCAAGGCTGGCACGGGTAGGGAGTTGGGAAGTGTTGGAGGACTCACTGGGAAGTGACCACTTTCCTGTCCTCAGCCGGTTCACTAGGTCAGTGCCAGTGGATCTTGGGGAAAGAATTGCTAGGTTTAATTTTTCTCTGGCTAACTGGGCTGGATTCAGTGAGGGTACAGCGGCGGGTGTAGAAGGCATAGGTAGTGATGGATCAGTGAATGAGCTGTGTGATTCCTTAACAACAATGATTATGAAGGTGGCATCGGAAACAATTCCCTGTAGGAAAAATTTTGGAAATCGTGCTATCGTTCCCTGGTGGAATAAGGAGTGTGATAGGGCAGTGAGAAGAAGAAAACAGGCTTTTGTTAGGGTGCGGAAATACCCCACACTGGAAAATGTTGTTGAATTTAAGCGGTGTAGAGCAATGGCAAGGAAAACAATAAAAGCAGAAAAGAAAAAATGCTGGAGACAGTTTTGTAGCACCCTTGGTCCAGACAACCCTGTTCGGCAGTTGTGGAGCAGGATCCACCGGATGTCTGGAAAGTATGTGAGCTCAGCCATGCCAGTTCTTAGTGATGGGCATAAGGAAGCACTTAATTGTAAAGAAAAGGCAGACGTGTGTTAAGACCTTTCAGGATGTTCATAACTCAAGGTTTCTAGGAGAAGACATGCTTAGGCTAAGGGAGGTGTTGCTGGTGGAGAACAGGTTTAAATTAGCAGGAGTACCTTAGACGGATAGCCAGTATAATTTATATTTTTCTTATAGAGAGTTGGAAGATGCTATTCAAGCTGGTGCTAACACCACTCCAGGGCAGGATGGAATTAGCTATAAGCTGTTGCAGCATCTGGATGAAGGGACGATGCATGAAATTTTATCACTGTTTAATTATATCTGGGAGGAAGGAAATTTGCCAAAGGCTTGGAAGCATGCTGTTGTGGTCCCAATACTGAAACCAGGAAAGGATCCGTCCTCTCCCTCATCTTACAGGACAATAGATTTGACATCTGTGTTGTGTAAGGTGATGGAGAGGATTGTAACCAGTATACTTGTGTATTTTCTTGCAACTAGCGGGTTTTTTGTTAATTACCAGAATGGGTTTAGAGGAGGGAGGAGTACTGTCGATTCGGTGGCAGTATTAGAGAGATAGAAGAGATATTAGGAGAGCTATTATAAATAAGGAGGCTGTACTTGCTGTTTTCTTAGATATAGAAAAAGCTTATGATAGTATGTGGAGGGAAGGATTACTTATAAAACTGTTTCATGGGAGGCTGTTTCATTGGATTAAGAATTTTCTAAGCGGTCGATCAATTCAGGTAAGGGTGGGAAGTGTGCATTCAGAGCCAGCAGGAGTAGCTAATGGTACTCCGCAAGGGGCAGTTATAAGTCTCGTCTTATTTAATGTTATGATTAATGATATCTTTGAAAATGTTGATAGTAGGTTTGGCAAATCTCTCTTTGCTGATGATGGTGCCATCTGGAGGAGTGGGAGGAATTTTAAGTATGTATTTTCTCAAACACAGAAAGCCCTGGACCAAGTTGTGGGGGCTTAAGTTGTCCATTGAAAAAAGTAAATTTATGATTTTTGGGTCAAAAAGAAAGATTCCATCCGAGAGCCTCTGCATGTACGGCTCATCAATTGAAAGGGTCAAAGTTTTCAAATTTTTAGGGGTGTGGTTTGATGAAAAGCTGATCTGGAAAACACATATAAGGAAAGTAATAAACAAGTGTGAGAAGGTAATTAACATCATGAGAAGTCTGTCGGGCAGTGGATGGGGAGCAGAGAGATACACCTTAATGCAAATTTATAGGGCCATGATTAGGCCCATTTTGGATTATGGGTGTGTAGTTTTTGGGAGTGCTTCCTAGACAATATTGTGCCATCTGGACCGTGTACAAGCCAGAGCCTTGAGAGTCTGTTGTGGGACCTTCAGGACTACACCTGTTCCAGCTCTGCTTGTGAAGATGGGAGAGAGCCCTCTACAGTTAAGAAGGGAAAAACTGGGGGTGCATTATTGGGTTAGGGTTGCTGGGTCCAGCAGTAGCCTAGCAGCTAAATGTCTCGTGGATGAGTGTGGGGAGTTCAGCAGGAAGCAGGAAAAAGCAGGATTTATTAGCCATATTGTGAAGGTAGCAGGCAGTATGGGGCTTCAAAAGGACACTCTCGTGGGGTTAAGGTGGCCGTCAGTGCCATTCTGGCGCCTGCCTGAGCCTGAGGTAAATGTTGAGCTGATGGACATGGATAAAGGAGCTGCTGCTAGGCACCTTAAAGTGTATTTACATGCGCAGGAGGATTCTGTTCTAATTTACACCGATGGGTCTAAAGAGGGACAATCACAAAAAACTGGCTTTGGGATGTTCATTGCTGAACCACAAGTTAGGCAGAGTGTGCATGTGACTAATAACCTTTCTGTGTTCTCTGCTGAGCTTCTTGCGATCTTGTGGGCGGTGCGGTGGAAGAAGAGCAGGTGGTAGAAGAGCATTGGCCCACACCCTCCATTATCCTTTTCTCATTCTGCAGCTGCATTATTGGCCCTTAGACACAGGACATCTCAGGCGCGCCGATATACTGTTTGAGATTTTGTGCTGTCTCCAACAAATTGAGAACAGGGACTCTGTTTGCTTGGGTCCCTGGGCATTCTGGTGTTGTAGGAAATGAGATAGCTGATGCATTGGCCAAAGAATCACTTTGCAGAGGTACTATTGACCTTCACCTTGCACTGGGGAAGCACGAATGTTATAGTATATGCAGCAGGTGTCTCCAAAATCGGTGGCAGGAAGAATGGGAGCACAGGGGTAGGCTTTATTTTTCTTGTTAGCCGTCAGTTCAGGTCAGTAGGCAGCTCCGGGCTTCTTGTCGTAGGGATGAGGTTGTCTTTACTAGAATGAGACTGGGGCACTGTGGCCTTGCAGTGTGCTTGTTTAGGATGGGTAAACATGCTGACGGATTGTGTGAGTATGGTAGCCTTGAAACAGTTATTCACGTGTTGTTGTCATGCAGCAAATACAGCAGAGAAAGGCAGCACCTTTTTTTTGGAACTGGCTGATCTTGGACTGACAACATTTTCCTTTAAGTCCCTTTTTTTGTATCATGCAAATTCGGAAGAAATCAGGAGTGTTATTATTCGTTTTCTCCACCTGACTGGCGCTTACTCAAGAATACAGTGTAACATCGGCATCATAACAGAGGAGAGCAGCATTGCGCACACCAGCGTATAGCCTGCCAGAACCCCATTAGAAGAAGAAGAAGAAGAAGAAGAAGAAGAAACGGGGGGAGGAGTTCCCCCACTGGTTTCCCGTTTTGCTCGCAGTTCCAGGCAGACTTTATTGACTCTACTTAAGAAGAAATACATTTTGGAAAAATATCTTCTGGCTGTTTTGGGTCCTGTCGACAACTGTCGCTTAAGTGCTGCCATTTTTACAATGCATTTCAACAGGAACTTTGTGACTTTCTGAGGTTTTCATAGTGAGTTAGCAGAGTTAGTTTAGCCCATGTGCTGTTGTGCTAACTTTTCAATTTTAATGTGATATAAATTTAAAGTCAGTAAAGGGACTCGACGTTCCTGTTTGTTAGCTTTTATTTGATTGATCGGCATTAGTTTGTGCCAACAAATTTAATTGGTTCTTATTTAAAAATAAGTTAGCTAGCGCATTAGTGGCTAATGTTAATTTGGTGCGGGTTAGCTATTTTTGCACGCCGTACCGTTCATGCCTAACCAGGTCGTAAATCACAGTTGCTTTTCAGCTCGGCGAAAGCGAAGACTTTTGTTAAACTAGCAGCTATTTTTGGAAACTACATTTTTTAGCTTTTGTAGTACAGCGTACTTTCAAAATAAAAGTCTGGACATGTCTGTCCCTCAAAATATTTAATTAATTAAACTTTTGCTCAGAGCACAAGTTCTTTTGAACTTTAAACAACACATTTAAATGTGGGTAAAAATAAGGCTTTTAACTGGAAAAGACAGTTAGTGTTATTTTTGTATCTGTAGGTAAAACAACAAAACTTTAATGGAAAGATACAGTTAATCAGTGTTATTTCTGTATCTGTAGGTAAAATAACAAAGCTTTTAACTGGAAAAGATGCAGTTAATCAGCGTTATTTCTGTAGCTTTGGATCTGTGGTTTAATTTCTGGACAGCCGCAGAAATAAATTTGAGTCCGGACGAAAAGTAATTATGTGGAAAATTCGCTATAATAAACTTCCTACTATAAATACTTTCATCAAAGGCCTTAGTAAAGTTGCATGGATTAAATAAACGCTTAATTCATTCATAGAAATTTAAATTTTGTGGCTTTGTTTCATTCAGAAAGAAAAGTTTTTATGAACGTCTCATGAGGATTTTAATTTGTGTCGATCAGAAACAAATGGTCAATTCTAAATCGCCTCACATGGGGCGCCAATAATATGTAAGGAATTACTTTAATTATTTGCAATGAATGGCACCTCACACGGAGGTACCAATTTAATGTAGTGATTGAGTAGTTAAGCCTCGCAATGTGTTATTGGCCTCACGGAGAGCACCAAAAATATGTAGTGAAAATAAATTGAAGTATTGTTAAACTCCCAAATTGAATTAAATTGGCCTAGACCTCATTTAATGGGTCACCAAAATAATTAACAATTTTAAGGTTTAATAATTATTATTTATTTCCAATAATATCTAATTACCTCAGGGCACCACCTATTTAAAACATAGGTACTTTAATTTAAACAAAAAATGAATCGGTCTCAATTAATCAATCAGTCTCAATTTAATTAAACAGTCTAAAATCTGAAAGTGAATTCTACGATACAAATGACAAAGGGTTTCCTTCTGAACACAAAATGAACCACAGCAGAAAGTAGTGAGATAAAGCTTAGACTTTAAGTAAATAAATCTGAATTTGAATGTGATGAAATTTTGAATTAGTGATGAAATTTGAAGCCAATTATTTTTAAGAAAATTAAACAAATATATGAATATGTTTAAAAAGAAGCCACTTTGCATCCATTGACAACAAAACCCTTTTTTCTGGAACCTTTAACTAGATTACTTAGCTGATCCATTGAAGAGGTGGTTCGGATGGACCATCCATCTATCGTTGATGTGTTAGGCTCTTTTCAGCGTGAGCTCACTTGGGTCAGGGGAGAGCTTCAGAGCGGGAGAGAAGAGAGGAGCAGAAGAGGGGCCGAAGAAGAGGGGAGAAGAGCTCCTTTCTGAAACTTTTAAAGGGGACTTACATCATTATACACCGTCTACGTGGATGGGTAACTTTACAGAAACTTCATTTGAAGAGAAAGACAAAGGCTGAATCTCAATTCTACCCCTATGCCCTTACCCTTACCCCTTCCCCTCCGTTTTGCGCGGACACGAGAGACAGAGGGGTATCTCAATTCTCTTTTTGGAGCGAGGCGGAGGGGTAGGCGGAGGGCTACAAACTGCTTCAAACGAAGTAAATCTGGATGCACACTCCATTTGGAGGGGTAGGAGGAGCTTACCGCTGTCGCCACAGAAACAAACATGGCACCGAAAGAGCTGCACAAATGAAAGCAGCTTTCATTACAAATTATACTGTTTAGAAAGTTATAACTTGCCAAAAAAACTTTACAGGCAATTGCCTATATGACAGCAACGTGTATGCTGCTGGATGCATGTTGCGTATATTGTCGTTCTGAAGAATATCATAACTTCGCTTGTGCGCTGAGGTGTTATAATGCACATACACACGAACGCTACGATAAAACACTTTTATTTCTCACAATGGAGAAAATCGTGATAAAGTATAAGCACGTTAATTTGTATGTTCATAAATCTTTGGATAATATCGATCCCTGCTGTTGGATATCAAGTTCTGTAACACGTGTGTATTTTGTAAACAAACAGGGAGCCCTGAACACACTCGTCTCCTAATAAGCTTTCAGGCAGAAAATGAGAAGTTTCATCAGTGGGAGTAAGTTGGAAAACATATACGAGGTCTATTAGCAAAGTATCCGACCTTATTATTTTTTTCAAAAACCATATGGATTTGATTCATATGTTTTTACGTCAGCCAAGCTTGAACCTTCGTGCGCGTGCATGAGTTTTTCCACGCCTGTCGGTTGCGTCATTCGCCTGTGAGCACGCCTTGTGGGAGGAGTGGTCCACCTCTCTCGTCGTTGTTTCATTGCGAGGAAATGGCGGAATGATTTGGGCTTTTTTTCCATCAGAATTTTTTCAGAAACTGTTAGAGACAAGCAGCTGGAAACCATTCAAAAAATTTATCTGGCTTTCGGTGAAAATTTTACAGGCTTCACAGAGAATAAGGAGTGTTACTACAGCTTTAAGGACGCCCCACAATGGCGCACGGCGCGCCGTGCTCCGAGCCGCCATCGAGAGGCAGAAAACACCACATCATTTCTAAACGGATGGCTGTGTGGAGCCGGGACCATCGTGAGCAATTTCTCTGGTTATCACAAGAGCTGGACATCAGCCATTTTCTGGCAGATTTCACTTTTAACAAGAGATTTTGTCATGGAAAGCCGCGCGGAGGCGTGTCAGGACTGATTCGCTGATCGAGCGAGACAAAGGAACACCTCCATTTTGGAGTGCCAGGGGACAAGTTGGGACATGCCCAGCTCTCCACAATTTCTCTTATACTCACTGGGCTGGTAAGCATTGAAAGCCGAGATAGGCATGTCCCAACTTGTCCTTTAACACTCCAAAACGGAGGTGTTCCTTTGTCTCGCTCGATCAGCGAATTGGTCCTGACATGCGAAGCCTCCGCACGGCTTTCCATGACAAAATCTCTTGTTAAAAGTGAAATCTGCCGGAAAATGGCTGATGTCCAGCTCTTGTGATAACCAGAGAAATTGCTCACGACGGTCCCGGCTCCACACAGCCATCCGTTTAGAAATGATGTGGTGTTTCCTGCCTCTCGATGGCGGCTCGGAGCACGGCGCACCGTGCGCCATTGTGGGGCGTCCTTAAAGCTGTAGTAACACTCCTTATTCTCTGTGAAGCCTGTAAAATTTTCACCGAAAGCCAGATACATTTTTTGAATGGTTTCCAGCTGCTTGTCTCTAACAGTTTCTGAAAAAATTCTGATGGAAAAAAAGCCCAAATCATTCCGCCATTTCCTCGCAGTGAAACAACGACGAGAGAGGTGGACCACTCCTCCCACAAGGCGTGCTCACAGGCGAATGACGCAACCGACAGGCGTGGAAAAACTCATGCACGCGCACGAAGGTTCAAGCTTGGCTGACGTAAAAACATATGAATCAAATCCATATGGTTTTTGAAAAAAATAATAAGGTCAGATACTTTTCTAATAGATCTCGTACACACACGTATATGTGTAACACATAACCTGACGTCCTAATAGACTGCTATTATTTGTCAAGGAAATTTCTAAAAGAAATAGGGCTGGATGCAAAAAATGGGAGAATTTGACAAAGAAATATAAGCTTAACAGAACTACAGTAGATGCAGCCCATAACATACATACAGGTGCTGGTCATATAATTAGAATATCATGAAAAAGTTGATTTATTTCAGTAATTCCATTCAAAAAGTGAAACTATAATGTATACATTCATTCCACACAGACTGATGTAGTTCAAGTGTTTATTTTAATTACTAATTAATTAATTCCTTAATGAATTACTAATCAGTCAATTGATGATTAATGAATTAACAATATTAATGATCACTATTATTAATGGTTAATTATTATTAGTATTATTAACATAAATTAATTACTAATTAATTATTAATACTATTAATTATTATTATAAATTATGAATTAATTAAATTTATTATTAATACCACAAAATTCTCAGACATGATTGCAATGCATTGAAGAAATCTGTGACTTCTTCTATTTCTTTGCATTTATGCAGAAAGGCGAGAAAATAAAAAGAGCAAACAAGCTACTGCAACAAGTTGCACTTCGGTTGCCATGTTGACAAACAGTGAAGACGGCAGTTTGACATGGGCAGTTTTTTTTTCCCCCGTAAGGCGGAGGGGTGTCTCAATTCATAGGGCTAGAGGCATACCCCTTCACCTTACCCCTTGTTTTAAAGGGGTAGGGGTAGGGCCAAGGGGAAGGGGTACAAAAGAGAATTGAGATTGGGCCAAAGAAATTATTCAACTAAAGTCTTGAAAAGATACCAAGGCACTCATCTAATAAAAAAGTAAAAATTCCTTTATTTTATGGGCAAATCATAATTAAAAAATGCACTTCTTCAACGTGTTTCGGCTAGAAGCCTTGATTAAAAACCTCAAAATAGGTTGGTCAGCAGGTGTGAACAATTGGATCATCACTTAACCAATGAGAACAAAGTCAGATAAAGGGTATTCAAAGCTGGAAAAAAAAAAAGTAAGTCCCTGCGGCTGCTCCCTTGTTTTGTACTCGGGGTCGCCACAGCAAATCCAAGGTGGATCTGCATGTTGAATTGGCACAAATTTTACGCCGGATGCCCTTCCTGACGCAACTCCACAATACATGGAGAAATGTGGTAGGGGTGGGCTTCGAAGCGGGAACCTACTGCACTGAAACCAAGTGCATTAACCACTTGGCTACCACACCTACCTGGAAGAAGAAAAAAAAAAAAAAAAAAAAAAAAAAAAAATATATATATATATATATATATATATATATCTATATATATATATATATATATATATATACACTATTTGGCATACTATTTTTTCTAAGACACTTGAATGGATACAACTTATGAATAGCCACTTAAACACTCCAATTTGGGTAAAATAGAATATTTCACCATTAACAGATTGATAGTGCAGAAAGATCACATTTAAACACACATCAGTTACAAGGAACACGTCATTTAAATTAATTATATGCAAACCATTTTGTTTGAATAATCAACACAAACAACATTAAAATTTTATATATGCATCCATCCATCCATCCATCCATCCATTTCTTCCGCTTTATCCGGAGTCGGGTCGCGGGGGCAGCAGCTCAAGCAAAGCCGCCCAGACCTCCCGATCCACACACACCTCCCCCAGCTCCTCCGGGGGAACCCCAAGGCGTTCTCAAGCCAGCTGAGAGATGTAGTCCCTCCAGCGTGTCCTGGGTCTTTCCCGGGGCCTCCTCCCAATGGGACGTGCCCGGAACACTTCTCCAGCGAGGCGTCCAGGGGGCATCCAGAAAAGATGCCCGAGCCACCTCAGCTGACTCCTTTTGACATTGAGGAGCAGCGGCTTGACTCCTCCCGAGTGACCAAGCTCCTCACCCTATCTCTAAGGGAGCGCCCAGCCACCCTGCGGAGGAAACTCATCTCGGCTGCTTGTACTCGCGATCTTGTTCTTTCAGTCATGAGCCAAATCTCATGACCATAGGTGAGGATCGGAGCGTAGATCGATCGGTTAATCGAGAGCTTTGCCCACCTACTCAGCTCTCTCTTCACCACGACAGTCTGATACAGCGACCGCATCACTGCAGATGCTGCACCGATCCGTCTATCGATCTCATGCTCCATCCGTCCCTCACTCATGAACAAGACCCCGAGATACTTAAACTCCTCCACTTGAGGCAAGGACACTCCACCGACCTGAAGAGGGCAAAGCACCTTTTTCCGGTCGAGAACCATGGCCTCGGATTTGGAGGTGCTGATTTTCATCACGAACACTTCACACTCTGCTGCAAACCGCCCCAGTGCACGCTGAAGGACCTGATTTAACGAAGCCAAAAGAACCACATCGTCCGCAAACAGCAGAGACGAGATTCTGTGGTTCCCAAACCAGACCCCCTCTACACCCGGGCTGCGCCTAGAAATTCTGTCCATAAAAATAATGAACAGAACCGGTGACAAAGGGCAGGCCTGGTGGAGGCCAACGTGCACTGGAAACAGGTTTGACTTACTACCAGCAATGCGAACCAAGCTCCTGCTGCGGTCGTACAGGGACTGGATAGCCCTTAGCAAAGGACCCGGACCCCGTACTCCCGGAGCACTCCCCACAGGGTGCCCCGAGGGACACGGTCGAACGCCTTCTCCAGATCCACAAAACATATGTGGACTGGTTGGGCAAACTCCCACGAACCCTCGAGCACCCGATGGAGCATGTAGAGCTGGTCCAGTGTGCCGCGACCAGGACGAAAACCACACTGCTCCTCCTGAATCCAAGGTTCGACGATCGGTCGAATTCTCCTCTCCAGTACTCTGGAATAGACCTTACCGGGGAGGCTGAGGAGTGTGATCCCCCTATAGTTGGAACACACCCTCCGGTCCCCCTTCTTAAACAGAGGGACCACCACCCCGTTCTGCCAATCCAGAGGCACTGTCCCCGATCGCCACGCGATGCTGCAGAGGCGTGTCAGCCAAGACAGTCCCACAACATCCAGAGACTTAAGGTACTCAGGACGGACTTCATCCACCCCAGGAGCCCTGCCACCGAGGAGCTTTCTAACCACCTTGGTGACTTCAGCCTGGGTAATGGATGAGTCCGCCTCTGAGTCCCCAGTCTATGCTTCCTCTTTGGAAGATGTGACGATGGGATTGAGGAGATCCTCGAAGTACTCCTTTCACCGCCCGACAACATCCCCAGCCATGGTCAACAGCTCCCCACCCGCACTGTAAACAGTGAGGGTGAAGAGCTGCTTCCACCTCCTGAGGCGTCGGATGGTTTGCCAGAATCTCTTCGAGGCTGACCGATAGTTCTCCTCCATAGCCTCCCCGAACTCCTCCCAGACCCGAGTTTTTGCCTCTGTGACCACACGGGCTGCAGCACGCTTGGCCTGCCGGTACCTGTCACCTGCCTCTGGGGTCCCACCTACCAACAAAGATGAGTAGGACTCCTTCTTCAGCTTGATGGCATACCTTACTTCCGGTGTCCACCACCGGGTTTGGGGAGTTTTGCTGCGAGAGGCACCAGAGACCTTGTGACCACAGCTACGAGCAGCCGCATCGACAATGGAGGTGGAGAACATGGTCCACTCGGACTCCATGTCTCCAACCTCCCCCAGGATCTGGGAGAAGCTCTCCCCGAGGTGGGAGTTCAAGACCTCACTGACAGAGGGTTCCGCCAGTCGTTCCCAGCAGACCTTCACGATACATTTGGGCCTGCCAGGTCTGACCGGCTTCCTCCCCTCCCAGTGGATCCAACTCACCACCAGGTGGTGATCGGTCGACAGCTCGGCCCCTCTCTTCACTCGAGTGTCTGAGACATGTGGCCGAAGGTCAGATGATACGACTACAAAGTCGATCATCGACTTCCGTCTCAGCGTGTCCTGGTGCCACGTCCACTTATGGACACCCTTGTGCTTGAACATGGTGTTAATGATGGACAAACTGTGACTAGCACAGAAGTCCAACAACTGAACACCACTTGGAATGTCGGGTACTCTGCACTGCTGCTCGGCCTGTAGGCCGAGACAATGGTGAGAGACCTGTCCCCGACCCGAAGGCGTAGGGACGCGACCCTCTCGTTCACCGGAGTGAACTCCAACACATGACGACTGAGCTGGGGAGCAATAAACAATGTGACCCCAGCTCTCCGCCCCTCCCCGTGGGCAACGCCAGAAAAATGAAGCATCCAGCCCCTCTCCAGGAGTTGGGTACCAGAGCCCAAGCTGTGCGTGGAGTAGAGCCCAACTATCTCTAGTCGGTATCTCGCAACCTCCCGCACAAGCTCAGGCTCCTTCCCCCCTAGCGAGGTGACATTCCACGTCCCAACAGCCAGGGACTGTGAACATGGATCGGGCCGCCGGGCCACCCGCCCTCGACTGCCACCCAATCCTCTCTGCACCTGACCCCCATGGCCCCCTCTGCAGGTGGTGAACCCACATGAGGGCGGGCCCACGTCGCTCTTTCGGGCTGAGCCCGGCTGGGCCTCATGGGCTAAGGCCCGACCATCAGGCACTCGCGCGCGAGCCCCAACCCCAGGCCTGGCTCCAGGGTGGGGCCCCGGCTCCACCATACCGGGCGACGTCTCAGTCCTTGATTTTTTTACTGGTTAGGGAGGTTCTGAACTGTCCTTAGTCTGACCCGTCACCTAGGACCTGTTTGCCTTGGGAGACCCTACAGGGAGCACAAAGCCCCCGACAACATAGCTCCTACGATCATCCGGGTACGCAAACTCCCCCACCACGATAAGGTGGCAGCTAGAGGGGGAGTTTTATATATGCATAAAAATAAAATACTGTTCTCCTGCATTTAAACAAAAGGTCTCCCTTTTCTTCATTTAGAGATAATAGCTGGTTGTCAAGGCTCAAAGTTGATGGCCACATCTTATCATGGAAGAGTTCCTCTTGCACATCTGGAGATTTTCTGGCCTTGGCTTGAGGCCATAAAAGGTGGTTTCTCCTGACCTGGGACAGTCCAGATTCTGATATGAAGCAATTATAATGTCATGTAATTCACAGTGAACAAAATTTAACTGATAAACAATCAAAGGCTCCTTTGAAACTCTGAGTTACAGTTCTGTTGTTATGTGGGGCCAGAGTGGAGGCCCAAAGGGGTGGGGGGGATCGCCACAGCTTATCGCCAGATGGAACCAGGAATTTCCCAGTTAGGAGTGAAAACACCACACTCTCTGTCCTCAGTTCAAAACCTCAGGTTTTTGTTGAGAAAGCATAAATGTATTTATTTAATTATGGTGAAGCGAGGCCATGGGCTACATGGGTTTACATCAAGGATCAGCTCTGAGTCATTTCTAATTTGGAATGGTGATGGAAAGTTTGCTTGAGATCAGACAGGAATCCCAAATCAAATCAAATATGTTTTACTGTCACCACAGGGAAATTTTGCTTGGGGAGAAGTGCTGCATAGCTGCAGAGCAGAAAAACAATGGACAACATAAAAATACAGATACAACATAGATAAAAACACATTATAAAACAGATTAAAAGCAAAGCATTACAAACACTCTGAAACATACTATCCCTCATAAAATTGGAAAAACCCTAAAAAAATAATGACATTAAAAGCCAGTGTGCAAAAATAAATGCAGAGATGTTCACGTGCCAAAGAGGGAAATGCTATTGGAAGAAAAGAGAAGAGAAGAGAAGAGAAGAGTTGTGGTATTGTTTGAGGAAATCTGGAGTGACAGCAAAGTATGTGAGGGTGGTGCAGTATATGTGAAAGGATATGTGTGACAGCAGTGAGATGTGCAATAGCAATTCCACAGAATATGATGTCCGTGGATAACATTCTGATGTGGAGAGCAATTTGACCTGAACCTGAAGGTGTGGAGGTATGCACTGGAGAAAACGGGAATGAAAGGCAATCAGAGCAATAGGCCTTACAAGCAAGGTGGCACAACAGTAGGGCTGTTCACGTTATATAGTGAAAAATAAAAGTGAGAGACTTCGGGCCACATGTTGTTTTTGTTCCACTTGGGGTTTTATAGATGCAGACCAAATTTGAATGCAATCAGATAAGATTTAGAGTTCCCACAGAGTGAGATATTTTTCGCTCCCTCCGCTGGCAAGACAACGTCACCCTAACAGGAGAAGACTCTGATGCCATTATTTTTCTTTTACAGGTACATGTGATGGCTCCTAATCACAAAAAGTGGTGACTGATCGGTCATCCAGAGGAGAACATTACTTGAATTACTGGATTACTACAAGTACATTGCTTGTTTGGGGAAAATTGTTGCTTTGTGTGGGACACCTAAACAATGCCCAATTACAGTAACATTTGGCAGAGATCTTTTATTTTATTAGTGGAACAAGAACAACATGTGGCCCAAAAGATGTTGTAACATTTGACATTTTGAGCAGGTCTACACCACAGTGAGCAGAAGTAGAGACGGTGGGATGAATTTAAATATTTAGGGTCAGCTGTCCAAAACAATGAAAAGTGTGATTAAAAAGGTGAATAAGAGTGTGCAGGCAGTGTGGAGTGAGTGGAGACGAGTCACAAATGAAATAGATGGGTACTTTATTGTTCTGAATCTGACGAATCTGAAAAGAAAATTATTTTATTTCACAATAGCAGATTTTGTGTTACTTGAGTTTTGTGGTTATTTAAATCACACAATTTCTATGCTGTCAAACCTTCATTTGTAATAATAAAACTGTTCTTTTCTTTGTTTTCAAAGAAAAAAGTCACGTGTTTTTAAAGGTCCAGAACCAACATGTGAGGAGTGACTCCTTCAGTCATAACTTCACTGTTTGTTTCTCCTGCATGTATGATTTCACCAACGTGCTGCAGGTACGTCTCAAAGCTTCCACCAAGAACAAATTGTATCAGTCGCACTCCAGACAGGCAGCAATTACAGTGACTATAAAAGAAGATTTAATGATGTTAAAAATCAGCAATCCAGCAAATGCTTAATTAAACTATCATTAATTTATAAACTTCTGTATATTATCCTGAAATAAAGGTATCGATGTTGTACTGTTGATCTACTTTCTTTCTTTACTTAAGGAGAAACGATGGACTGCAATGATAAATCTGCAGCCTTTTAGCCAAGACTGGGAACTGCAGTTATTTCAAGATCAGCATTTAAATTATATAATGAAAGCATCATATTATACAAATAATGAATGTTTATGAGTTCAATGGTACGAATATTTGATGAGGTCAAAGGTGGAACATAACATTCAAGGAGGCAAAGCCAAGTTGAATGGTATGTTTCAGCTTTCTCCAAATTAAATATTCATTCCATTGAAAGAATGTAAAGATATTCATTATTTGTTTTATAGTATAACGGCTAAACTATATCCTTGTCATTTTATATTATATTAATTTACATACAACAGAAAAGGGACTGACATTTTGTTACCTCCTCAGTGCAGCAAAAAAACAAAAAAAAATGATGCCAGAAATTAATCCAGCTTTCGTGTGTTACTGCTACTTTGACATCAACAATCCAACACAAACTTTAAATTGGAATCCAGAAATAATTCTGATGATGAAGTCCGCCATGCCACGCATCAAATGGTCATCCATCAGCAAAACAAACTCCACCATGTTTAAAGCTAAGCGCCGCCCGGCTTGTGTGAGCGTACACCACACCCACGCTCACACAAGCCGGGCGGCGCTTGTGCACACGAGTACTACCCAAAAAAAAAGATTATTTCCTCAGTGCAGTGAAAAAAACATGTCAGATGGCTTAAATGCAGTGGATTGTTTTGTGTGTGTGCATGCGTATGTGTGCGAGTGTGTGTGTACAGAGTGCAATGGTACCAAACATACTGAACCAAATTTGCACACTAAATGGAACCAAATTGCACTCTAAATGCAAGGCAACACAAATGGGACGAATAACACTATGTAACAAATTTTTATTTTTGTTTTGTTCCTGGGTACACAGTGTGTTTTTCTAACCTGTTATGCCATAAATAAATAGAAAATAGCTGTTATTCCACAGAAACTTTGCTTCTGTGATCAGGACAATGATATTTTGAAATTTGTCTGTTTTCAAGAATATTCTCGATTCGCCTTCACTACTACTGAGTAGTCTTCTAGAATATTCTTTAAGTGCTAGAACTGTCCAGAATTTTCTAGAAGTTTCCAGAATTATCTAGAAATTTCAAGAAACTTTTAGAACTTTCTAGAACATTAAAAAAATATAAAATAAAAGTTTGTGCTGAATGTAGTCATTTTTCCATAGACTTTAGACATAAGCAGTTGAAATATAACACTTAGAAGCCAGGAACAAAAATTGTGTTACATAGTGTAATCCATGTCACGTGACACACAAAGCACCAATCAAATGACAAGGTTCCACTCATCTGTTATATAAAAGCAGTTGATACACAATGGATTGGAAACTTTTACATCAGCTTGTTTTTTTTCTTGTTCATTCCTTGCAGCTCTTCATGTTCTTGTCTAATCCCAGGTGAAGCACTCGCTCTGCTAACTAAATCCTGTGTTTCAGCTGGTGCAGAGTTTGGAGATGCTGCGGATTCTCGGGGTGAGCAGAGTGGTCGTGTATAAGACGAGCTGCAGTCCTGAAACACAGCAGTTACTGGACTACTACACAAACACAGGTGGAGCATGCTGTCTGCACCATCAAGCTTTTCAAATCTGATGGTTGCGGTGCAGGTTTTTGTAGCTCGAATGCCACCGTAGTTCATGAACTCTGCGGTGGTTCTCAGCATACCTGTTATTTTAGTTCCACAAAGAAAAGATAAGAACCACCAGCTGCTACTCTGCACACACCAACATCTTCCCATGAGAGATGTTTCTGCAAGAAAAAGTTTTGTTGTCTGGATGGTTCTGAGTGGCAGGCATGAATATGAGGCAGTGGTCTCAAACTGGGTGCAGAAATGGCCCAGGGGGTGCAAGGTTCCATTACAAACACAGTCCACCAGGTGATTTCACTGTTTTTTGCCAGTACGATTTGTTTGCAACCACTGCACTGAATTAACTCACGTTTCTGCCACAATAAACAGTAAAAATTAACTTTACCATCCACAATCCAGCAGAATGTGCAGCCGTGCTGGTCTGTACACGCCCAGTCCTGTCAGATCTGACATGTCATGTACAGCAGGTTCTTATTCCACGTAGGAACACTTGGGGTTCCATATGTTTCTCCCTGTACTACTGGAGTTGTGTCACACATCCACCTGCAAGCTTCTCCCTCTCAGGTTTCATGGAGGTGATTCCGTGGACCATAACACGTTTTGTGAACGTGTCTCGAAGGTGGCTTCCACAACATGGACCAGGTGACCTCCACTACTTTGGCCAGATTGCTGCTCTCAATGACTGCCTGTACAGATACATGTACCAGACAAGATACATGGCTCTGCACGACGTGGACGAGCTCATACTGCCCCACACTGTTGACAGGTACTGATTTCTTCTTCAGAGGATTATTTAACCAAAAACGTCAAATCAAGAGAGACTTTACAAACATTTTGTGTTTTGAAATGTTGATCTTAAAAAATACTGCATTTAAGAAGAAGAAGAAGAACAAAGACGTTTATTGTTATTGTACCTACACATACACTATGAAGTTGGGGCCCTGCATTTAACCATCATAACTACTGTTAGACACAAACCAACCACTAGGGGCAGTGGGCAGCCACAGTCTGGAGTCTGGTGCCTGGGGACCAACTCCAGATGCAGAGATGCTGCCTTGATCAGGCGCAGAGGAGGAGCAGACCCTAACTATATACGAGGTCTGTTAGAAAACTATCCGACCTTTTTATTTTTTAAAAAAACTATATGGATTTGAATCATGTGCTCTTGCATCAGCCAAGCTTGAACCTTAGTGCGCATGCGTGAGTTTTTTCACGCCTGTCGGTTGCATCATTCGCCTGTGGGCAGGCTTTGAGTGAGCACTGGTCCACCCCCGCGTCGGATTTTCATTGTCAGGGAAATGGCTGAGTGATTGGAGCAGCGCTGAATCAAATTTTTCCAGAAACTGTGAGAGACAGCCAGGTGGAAACCATTCGGAAGATTCAGACGGCTTTCGGTGAAGATACTCTGGGCGTCACACAGATTAAGGATCATTACAACCGGATTAAAGACGGCCCACAGTGGCGGAGGGCGTGCCGCGCTCCGAGCGGCCATCGACAGGCTGAAACGACCAGATCATTTCCAAAGTGAACGCTGTGTTGATCCGGGACGTCGTCTGACTACCACAGAAATTGTGGAAGAGGTGGACATCAGCACTTTTGCAGCACATTCCACTGTTACAGCAGATTTTGTAATGAAAGACGTGCGGAGGAATTCTCGCATTGGGACGGAGCCGCTCATGGCGCACAACAAAAAGCACATCCGTGTTGGAAGTCTCACAGGACAAGTTGTGACATGCCCAGCTATTACACAATTTCTCGGATACTCACTCGACTGAAAAGCCACCGAAAGCTGTCTGAATCTTCCGAATGGTTTCCAACACGGACGTGCTTTTTGTTGTGCGCCCTGCGCCGCTGTGGGCCGTCTTTAATCCGGTTGTAATGATCCTTAATCTGTGTGATGCCCAGAGTATCTTTACCGAAAGCCGTCTGAATCTTCCGAATGGTTTCCACCTGGCTGTCTCTCACAGTTTCTGGAAAAATTTGATTCAGCGCTGCTCCAATTGCTCAGCCATTTTCCTGACAATGAAAATCCGATGCGGAGGGTGGACCAGTGCTCACTCAAAGCCAGCCCACAGGCGAATGATGCAACTGACAGGCGTGAAAAAACTCACGCATGTGCACGAAGGTTCAAGCTTGGCTGATGCAAGCGCACATGATTCAAATCCGTATAGTTTTTAAAAAAAATAAAAAGGTCGGATAGTTTTCTAACAGACCTCGTATGTTGTTGATTGTGGGAGGAAACCGGAGGAAACCCACACGGACATGGGGAGAACTTAACTCCACACTGAAAGTGTGGCAGCAATCCCACAACTTTCTTCCTGTGAGGCATCACTGCTAACCGGCGATCATTTCTTCTGTTTTTTTTGTTGCTTAATGCTAACAAATTATACTGTATTTGTTGTCTTTGAGATGCCTGATTCTGTTTTTTTCTCTCTGTTTGAGGTGTGGCTCCATCCAGAGATGGGAGTGGGTGTCTTCTTCTACAGGCCTCCTGTCATGTGCAATGGGAACATTTCCTGTATATTCATTTTGAAAATTGTTTTGTAAATTGTGTCAGTAGCAAGCAGAGGGTGACCCCTTTGAGTCTGGTCTGCTTGAGGTTTCTTCCTCAAATCATCAGAGGGAGTTTTTCCTCACCACTGCCATCTGTGTGCTTGCTCAGGGGGTTAGTAAGGTTAGACCTTACTTGTGTGAAGCGCCTTGAGGCAACTTTGTTGTGATTTGGCGCCATATAAATGAAAATAAATTGAAATTGAAAATTGAAATTCTGGAGTCAGGTTGACACCTATGCAAGCCAACGTGCTTACATGTAATGTTTTCCATCAACAGCAAACCTAATTAAAATGAACAAAACAGTACTTCAACAAAAGCTAAATGTGAGATTTTATTACCTACTTAAAATATATCAGTGAGCAACTGTTCTCAATAAGGGCTGAATAAAAATATAACACAATGCTGAAATGCCCTCAGCTGTATGAGCATAAAAATAGGAAAGAGAATGTGACCCTTTGACCCCTTAAAATAGGTCAAGGTTGGCCATCTTTGAACTTGTCCAAGATCTGTGTCCCAAGAATGCTCCCTGTGAATTTGAAGACCCTTGCTATGGGTAAAAATGATCGGAAGAACCTGATTAAATACCCAACCAACTCTTGTTTGCTTCTTTCTGCATGTCCAGAAACCCACTGCTGCCTTGAAAAACGAACCAGAAAAAGAGAGTTGGACCAGACTCACAGCCCAAATACCAGTATTCCTGCCAACGAGCGGAAGTTTTATATATATGAGGTGCAATCAAAAACTACGAGGTCTGTCCGAAAAGTAACGGACCTTTTTATTTTTTTCAAAAACTATATGGATTTGAATCATGTGCGCTTGCATCAGCCAACCTTGAACCTTCGTGCACATGCGTGAGTTTTTTCACGCCTGTCGGTTGCGTCATTCGCCTGTGGGCAGCACACATGATTTAAATCCATATAGTTTTTGAAAAAAATAAAAAGGTCCGTTACTTTTCGGACAGACCTTGTATCTGACCTTATTTTATCCCACATAAACAAATGAAGTGTGTGAGTTATCATTTGGTAGGAAGGTGTAGGAAACCTTTTGCGTGAATGTGAATTTTTTCCCCCTTGCAGAGCGCATCAGTCACTTGCAGTCAGCCTTAGAGTGAACATGTGTACTGAGCAGCTGTTGGGTTCTCATTTGCTATAACATGACGGAATGATTTGAGCAAAGGAACTGCATCAAATTTTGCCAGATGCTTGGTGATACCCAAAAGGAAACCACTCGCAAGATTCACTAGGCTTTTGGCAATGATGCCATGAGCATAACACAAATAAAAGACTGGTGTAATGGCTGCAACAATGGGCGCACATTGGTGGAGAGCAAAGTGTATTCTAGTAGGCCATCCACAAACCAAAATGTTCAAGCGACTGATAGAATACAAACTTAGATCATCCAAGGACTTGAGGCTGAGGCGTGAATAAGGACAGGTTCGGGACATTCCATTTTGACAGAGGATTTGGGCATGTGGAGAGAGTCAGCAAAATTCATGACGAAGCTGGTAACGGCAGAGTAGATGCAATTGCGTCTGGAAGTCTCGCCATCTCATAACTCTGTCTGGTGATGAGACACAGGTTTACGGGTTGAACATGGAAATCAAATTACTGTCATCCCAATGGAAACAAACACCATCACCGAGGCCAAAGAAAGCACGGCAGGTGCACAGCGATGTCAAAGTCATGCTGACTGTTTTTTTTTACTCCAGTGGGATGGTGCATCATGAGTACACACCAGAAGGCAATACAAAGAGTATTATCTGGTTCTATGTTCAGTGAAAAGTTGGCAGCTCCATCGTGATAATACACCCATCCATTCTGCTCAGCTGAATCAGGCTTTCCTGGTCAAACACAACGCTCCTGTGAGTCATCAGGCTCCCTACTCTCCTGTCATGGCTCCATCTGATTTTTGGCTATTCCCCAAGATCAAAACAATACTCAAAGAGACTCGATTGTAGTCCGAGAACACAATGGCCCAGCTGGACACCATTCTAAAATAAGCTTCAGAGAAATGCTGCCAACAATGGTAGAACTCCTGGGAGAAGTGTGTGCAGTCCCAAGGAGTCTACTTCAAAGAGGATTAGGATTTCAGTCCCCCAGGCGCATAATTGTACTTGAACCTGCAATTTACCAAAGCTCTGATTGCCAGCCAGAAAATTTACCATCACTGTTCTGTAAAAGGGGTGGAAAAATGCCTGAAATCAAGAAGGAGATAGACGTATTTAAAAAAAAAATAAAACCACGCACCATAAAAACAACACTGCATTTTATTGAATCCCTCTTATCAAGCACAGAATGCAAGTATGAACCGTCGGTTCCTCTGTAGATGACCCATGGTCACAGACGTACAGTCATGAAATGACATGAATGGAGTAGTGTGCTCTTATCATGTCCTCATGTATTGGCCTGACATGTGCAGCCGGACCCACGCTCGTGTCTGGCCTGACACACGTGTCCTGTGGATGGCACACCGCAGGACACACATCGCATCATGTGGAAAAGAGATCATGTGGGTGACATGACATTCAGATTGCCCGCTGCGTGTTATGATCTGACAGTCCATTTCACCTGTGGCAGCCTGTCAATGTGTGCACTGTGCGTTTGCTCACTGCAGCCCATCGCAACAGCAATATTTGTTTTTATGTATGTCCATGTGAGGACAGCAAGCAGACCCACCGCGTCACAGTGGACAGTTGTTAGGTCATGTCTGTCCAAACATGGTACGTGTTCTCCAGCTGTGACATCCAAAACCAGAGATCTTAGCAGCTGTTTTTGTCAGTGGACATGCCCCCTGTCAGTTCAGCGCACACACCAACATGTCACTCTTTTCCTGTGTTATATGATCATTTCTTTTTCATTATTTTTTACTGCTTTTTGGTTATTCCCCCACATGTGTTGTGGATGGGGGGGGGGGGTGCAGTGGTGGGCACAGTTCCACCAATCATTCAGCCATGAGGCCGACGTCTTGATAAGGAAAGCAGGTTTGACTCATGGTTTTGATTTATAAATCAAATTAATCCAGATAGAATAACTACATTAATGTCAACTCTTAAAATGTAAAAAGTAAAAATATACCACATATCTGTTAATTTTAAAATAATGGACTAATTCTGAAGATTTGAACATTAACACACACAGATGCCCAAAGGGATTATGGGTAAACTCAGCCTCTGTTCACACTGATTGATTGACTAATTCATTTTATGTAAAAACCAACACAAATTAATGTAACATGTGTGTGTTGGTGTTTACAAATAAATGGGTTTGTAAAATGTCTTTTTTTTTTATTTGTAAAAAAGAAGTATCTACAAAACCGAAAAGTCTGTTTGCTAAGTTCTGATTCAGGTCAACAACCGTGTGATATAACGGTGTCAAAATGCATAGAACATGGCCATCTACTGGCACTCAGTTATCTCACACAGTTGTCGAATCACAATTTACCCATAATCCCTTTGGGCATCTGTGTGTGTTCAAATCTTCAGAATTAGTGCATATTTTAAAATTAGCATATATGTGTTATATTTTTACTTTGTACAAATGATGAGATGATATTAATGTAGTTATTCTATCTGTAAAAATATGATTTATAAATCAAAACCATATGTCAAACCTGCTTCCTTTTTCAAGACATCTGCCTCAAGGCTGGACCACTGTATGCTATCAAGGTAAATGGTGCTTTTCTACAGTAGTGGGCAGTCGGCAGGGTGCACAAAGACAGTAAATATGTTAAAAATACAATGATGATACAAATCAAATGACAAAATAGAAGTAAAAATGAAATAATAACAATAATAATAGTGTGTATATAATAACAACAACCTAAACAATTATAAATACATTAAGATAGTAAATTAAAAATGACACAATTAGCAGGAAAAAAAGGGTTGAGTTCTTCTAAAAATTCATGAGGTCCAAGGTTCTAAAAACATTCTGGACTCACACGCCACTCCAACTCATTAAAGAAACTTTGCACAATTTATTACCACCCTTGAAAAATGTGAGCTACCTATCTTATAAACACAACCCAGTTAGAGCCTGTGGAACCCCACATGCAATGTACTTGTGTGCGTATATATATATATATATATATATATATATATATATATATATATATATATATATATATATATATATATATATATATATATATATATATATATATATATATATATATGTGTGTGTGTGTGTGTGTGTGTGTGTGTGTGTGTGTGTGTGTGTACAGTGTATATGTAAAATTGAGAGGTGATTAGATTTTGGAGTAGTTTGGTAAATGGTCAAGGCAAACATGTCCATATGACTGCAGTTTTGTTTGTCTCAAAATCCAATATGAATAGTTGGCTTAACTAAACCACATCCAAAGTCCAGCCGCAAGCACACCTGTGCAATAATCATGGTGTCTATTCAGCATGTTAATATGCCACACCCGTGAGGTGGGATGGATTATCTCAGCAAAAGAGACATGCTCACTAACACAGATTGAGACAGATTTGTGAACAATATTTGAGAGAAATATGTATTTTGTGTATATAGAAAATGTTTTAGAGCTTTAAGTACAGCTCATGAAAAATGGGAGCAAAAACAAGTGTTGCATTAATATTTTTGTTTAGTGTATATTTAGTTGTGTAATTTATATTGTAGTGTGTTTGTGTGTGCAGAGTATACATCAGCACTCTGATGCCTGTTATTTTTTAAGCCATGATGTTTTTATTGATGATGTCTATGATGTCATTGTTTTTATAAATAGGTTCTACATATACCTTTTAAAAACAGGTGTTTAAAATTTATTAAAATGTGTTGATGTGATATTTTAAATTTCTGTTTCTAGCTGGTCAGAGTTGTTGCCACAGCTGGAACAGAAGCACGGTGCTGATCTCTGCTTCAAGTTTAAAAATACTGTGTTCCCAAACACCATCCTCACGCTTCCTCCTACTTCTCCAAGTCCTCAGCTCCCAGTGAACCTGTGGCAGGGTGTCACCGGGGTTAACATCCTGGCTCACCTGCGCCATGAACCCAGCACCCCAAACAGCTTCAAAATCATCATCAACCCCAGACCTGTGTTCTCTGTCACCGTCCATGGGGTCCTAGAGTCAAAGAAAGACTGCATCTGGGTTAGCACCAGTGAAGCACGAATGCATCACACAAGGTAAACTTTCTGTTCTGTAAATGTCTGCACAAATTATACAAGTCTGTTTCTTCACATCAGACCTCGTGTCTGTGTTTATACAGACGGGTGACAAATTCAAAGACAAACCAGTGTTAGGGGTCGTATCTCAAACCCTGCACAAAGCACAGAGTCCAGGTATTTTTATGACTCAGTTCACGTGATATGATACAATTCAGTATTAGATTTTGTGTATATTCCTAAAATTCCTGCATGCACACACCTTACACATTTTACATTTAAACTTTTCTTAAGACTACGGTTAGGTTAGGGTTCAAATAACAATAAGAAGCAAAAGATTATTTGCCACATTTTCATTTTCTCTTGGATGACCTGCCATCTTGATATCAGCGATGTCATGATTTCATAGAATATGTACAAAATCCACCCTGCGACCTGATCCCGAAAAAACGGTTGAAGCTGAGATAAGATCCATGAAATCCAGGCAAAATATACTCCAAATATCTTTGAATTTTTGTGTCAAACTTTTTTGTACCTTTTACATGGCACAAATATCATTGCTTGATATAAAACCAACACAGCCATTATTTTCAGGCGAGTCATGGAATCAGCAGAAAGGAACAGCGGGAAACAAGCAGCAAGCAGTCTGATCTTGGTAAAAGCATCTAGGAGGTGTTAGGCAAACTCAGACGTCAGGAAATGTGGCAGTGTTCAAATACAGGAATCACTAGAACACTAAACATTTGGTCCCACTGAATAATAAGCCATGAATAATGACCCACGCATGGGTGTGCCACTAAGTACCTGACATGCACCAGGTATCAGCTTCTAGTGAGCCATGACCGACCTGTCATTTGAGCACCATCAAGCCTCGAATGGCTCATGGCGCCGCATATGATCCACATCTGTCAGTGTGTGAATATTTGTCTGATTTTCGGTTTTATTTTCTTTAGTTTGTTTTGTTACTTTTCTGTTTTGCTGTTCTGTGTGTTCTTTCTCTTGCTGGGTTGTTCTGTTGGGGTCTGTCTGTCACTGTCTCTCTTGTCTGTCTCTTGTTGATGGGTGTTTCCCTTTCTCTGGCCACGCCCTTGTTCTGGTGGTATCCATGCACACCTGTTCCTGATTTGCTGATTATCACCTGGGGTTACATCACCTCACAGGGTGTTTGCTAGTCGCCAGTTTGTTGTGCCTGGTGCCTGCATTCTAGCTCTGTCCCTGCAATCCTATTCCTGCCTGCCTCATGGTGTGTTCCTGACCTCCAGCCTGTTGCCTCGACCACGCCGATTGCCTGATGATTTTTGTACTGCTGCTTTTTCTTGACTGCCTACTCGTGCACCGACCATTGCTATCCACTTAAGTAGAGCCTTTTTACAATAAGAGCTGTCTGTCTAATTTTGTGTTCATCCATTAACCCTCTGGGGTCCGAGGGCATTTTTTGGGCCGTTCACTCACGTGACATAAATGTTTTATTATTGCTGTTAACAGCTCTCCCTGCATCCCACAATCAAGTGTTATGTCTCTTTTTTTCACGACAACCTGTTCTTTCATAATATATATGCTTTTGTTGTGTCTTATAAGTGCAATAAAGGTTTATCATAAATAACAAAGGAAAAGTAAAGCGGGAAATAATTTTCCACACACATTTATTCAAAATGCACAGCAAACTATAATAAACAACTGTTTTGACACGTTATAAAGGTAATTTGATGTCTTGTGTGAAAGACTGTACAACAAAAAAGTTCAAACAATAAACACAAATGCACATTTTGAACAATATATACAAAATGGTCTATGCATTTTTGTTTGTCTTCAACTCAAAGCAATTTCTGTCTGCTATTACACAAAGGTCACATCACAAACTTCTATTTCTACTGTGTTTTGGAGTCTTCTGTCTGACTCTGCAAGCAGCTTTCATTTCACACTTTGGCTCCAGTCTGAGGAGCGGCCCCTCTCCCTCACCTCATTGATATGGTAAACAGTGCTTTATGCCAGAAGGAGAGAGCCACAGAGTTGTCCAATAACATTCAAATGCAAACTAGTGGAGCAATCCTGATAGTTACACACTCTTTGTTTGAGCAAGTGAGATTGTCATGCGAGGCTCTCCATCTGCTCCGTTTGCTTTCACTTTTGCTGTGCGTAATGGCGCAGGGCGCATTGGAGGAGTTAGGGGGCTATTCAAATGGGCCAACTAGTAAGATATCACTCCTGAAAATGATTTTTGGTTCATCACGTGAGGTAAATCTGCCCCATGATTGGATTTTGGAAAACCATGTGATGGTGAACCAATTCCGATTGGACACTCACACTGCACACGTCATCACACAGCTTCTATGAGGAGTACAAAGATGGCCGATGGTGGATCGAAAGTCTGCGGAGTTAACTTTTCAGCAAAAAAAAGTAAGTTTCTATCTCATATCATTAAAAAGTTATTTATAATTTAGTAAAGCTTGGTCCCAGCCATCATATACAACAGCATTGTCCCCAGAAGGTTTGTCTGCAAAATCACTCTTTTGTGTGCTCATGTTCTGCTTTCCTGGACAGATGCCTCTGCACTTCTTCTTGCTGGCTTTATTTCTTCCACAGCTTTACAGTCATTGTGACACCGTGTTCCAACTTTTAGGACCCCTTCACACATTGTATGAATAAGTACAAATCAGGGTGAATCACGGCGGAACAGCTCATATGAGCGAACCATGAAAACACTGAGCCGACAGGCAGACATGAACGATGACACTGCGACGGTTTTGTGCACACGGGAACACAGTGTGACGAGCTGTGCGATGTGGTTATACGTCATGCAACTGATGTGAAAAAAAAAAAATAAAAATACATGCCACCCACAGGATTCAAAGCTGCATTGTCCAAAAGCTCTGATTCCTAGCTAGAACGTTGCCACTGAGCTACCATTGCTCTCCTGTAAAAGGTGCAGGAAAATGTCTGATATTAAGAAGGAGTTTTCATCTTGCCTCTGTCTGTGTTCATGTCCCCTGTCTTTGATTTTCAGTTTAGGATTACTTTAATCACTGGTTTTATTTTGTGTTTTACCACTATAGTCATTGCTTGTAATTTCTGTTTGTTGTGCTTTTGCCACATGTTAGTTCAATTTTAGTTTCAGCCTGAGCCTTTAATTCTCTTGTTGGCCACTTTTCAGTTCTCACCTTTGTTTTCCTGATTTTGTTTTTGTTGCTCCTTCCATGTGTAGATTTTTCTTGCATCATGTTTGGGTCTCACCTTCCACTTTCTTTCTATCTGCTTAGTGTTTAATTTACTGCACTCTCTTGCTCCTGCTTGCCTCAGCTTTGTCGCCTGTCTCACAATTCTGTTTTCACTTTCCTTAATCTTCTTCTTCTTCGTCTTTGTCTTTCGGCTGTTCCCGTTAGGGGTCGCCACAGCAGATCAATCGTTTCCATCTCACCCTGTCCTCTGTATCTTCCTCTGTCACACCAACCATCTGCATGTCCTCCTTCAGCACATCCATGAACCTCCTCTTTGGTCTCCCTCTTCTCCTCCTGCCTGGTGGCTCCATCCTCAGCATCCTTCTCCCTATATACACTGGGTCCCTCCTCTGCACATGTCCAAACCATCTCAATCTCGCCTCTCTGACTTTGTCTCCAAACCGTCCCACCTGAGCTGTCCCTCTGATATGTTCATTCTTAATCTTGTCCATTCTTGTCACTCCCAAAGAGAATCTCAACATCTTCAGCTCTGCCACCTCCAGCTCTGCCTCCTGTCTTTTTGTTAGTGCCACTGTCTCTAAACCATACAACATAGCTGGTCTCACTACTGTTTTGTAAACTTTGCCCTTCACCCTTGCTGATATTCTTCGGTCACAAATCACTCCTGCCACCTTTCTCCACCCACTCCACCCTGCCTGCACTCTCTTCTTCACCTCTCTACCACACTCTCCATTACTTTGAACACTCTTTCCCATAACTTCATGCTGTGGCTGATCAGCTTTATGCCTCTGTATTTACTGCAGCTCTGCACATCACCCTTGTTCTTGAAAATAGGAACCAGCATACTTCGTCTCCACTCCTCAGGCATCCTCTCACTTTCCAAGATTTTATTAAACAATCTGGTTAGAAACACTACTGCCATCTCTCGTAGACATTTCCATGCCTCCACTGGAATGTCATCTGGACCGACTGCCTTTCCACTCTTCATCCTCTTCATAGCAGCCCTCACTTCTTCCTTGCTAATCTCTTGTACTTCCTGATTTACTCTCACCACATCATCCAGCCTTTTCTCTCGCTCATTTTCTTTATTCATCAACTCTTCAAAATATTCCCTCCACCTTCTCAGCACACACTCCTCACTTGTCAGCACATTACCATGTGCATCTTTTACCACCCTAACCTGCTGCACATCCTTTCCAGCTCTGTCCCTTTGTCTGGCCAATCGGCACAAGTCCTTTTCTCCTTCCTTACTATTCAACTTCTTGTACAGCTCGCAATATGCCTTTTCCTTTGCTTTTGCCACTTCTCTTTTCGCCTTATGCCGCATCTCCTTGTACTCCTGTCTACTTTCTTCATCTCTCCGACTATCCCAAAACTTTTTCGCCAACCTCTTTCTCCTTATGCTTTCCTGGACCTCTTCATTCCACCACCAAGTCTCCTTGTCTTCCTTCCACTGTCCAGATGTCATACCCAGTACTGTCCTAGCTGTCTCCCTCACCACATCTGCAGTACTTTTCCAGTTGTTCAAAATTGCTTCCGCTCCAACCAGTGCTTCTCTCACCTGCTCGCTAAATTTCACACAACGGTCTTCCTCCTTTAGCTTCCACCATCTGATCCTTTGTTGAGCTCTCACTCTCTTCTTCTTCTTTACCTTTAAAGTCATCCTACAAACAACCATCCTGTGCTGTCTAGTGACACTCTCTCCTGCTACCACCTTACAGTCTGTGATTTCTTTTAGCTTGCATCTCATATAAAGAATGTAGTCCACCTGTATGTCACTTTCCTTAATCACACCCTGTTATTTAAGACTTGCATGTTTCTCTGTTCTCTGCCAGTTCGTTTTGACTTAGTCTGCGTTCCAGCCGAGTTTTACTTTGTTAGTCCTTGACCGTCTGCTCTTCTGTGTATGACCTTGCTCTGTGTTTGACCTTGTTTTTGCCTCTGCCTCTTGATTTTGTACTCACTGCGTTTTGAACCTCGCTCACTTTTTTGGACTCAGGTTTTGCCTCAGCTCTTACAACCTTGTTTCTCCTTGCCTCTGAGCCCAACTTGTTTTTTGACATTGCCTCTGCGTCACATCTGCCAATTACCTTTGCCACGCTGACTGATCACCTGGTTCCCAAACCTGTTCCTGTTTTTCTATATAATGCCTTTAAATACTCAACATCCTGAGTCTGAACCTGCATATTGTGTCTAGCATAGTGTTTGTTCCACACCATGAATCCTGACAAAACGAATTGGCCACACATGGAGACAGTGGACTCAAATCCGGCCGCCCAGAACCCGGACCTTGCCACCATCAGAAGCATTTTTTCTGAAATCTTTTTTTTCAATTGCTTCCATTCATGCCACACTCCAAAGAAGAAATTTGATTATTTTAGACCAAGCCTGGAACCTGGTAGAAGCCAGTCACTGGCTATTTGATTTTTTTCCCCGAGTTCAAAGACTAGGACAAATTGTTTTCTGCTGGGAGCCTTCCTGCCTGTCTGGGTGCGGCAGCCTGAGCTGAACCTGTCACCCAGCCCACCTTGTTTTGACAGTGAGTCAGACTGCATTGACATAAATGATGATGATTTTGATTATAAGGTTGTTGATGATGATGATGATGATGATGATGATGATGACAATGATGATGATGATGATTCTTTATCTGAGACGGAGGGGCTGGCACTCCAGGATACTGCCACCATTTTCTTTAAAATTCAGGACTTGTTATTTGAGTTTTTGGACAATCCTGGATGGCAGCACAGACAGCAATTTTTTTCTGCTCTCGACCAGATCCTGCAAGCCGAGCCTAATTTGGTCATTGCCTATCCTGAAGTCACAAATATTAAAGCCCTGTTCAAGCAAGGTCAAATTCCACCATGCATCGAGGACCCCATGGACTACTTGTTCGAATCAGATATTTATGAGTCCTGCCTGGACATGCCACTCGTGATTACTCTGTCTGACGCAGAAATCTTACCTCTCTGTTCTTCTGCCCCGGTATCTTGCCAGCCCAAGACAAGCCCACCATCGTCACCAGGCTTCCCACAGAAGTTCTCAACCTCAGCGACTGTCCCAAACTCACCACCTATTTCATCAGTATGGAGGCCTGCGGCACTATGTCAACCTCCTATGTCAATCTCCTAGAAAACCGAGGGTGACAATCACGCTGTCACAGCCGTCTGTGGCGCACACATCTCCAAGATCGTCAGCGCCGGTAAAAGAGAAATCTCCAGCATGCATGTCTTTGCCTCTATCAGAGCCATCCCTGCCTTCAGAACCGTTGACAGAACCGATGGTAATGTTCATGGTACCACAACGAGTTGATGGAACCCTCAAAATTGCCTCCACAGCCAACCGTTGAGCTGGCTGCATCCACCACTGAGCGCACACTGCCACGCCCACCTACAGCTTCTCTCTCACGCCGCTGCCTCCAGATCCAGTAGCTCCTCCCTCATTTTCAGAATCACCAGCAGAGCCATCGGGGAAGCACGCCCCATCCAAGCCTTCAGCTGCACGCACTCCAGGCTCTTCCGTGGAATGCACAACTCCAAAACCTCCAGCCAGGACCACGCCATCTGTGCCTCCAGAAACAGACACCTTCAATTCCACAGCCTACTGGACAGTTAAGCTGTGTCCTGCACTAAGTTATTTCTTTATGATCAGCCTCAGAAGTTGCGTTATTGGTTTGTGCTTTTGTGTGTTTCTGTTAAGCATTTTTTCCCCCTCGTAGATCTTTTTCTGGGTTAATTGTCAACAGCTGCTGCTGTGTCTCATTTTATTGGTTTCATCATTTCTTTCATTAAGTGATTTGTTTTCTCCTGTCAGCACTCAATTTGCACTTGCCACAGTTCTTTTTGGCCCATTGATTTGTTTTTATACCATTTGCACCCGCTTAGCGAATTGTTATGCAACCCATTTAGTTAAGGCATAGAGTCAAGGAGTACGGGCGTGGTATTTGTCATGTACAGGATGCACACCTGTTGTGCACAAGGTGTGGGGAATACTGCGCCATTAGACCATGCCAAGCGTATGTCTGATGCACATGATTAGTGTGTGTGTGCAGTGCTTGTGGACTGCATGTGACTTGCAAATTACCACCCATGTAAGCCAGGATTATGGACCACCTCTGTGACACAGGTGGTCTGGGTGTGACAATTACCTCTGACTAGCATCTAGCACAAGACAGGAGTGCGTATACATGAAACTCACCACCACCTCCGCTGCCTCACATTCAGTATTCCTGTATTTGCACAGCCAATATCACTTTGCACCTCATGTCCTCTTCTATCATCTGCCTATAGATGTCCAACACCCTCAGACATTACAGCAGTATGGTGGCAGCCATCGACACCATCAGCTGTCATGCTGAACACACTGTGCGTACATGTTTTTCACAGCTTTATTCATGAAAATCATTCAAAATTACAACAATAAAAATAGCTTGTGTGTACGTGATGCATCCTTTGGACAAGAGCCTCGAGGCTGTACCGCTGTCCAAGTGCTGAAAGGGTGAAAATGCCCACTGTGGGTCTCTGCTGCATTATAGTGCAGCAGTCGGGCACACATCACCACAGAGGTCACGCCTGCTCACATCTCCTCTCCCTTTGTAAATTAGAACCACTGCATCAGATTATTCAGGGGGGGGGGGTATAATTCTGATGGCATCCTCTTCTTTCCTTCTCCAATGCTACACAATCTCTCCAATATATCTCTATACATAAAGGGCTAATTCTGTCTGTCTGTCCGGGATAAACCCCCAAACTATAATATGTAGCCATAAAAACTATATATATTCTGAATCCTCATGACATGGGGAACAAACTGGTACCATTTTTTTAAAAAGTTGAACGTAACCAAAAAATTAATGCTTTAATCTATTCTGTTTATCTATTTATCTTTTATGGAATTACTGGGCAACCGGGACAAGCTGCCCTGGTTGCCCAGGTCTATAGATCTATAGACCTTTAATCATGGAATTACTGGGCAACCAGGGCCATTTATGTTGGATATTTTCTCCTCCAAACATTTTTCAAACCTTTAACAAGACAAACAGAGTCAAGAAACACCAGTGAGACAGAAAGTCAAATTTTACGCGCGGAGTGCGGCCAGGCTGTACACCAAGGCTACACTAAAGTCTGGCCTGCTTTTCCGCTCTTTTTATTAAGAGACGCCCTCATCACATAAACAAGAAACTTGTCCTAAGGGTGGGGGTAATGACGCAAGACAAGTTTCTTCCCATAACATAAACGCATACGTCAATAAGTGCAGCTGTAAGGAAGAACACTTCAGGTCAGCACATCTCGTTCGTCTGTTGCAGGTATCAGCTGTTCTGCATCTGCCTGAAGTGTCCTGTCTTCCACACTCCTTCACACTAAACACCACATCACAATAGTCAAAACGTTCTCTTGCTCCCAGTCGTTAGAGGCTGCGAAAACAAAGTTATATTATAATAATAAGTACATCCAGCCCTTCATCCCAGCTCAGATTGACCCCAGAGTGCTAAAACAAAATTGAATTCTCAGGATTGCATTAAGACAGGTGCAAAACAGCACATCTCCGTTCTCATGAGAAAGAAGACAAAGCTAAAACAAGGTTGAATAACACGTACGTTCTCAGGGTGAAGTGCAAAACAGCACAACACCGTTCTCATGAGAAAGAAGACAAAGCTAAACAAGGTTGAATAACACATACATGCTCAGGGTGAAGTGCAAAACAGCACGACACCGTTCTCATGAGAAAGAAGGAAAATGTACAAACGTTTAACAGTGATAACATATATACAAAATCTTTAACATTCCCCTCCTGTTTATCGCCTGTTAAACATACAGTAGGCATCACTCAGCTTAGCACTTCTTTTTGAGATTTTCACTAAGAGGTTCATCATGGTATGTTTTCTCTAGGCTTACACCCCAGAGGTGATGTCATCATTGTCACCATCATCGGTGTCTGGGTCATCATACGTCCATTGGTCTGGGTACAGGTCAGGAGAGCCATCGTCCTCCTTGTCGTCATCTGTCCCCAGAAGTGGATATGATGCTGGACCCCCTCCTGGTCCTGGACTTATTGCTGTGGTTATCATTCTATTTACAAGGCCTCGGAGACATGGAATACAACAACATCCACACAATGTTAGAATTGCAGCAAATACTGCTATAGACACTAATAGTGAAGAAATCAAAGACCTCCATTTTCCCATCCCTTCCAGCCACCAATCCCAGCCTTCAGTGTTTACTCCACTGTGCTCTTTCATCTTCCTGTTCAACGTCCTCAGCCCATCAATGGCTTGAGTGAGACTGCCGTCTGCAGCTGTGTTGTTGGGAATGAATGTGCAGCATTGTTCTCCGAACATGGCACAAACACCTCCTTTCTCTGCCAACAACATATCCAGAGCAATACGATTCTGGAAGGCCATAAGGGACGTGGCTTCTAACTGTGAATGGACAGCCTTAAATCCTTCCTCAGTCCAATTTCCTAATTTCTGTACATTGTAGTGGATGTAGTTTATTCTGTCCACGTTTTTATTAATTGAGCACCACCAACAGATGGAAGATTCAAATCCAGCTGCTATTTGATTAACCAGTTTATACTCGTCAGGCACTCCCCTGGGGACTCCTATTGCGTCAATATATGTTGGATTTCCCACTCCTTTCCAATCTCTTTTCACTCTATGTCTGGCTACGCCTTTCTGCCAATCTCCAGGAATAAGAGAGGCTGCATATGTCGTAACGTCTTCAGGGGTCATGGGTATGGCTTCAACTGATAACAATAATGATATTAATGCACAATAACCTGACACATTTCGTGGCAGTCTGTCAAAGATTCTGTTATCCCCACACCACCACCATACGTCACTCCTCCCGACAGGTTTGAATGTGGGAGTACTATGGACCACATTCTTACACCAGGCGGTGTGGTTTAAGCTACCCAAAGTCTTACTTGTCCCTGTCAAGTGTACACATGTATGGTTAGCATGCCCAACTTTGCTTGAGAATAAAGGTTTGATCTTAGTTAATTTGGTCACTGGATAGATCTTGTCCCACTTAAAACATTTGTTGTTTGCCGCAATGTATGTCTGTGTCATAGCAGTCAGCAGACAGTCTTTGGGTAATGCTGCCGGTATTACCTGTAATATAGGTCTGGGTCCCATACACACAACACAGTCCTTCTTTGCTGCTAGTCCTGCTTGTTCTGCCATTAAAAGCCAATTGTTATTTTGTCCACTAATTCCTGTAGTTACTAGGAACCAGTCATCTGCCTTCATGTCTTTTGTGCCTTGTACAGACACCCCCTTTGCTTGTATGGGCACCCCCTTTGCTTGTATGGACACCCCCTTTGACGTACTTAATTCGGTCAATATTGGTTGCTGTACTCTATCTGTCTCACAGAGGAAGAAATGGAAATACGGATCTTTTCCTTGTTTGTATACCCAAAGGAGGAACAACCAACAGTCTCCCTCTATATCAGGTGGGAATATGGTTCCTTTTTCTGTAGTATTCACCACTATAGACAGCTTATCATCTGTTTGATACATTTTGAGACTTTGACTCTGGTACTTAGCCCACTCGGTTTGTGCCCATCTTGGTGTCCATCTACTCCATTCATCGGCTACCAACGTTTCCCATCTCCTATCTTGTTGATCGTTGGTCATATACCATGAGAAACTATTTCCGTAATTAGTCCCTCTGTCACCATCCGGCATTCCATGGGTAAGAGCACTATATGGTACAGAGATGATCACAGAAGTATTTCTAGGAATGCAGGCCTGTACACCAAATCGGTATGCATTATTCCCATCACAGCTATGTACTGTGGCATTGATTATCGGACTGGGGTCTTTGTCACTTCTTTTTGGTCTCTGCAATCTGCGGATGTGATCCTTATTATCATGTCCCGTGCTCATGGCTTTTAATAATAATCCCAATTCAAAAAAGAAAAGTAGCATAACAAGGACTGTCCGTGGGGTCCAGAAACCCCCGTTCTTTTTATTTTTTTCTTTCGCCATTTCTGCACACTACAGCACACCTATGTTCAGAACAGTGGCTTCTTAATGTCTTCTGCTAGCTTTCGTGTCTAACCTGGATCTTAACACCAAGCTCACACACTATTACTAGTCTTGTCCTACTGTTCTTACTGTTTGTCTGTGTCTGCAGAAATGACTTTCTTACAGTGAGTTAAATGAATCCATGTACTTCTTTCCCCAATTTTCAAAGCTGTGGGTGTTGTGAGTAGTACTTGATAGGGCCCTTCCCATTTAGGTGAATGCCAGTGTTTTCTCTTGATGCTTCTTATCAACACCCAGTCTCCAGGTACCACTTTAGGGTCCTCCTGTGGAGAAATGGGATCATCAGTGTTTGGAACTCTCCCTCGTTGTCCTTCTAACATTTTTCTCATGTAATCCGCCAAATTGGCTTCCTCAGGTACATCCCAAATTTGTCCATAATATGGCAATCGATATTTTCTGCCAAACAATGTTTCATACGGTGTCAACCCCATGGTACTAGTTATGTTTATATACATTTTTACCAAATCTACGCAATGCGTCCATGGTCTGCCTGTTTCCTCCATTGTCTTTCTAAGTCTGTTTTTTACTGTTCCATTCATCCTTTCCACTAATCCGGCACTTTGTGGATGATAAGCACAATGATTCTTGAGATTAACCTGTAGTGCTTCTCCTACGTATTGCACTATTGCATTAACAAAATGCGCTCCATTATCTGAATAGACTGTTTCTGGTATCCCAAAACGTGGGATAATGTCTTTGCATAATGCCTTAGCCACTGTAAGTGAATCTGCATGTTTTGTAGGGAACAATTCTACCCATTTTGAGAAGGCATCAATTATGACTAAACAAAATTCCTTCCCTTCATGTTTACTCAGCTGTATATAATCCATATGAATCACTTGAAAGGGATATTGTGGTGTTGGAAATTTACCTCTTTGGGGTCTCAAATTGCCTTGTGAGTTGTGTTTTGCACATATCATGCATGCTCTACAATGCTGTTTTGCATATGCATCGAACCCATAAAGACAAAAAATAGATTGCAATTGCGATATCATACCCCCTGATGAGACATGCGTCACGCCATGGCTCATAATAGCTGCCCATTTAAACATATTTTTTGGCAATATGGGTTTCTTTTGTGGTCATACGTACAAGTCATTTGCATACGCAGCGCCTTTAGCTATCCACATTTGTTTTTCTCTGTCTGTTGCCTGCTGTTGCATGTCAGCAAGCAGTGTACGACCTAAATGCAAATCCGGAGTAGTTTCCTGTACAACAAAAATAGAAGAAGCTGCTGCTGCCTCCTTTGCTGCTCTGTCAGCAAAATCATTTCCTTTTGAAACACTGTCAGAGCCATTGGTGTGAGCCGCACATTTGCATATAGCAATTTGTTGAGGCAACTTCACAGCTTGCAGTAGGGCAGTTAGGAGAGTGGCATGAGTCACTGGCTTTCCAGACGATGTCACCATTCCACGCTCCTCCCACAGTTTTGCAAACACATGCACTGTGCTGAAAGCGTACTGGCTGTCCGTATAAATTGATACGGCTGTACCTTGAAACAGATAGCAAGCTGCAGTTAAAGCAACTAATTCAGCTGCTTGTGCTGAAAATGACGATGGCAATGAAGCAGAATCTAATACTTCTGAATTTGTGACGACAGCATATCCAGATTGCGTTTGTCCATACGCATTTTTGGTGGAAGAACCATCCACATACACGATTGTGCTGTTTTGGATGGGTGTGTCCCGGAGGTCTGGGCGTGCTTTTGTACAAACTGTTGCTACATCAAGACAATTGTGCGGCTCACCATCCTCAGGTAAAGGTATCAATGTGGAGGGATTCAATGTTGTACATCGCTCTATCGTAAGGTGTGGCTGTGATAATAGCAAGGACATGCACGAAAGATGTCTTGCTGGGGACAAAAGGCTCATGTTTGTCTGCAACAAAAGTGCAGAGACTGCATGTGGAACTTTCAATGTCAACTGATGGAATAGAACAACATTACTGCTACTCTGAACAGCCATAGAGGCTGCAACAACAGCCTGTACGCATGGTGGTAAAGCACTTGCTACTGCATCCAATTTAGATGAGTAGTAGGCAACTGGCCTCAATTTTGAGCCATACACTTGAACCAAAACACTAGTCATGAACTTATTCTTACAATCAACTGTTTGAATGAATGGTTTACTATAATCTGGTAGTGCCAAAACTGTGGATGACACTAATGTTTGTTTTACTTTTACAAAGGCTTCCTCAGCATCTTTGTTCCATTCCAACACGGTTGACATTGAAATATCATCTTTGTACATCAAATCAGAAAGTGGACTAGTCAACTCTGCATAGCAAGGAATCCATGCCCTGCAGTAATTTGTCAATCCAAGAAATGACATCATCTGCTTTTTGGTTTGTGGTTTTGGAGCGTGCAAAATTGCTTCCTTCCTGTCAGACAGGATCGTGCGCCCTGTGGCTGATAACTCATGTCCTAAATATTTTACTTTATCCCTACACAACTGAACTTTGTTTCTACTCACTCTGTGGCCATTGTCAAATAAGAAACATAATAATGCTACTGTGTCAGTTATGCAGTTTTCTCGTGTGTCAGAGGCAATCAAAATGTCATCAACATACACTAACAGTTGGCTATCTGCCGGTGGAACGAAGTTGGCTAAACATGCTGACATGACTTGAGAATAAATAGTTGGGCTCTCTGCGTAACCCTGCGGTAATCTGGTGAATGTATATCGTTGTCCTTTAAAGGTAAAAGCAAACCAGAATTGACTATCTGGATGCACTGGCACAGAGAAAAATGCATTACTTATGTCAATTACTGAGAAACTATTAGAATTTGGTCTCAGCGAATTTAACAAGGTATGTGGATCTGGGACACATGGTGCTCTTTTAATCACAGCAGCATTTACTGCCTGCAGATCTTGAATCATTCTCCACCCCACTGAGGGCGGAGCCTTTTTCACAGGAAATATGGGTGTGTTACATGGTGAATCTGGACATGGCACTATCACTCCTGCTGTTAATAAATCCTCTATTACTGGCCTGATTCCTTCAATTGCATCAGGTTTCAATGGATACTGTCTTACACATGGTCTGTATTCTGTTTTTGGCCTTATAACTACAGGTTGTGCATTTTTAATCAGTCCTACGTCTGAAGGACCTGTTGTCCACAATCCTGACGGTACTGAAGAGAGAAGAGCATCCTCTTCAGGACTCAACTGAAACACTCAGGATTGTGAAGTGGACGCATCAATATGTGTTCCAGCTGTCAGCACCAATGAGACATTAACTGGCACTTTATACAACTTGGTTGATGGACTGAACTCCGTTCGTGGGCCAACTCTACTCCAATCAGAGGCTGACAAAGCTGTTATGACTGTCAGTCCCAATTCTTGCCATTCTGTCAAATATGGCTTACAAAGTGACATATGTAATGGCATACCTGTGAATCTCAATTTTGATACATCTTCAGTGGCGCCTGTTACTGTTATGACGGCTATTGAGTTGCCATCATGAATCAAATCGGTCATTGTCAGTTTCACAGGTGAAACATTTTTCAATTTAGTTTCATAGTCACCATCCGGACCTGGAGGATCTTTATGCCACATTGTGACATGCAGGTCAGGTGGTGACATCTGTTGTTCAGGATTTTTTAGTAGGGCTGTCGCTTGCAAGACGACATCTTTACCCCATCCTGCAGCATCTTCTTCTGAGATGTCAAATGTATAGTAATAATGGAATGTGGGGTCAGCGCTTTCTTCTCTTACCATGTTAACGCCTCCTGTGCGTTCAACAACTAATTTCCCTTGTTCCACAATTATGGACAAGCCCAATGCAGTCAATCCGTCTCGTCCTAGGAGGTTAACTGGACATTGTGGCATGCTCAACATTGACATAGTACACGTCAGGCCAAATGGATCTGTCAACGTTATGGGTTTGGTGATAGGGACGTCTGATGTTTGTCCATTTGCAGAGCGAACCCTAAAGATTTCGTTGCTTAATTGATGGACAGATATGTTGTCATTACATGTGGTTCTACATGCTCCTGTATCACAAAGGAATGTCACTGGTCGTCCATTTACCAACAAAGTCACTTCTGGTTTTGGTACCGGATTTCCCAGCAAGGCACACAGATCCATATCACAATCAGACTGCCTATCTGATGTGGAATCATGGATTATGGATTCTAGTCATTGTGGGTACTGTGGCTGCGGAGGATTATTCCGTTGTGGAATTCCTCCTGCTGCTCCCTCAGTAGGTGGATTCGGACAATTTCTATACATATGTCCCTCTCTTCCACAGTTCCAACAAATCAGGGGACCACGTGGTGGCCCTCCCTGCCTGTGCTGCTGTTGTGGTTGCCATGGTCCTTGACGTTGTGGCTGTCCACCTTGTCTATTTTGCCATGGCTTTTTGGGGCGTTTGCACTGCTTCTGCTGTCTTAAGTTGCCCTGCTGGTAATATATTTCATCATCTCCATGTGCTACATACACTCCTTTGTCGCTGTTTCTTGTCTTTTTCTGTTTTAAGACTTCTTCTGCATGACAGCAGTGTGTATGTGTGTCTTCCAATGTGCCTGTAGGCAATCCAATCCAATGTTTCTGTATCCAAGCTTTTATATCCTTATTGGAATGTTGGATCAGAGCGTTTTTCAATTGTTGTTCATACACAGGTGTTTCTGGCAATATGCCACTATGGACCCTAAACACATTCTCAAATCTGCACCTAAACTCTGTCCATGGCTCTCCTTCTTTCTGAGTTGTCCTGGTAATTTCAGTATAATTTATCTTTGGTCCTAACACTCCTTTTGCACGTGTAATCATAGCTTCCACTCTTGTTTTCAAGACTAGATCATCATGTGTCAGTGGTACGCCTTGTTGATCTGCAGGATTCCAGTCTCCGCGTACCTGACTCCATTTAGGGCCACATGCTTTCATCCACACCTGTTGGACTTCAGGTCCATTAAGGTGGTAAGATGTTCTAATGTTTTCTATATCCTGCATAAATCCCTCAATATCGACATGTGGCGATGGTATCATGTCGACTGCTGCTTTGATATCATCAGCATTCCATGTCCGATAAACGAGCATGGTTGGTAGCTGTCCTGCTGTTCCTGCACGAGGATTTGGTACTTCTATCATAGGATAGGCACCTCCCTGGTCACTGTGTTCCACCATGGGAGGGGCTGTAGGCACTTTTGCTTGACTGCGTGTTTGTGGTTTTTCTGGTTTTTCTCTTTTTACCTTAGGTTTTACTGCCAAATCATACTGTGGTGGCGGTACATCGTCATCCTCTGGTAGAGGAGATAAAGGTCTCTTTGTCACCGACGATCCAGCCGGTGGTGATTGTTGAGGCTGTTCTGGCTCTCTGTGCTGAATTATCACATCTTCTTCTGCCTTACCTACAGCTTTCTTTTTCCTTGCTTTCTCTAATCGTCGCTTCTCTGCTCCTTTCTGTCTGTTCTCTGCTTCCTCCTCCCAAAATGCCACTAAATCTGCCCCTACTTTCTGCATCTTTTTCTCATCACCTTTATGTTCCCGTTCTAACTCCTTCTTCAGCTTTTGTATGCTGATCAGGTTCAGTCGTCCGTCAAAGTCATGTTTATTTATCCAGGTCTCCAATTTCTTTGTTGCTTTTGGATTTTTTGCCTCCATAAATTTCCAGTCGTCAGTTGATAAATTTTCCTTATTTATAGACGTCTTACCCCCCATTTTTATTATCCCTTGTTATAATTTGGACTTCAGACAGGGGCACACCTAGGGTGTTCTAAATCTGAAGTTTTCACACTTTCTTTGGACGTGACAATTAATTTGCCGTCGTGTGGTTGATTCCTTTCACCTCCCCGTAGGAAGCGGAATCACTTGCCTGCTGCTTCCACACACACGGTTGTCACTAACGTTGTCCAAAGTATTACACTTTCACACAGTTATTTACACTTGCGCAAAACACTATTTACACATAGAAACACTCCTAATAATCGTACGCGTATTCTTATGTCAGGGGAGCTCGCCCTCCCGTGAAATTTAACTAATGTCCTGCATTAGGGGACTCCGCCGTCCCTGCCAGATTTAACTGCTTTTTTACAGTGCACATATTTCTACCCGGGATTTCCTTTACGTATTAAAACAGAGGAGTCCGTATCCTCCTTCCGGAATTTAACTACTTGCGTCCCTCGCAACCGTAGAGGAGTCCGCCCTCCTTACAGAGTTTAACTGTGTTTCATTAACAGGCGATTCTGTATCATCGCTTACGGAGTTTAACTGTTTTATGTGATCACTTTTATCCCCTACCGGTACGCGTATATAAACAGAGGAGTCCGCACCCTCCTTACAGAGTTTAACTGCTTTGCATTAACAGGCGATTCTGTATCATCGCTTGCGGAATTTAACTGTTTTATGTGATCTGATCACCACTCACTCAGTACTGTTTACAAAGAAATTTACTCACTGACTTGACTTCCTGTCTGTCTTCTTCGGGAAAATCTCGTCAACCAGACGATGCCAGCGGTGGTCGACAATTGCAGACACGATCAATCGATCGATCAGACCTTGGCCAAGGATTTACGTCTGGACTTGACGACCTCCGCCGGACACCTCCGGTGTTGTTGAGATCCCGGACGAGCCCCCAGTCAATGTTGGTTATTTTCTCCTCCAAACATTTTTCAAACCTTTAACAAGACAAACAGAGTCAAGAAACACCAGTGAGACAGAAAGTCAAATTTTACGCGCGGAGTGCGTCCAGGCTGTACACCAAGGCTACACTAAAGTCTGGCCTGCTTTTCCGCTCTTTTTATTAAGAGACGCCCTCATCACATAAACAAGAAACTTGTCCTAAGGGTGGGGGTAATGACGCAAGACAAGTTTCTTCCCATAACATAAACGCATACGTCAATAAGTGCAGCTGTAAGGAAGAACACTTCAGGTCAGCACATCTCGTTCGTCTGTTGCAGGTATCAGCTGTTCTGCATCTGCCTGAAGTGTCCTGTCTTCCACACTCCTTCACACTAAACACCACATCACAATAGTCAAAACGTTCTCTTGCTCCCAGTCGTTAGAGGCTGCGAAAACAAAGTTATATTATAATAATAAGTACATCCAGCCCTTCATCCCAGCTCAGATTGACCCCAGAGTGCTAAAACAAAATTGAATTCTCAGGATTGCATTAAGACAGGTGCAAAACAGCACATCTCCGTTCTCATGAGAAAGAAGACAAAGCTAAAACAAGGTTGAATAACACGTACGTTCTCAGGGTGAAGTGCAAAACAGCACAACACCGTTCTCATGAGAAAGAAGACAAAGCTAAACAAGGTTGAATAACACATACATGCTCAGGGTGAAGTGCAAAACAGCACGACACCGTTCTCATGAGAAAGAAGGAAAATGTACAAACGTTTAACAGTGATAACATATATACAAAATCTTTAACAATTTATATACACAAAGGACTAATTCTGTCTGTCTGTCTGCCTGTCTGCCCAGGATAAACTCACACACTATAATATGTAGCCCTAAAAACTATATATATATATATATATATATATTTTTTTTTTTTTTTTTTTTTTTTTTCTGAATCCTCATGACATGGGGAACAAACTAGTACCATTTTTTAAAAAGCTGAACGTAACCAATAATTTAATGCTTTAATCTATTCTCTTCTATTTATCTTTTATGGAATTATTGGGTGCATATATATATATATATATATATGTACTTCGTTTTGCCACTCATGAGATTTTCGGGTTGCAAGCTCTGTGAGCACAGCACACATAGGGGTGGAGAGTGAGATATACATCTGTCTTGTGGGCTTTACAAATAGCAGGTGTGGATAAGGCCTCTACTGGTGGTTGGTTCTCACTGCGGTATTGTATCACTTCCTGTTCCGGAGCACAGCGGTGTTTTGCTGTATCTGTTAGCTGTTTAATCTGCGCAGTTAGATTGATCTAGTTACCTAGATAATGATTTGTTTCACAGTGTTATCTTCACGTGCCTTAACTAAAGCACTCCCTCTGCTGAATCACCTCTAAATTATTTACACGTTATTCACTTTGCGTGTTTTTAGGAATCCGCTAGCTTAGCGCAGCTACTAGCTCTTAGCCGGTTTAGCATGGCGGCTTCTCCTGTCTCTCCCGCACTTTTCTGCTCTGGGTGTGAAATGTTTAGTTATTCCTCGGCCTCCTTTAGCAGTAATGGTACTTGTAATAAGTGTAGCTTATTCCTAGCTTTGGAGGCCAGGCTGGGCGAATTGGAGACTCGGCTCCGCACCGTGGAAAATTCTACAGCTAGCCAGGCCCCTGTAGTCGGTGCGGACCAAGGTAGCTTAGCCGCCGTTAGTTTCCCTCTGGCAGATCCCGAGCAGCCGGGAAAGCAGGCCGACTGGGTGACTGTGAGGAGGAAGCGTAGCCCTAAACAGAAGCCCCGTGTACACCGCCAGCCCGTTCACATTTCTAACCGTTTTTCCCCACTCGGCGACACACCCGCCGAGGAACAAACTCTGGTTATTGGCGACTCTGTTTTGAGAAATGTGAAGTTAGCGACACCAGCAACCATAGTCAGTTGTCTTCCGGGGGCCAGAGCAGGCGACATTGAAGGAAATTTGAAACTGCTGGCTAAGGCTAAGCGTAAATTTGGTAAGATTGTAATTCACGTCGGCAGTAATGACACCCGGTTACGCCAATCGGAGGTCACTAAAATTAACATTGAATCGGTGTGTAACTTTGCAAAAACAATGTTGGACTCTGTAGTTTTCTCTGGGCCCCTCCCCAATTGGACCGGGAGTGACATGTTTAGCCGCATGTTCTCCTTGAATTGCTGGCTGTCTGAGTGGTGTCCAAAAAATGAGGTGGGCTTCATAGATAATTGGCAAAGCTTCTGGGGAAAACCTGGTCTTGTTAGGAGAGACGGCATCCATCCCACTTTGGATGGAGCAGCTCTCATTTCTAGAAATCTGGCCAATTTTCTTAAATCCTCCAAACCGTGACTATCCAGGGTTGGGACCAGGAAGCAGAGTTGTAGTCTTACACACCTCTCTGCAGCTTCTCTCCCCCTGCCATCCCCTCATTACCCCATCCCCGTAGATACGGTGCCTGCTCCCAGACCACCAATAACCAGCAAAAATCTATTTAAGCATAAAAATTCAAAAAGAAAAATAATATAGCACCTTCAACTGCACCACAGACTAAAACAGTTAAATGTGGTCTATTAAACATTAGGTCTCTCTCTTCTAAGTCCCTGTTAGTAAATGATATAATAATTGATCAACATATTGATTTATTCTGCCTTACAGAAACCTGGTTACAGCAGGATGATTATGTTAGTTTAAATGAGTCAACACCCCCGAGTCACACTAACTGCCAGAACGCTCGTAACACGGGCCGAGGTGGAGGATTAGCAGCAATCTTCCATTCCAGCTTATTAATTCATCAAAAACCCAGACAGAGCTTTAATTCATTTGAAAGCTTGACTCTTAGTCTTGTCCATCCAAATTGGAAGTCCCAAAAACCAGTTTTATTTGTTGTTATCTATCGTCCTCCTGGTCGTTACTGTGAGTTTCTCTGTGAATTTTCAGAACTTTTGTCTGACTTAGTGCTTAGCTCAGATAAGATAATTATAGTGGGCGATTTTAACATCCACACAGATGCTGAGAATGACAGCCTCAGCACTGCATTTAATCTATTATTAGACTCAATTGGCTTTGCTCAAAATGTAAATGAGTCCACCCACCACTTTAATCATATCTTAGATCTTGTTCTGACTTATGGTATGGAAATTGAAGACTTAACAGTATTCCCTGAAAACTCCCTTCTGTCTGATCATTTCTTAATAACATTTACATTTACTCTGATGGACTACCCAGCAGTGGGGAATAAGTTTCATTACACTAGAAGTCTTTCAGAAAGCACTGTAACTAGGTTTAAGGATATGTTCCCTTCTTTATGTTCACTAATGCCATATACCAACACAGTGCAGAGTAGCTACCTAAACTCTGTAAGTGAGATAGAGTATCTCGTCAGTAGTTTTACATCCTCATTGAAGACAACTTTGGATGCTGTAGCTCCTCTGAAAAAGAGAGCTTTAAATCAGAAGTGCCTGACTCAGTGGTATAACTCACAAACTCGCAGCTTAAAGCAGATAACCCGTAAGTTGGAGAGGAAATGGCATCTCACTAATTTAGAAGATCTTCACTTAGCCTGGAAAAAGAGTCTGTTGCTCTATAAAAAAGCCCTCCGTAAAGCTAGGACATCTTACTACTCATCACTAATTGAAGAAAATAAGAACAACCCCAGGTTTCTTTTCAGCACTGTAGCCAGGCTGACAAAGAGTCAGAGCTCTATTGAGCCGAGTATTCCTTTAACTTTAACTAGTAATGACTAGTAATTTCTTTGCTAATAAAATTTTAACTATTAGAGAAAAAATTACTCATAACCATCCCAAAGACGTATCGTTATCTTTGGCTGCTTCAGTGATGCCGGTATTTGGTTAGACTCTTTCTCTCAGATTGTTCTGTCTGAGTTATTTTCATTAGTTACTTCATCCAAACCATCAACATGTCTGTTAGACCCCATTCCTACCAGGCTGCTCAAGGAAGCCCTACCATTATTTAATGCTTCGATCTTAAATATGATCAATCTATCTTTATTAGTTGGCTATGTACCACAGGCTTTTAAGGTGGCAGTAATTAAACCATTACTTAAAAAGCCATCACTTGACCCAGCTTTCTTAGCTAATTATAGGCCAATCTCCAACCTTCCTTTTCTCTCAAAAATTCTTGAAAGGGTAGTTGTTAAACAGCTAACTGATCATCTGCAGAGGAATGGTCTATTTGAAGAGTTTCAGTCAGGTTTTAGAATTCATCATAGTACAGAAACAGCATTAGTGAAGGTTACAAATGATCTTCTGATGGCCTCAGACAGTGGACTCATCTCTGTGCTTGTTCTGTTAGACCTCAGTGCTGCTTTTGATACTGTTGACCATAAAATTTTATTACAGAGATTAGAGCATGCCATAGGTATTAAAGGCACTGCGCTGCGGTGGTTTGAATCATATTTATCTAATAGATTACAATTTGTTCATGTAAATGGGGAATCTTCTTCACAGACTAAGGTTAATTATGGAGTTCCACAAGGTTCTGTGCTAGGACCAATTTTATTCACTTTATACATGCTTCCCTTAGGCAGTATTATTAGACGGCATTGCTTAAATTTTCATTGTTACGCAGATGATACCCAGCTTTATCTATCCATGAAGCCAGAGGACACACACCAATTAGCTAAACTGCAGGATTGTCTTACAGACATAAGGACATGGATGACCTCTAATGTCCTGCTTTTAAACTCAGATAAAACTGAAGTTATTGTACTTGGCCCCAGAAATCTTAGAAACATGGTGTCTAACCAGATCCTTACTCTGGATGGCATTACCCTGACCTCTAGTAATACTGTGAGAAATCTTGGAGTCATTTTTGATCAGGATATGTCATTCAAAGCGCATATTAAACAAATATGTAAGACTGCTTTTTTGCATTTACGCAGTATCTCTAAAATTAGAAAGGTCTTGTCTCAGAGTGATGCTGAAAAACTAATTCATGCATTTATTTCCTCTAGGCTGGACTATTGTAATTCATTATCAGGTTGTCCTAAAAGTTCCCTGAAAAGCCTTCAGTTAATTCAAAATGCTGCAGCTAGAGTACTGACGGGGACTAGAAGGAGAGAGCATATCTCACCCATATTGGCCTCTCTTCATTGGCTTCTTGTTAATTCTAGAATAGAATTTAAAATTCTTCTTCTTACTTATAAGGTTTTGAATAGTCAGGTCCCTTCTTATCTTAGGGACCTCATAGTACCATATCACCCCAATAGAGCGCTTCGCTCTCAGACTGCAGGCTTACTTGTAGTTCCTAGGGTTTGTAAGAGTAGAAAGGGAGGCAGAGCCTTCAGCTTTCAGGCTCCTCTCCTGTGGAACCAGCTCCCAATTCGGATCAGGGAGACAGACACCCTCTCTACTTTTAAGATTAGGCTTAAAACTTTCCTTTTTGCTAAGGCTTATAGTTAGGGCTGGATCAGGTGACCCTGAACCATCCCTTAGTTATGCTGCTATAGACTTAGACTGCTGGGGGGTTCCCATAATGCATTGAGTGTTTCTTTCTCTTTTTGCTCTGTATGCACCACTCTGCATTTAATCATTAGTGATTGATCTCTGCTCCCCTCCACAGCATGTCTTTTTCCCGGTTCTCTCCCTCAGCCCCAACCAGTCCCAGCAGAAGACTGCCCCTCCCTGAGCCTGGTTCTGCTGGAGGTTTCTTCCTGTTAAAAGGGAGTTTTTCCTTCCCACTGTCGCCAAGTGCTTGCTCACAGGGGGTCGTTTTGACCGTTGGGGTTTTTCCGTAATTATTGTATGGCTTTGCTTTACAATATAAAGTGCCTTGGGGCAACTGTTTGTTGTGATTTGGCGCTATATAAATAAAATTGATTTGATTTGATTTGATAAGTGGTGTTGTACCTCTGACGCACAGCCCCCATGCAATGACTGTGTCATCATAGAGCCCATACTAGCTGTGCTCCTGACTTGAGTCAGGTGTACAACGGCAGTACAGACAGTGCCATTTCTGGATTTGTGGGGTCCTATGCAAGATGCTCTTTGGGGCTGTTTGTCAAACTACAATGGAGAGATTCCTAATCCATTAGATGGTCCATGAACGCACCACAATCTATTACAGTTCACTAGCCTACAGTCTTGATAACATCTCATATTAAAACATTAAACATCTTAAGTTGAGGTCTCAAGCAATATAACTGATATAAAAATAGATCCATCCATCTATCAATTTTCTTCCGCTTCATCCGCGGTCGGGTCACAGGGGCAGCAGCTCAAGCAAAGCCCCCCAGACCTCCCGATCCACACACACCTCCCCCAGCTCCTCTGGGGGAACCACGAGGCATTCCCAAGCCAGCTGCGAGACGTAGTCCCTCCATCGTGTCCTGGGTCTTCCCCGGGGCTTCCTCCCAAAGGGACATGCCCGGAACACCTCTCCAGCGAGGCATCCAGGGGGCATCCGAAAAAGATGCCCGAGCCACCTCAGCTGGCTCCTTTTGATGTGGAGGAGCAGCGGCTCAACTATGAGCTCCTCCTGAGTGACCGAGCTCCTCACCCTATCTCATCTCGGCCACTTGTACTCGGAATCTTGTTCTTTCGGTCATGAGCCAAATCTCATGACCATAGGTGAGGGTTGGAATGTAGATCGATTGGTAAATCGAGAGCTTTGCCCCCCTGCTCAGCTCTCTCTTCACCATGATGGTCCGATACAGCGATGGCATTACTGCAGATGCTGCACCGATCCATCTGTTGATCTCACGCTCCATCCATCCCTCTCTCGTGAACAAGACCCTGAGATACTTATACTCCTACACTTGAGACAAGGCCACTCCACCGACCTGAAGAGAGCAAAGCACCATTTTCCAGTCGAGAACCATGGCCTCGGAATTGGAGGTGCTGATTTTCATCCTGGACGCTTCACACTCGGTTGCAAACCACTCCAGTGCATGCTGAAGGTCCTGGTTTGGCGAAGCCAACAGAACCACATCGTCCGCAAACAGCAGAGACGAGATTCGGTGGTTCCCAAAACGGACCCCCTCTACACCCTGGCTGCGCCGAGAAATTCTGTCCATAAAGGTAATGAACAGAACTGGTGATAAAGGGCGGCCCTGGTGGAGGCCAACATGCAATGGAAACAGGCTTGACTTACTACCAGCAATGCGAACCAAGCTCCTGCTGTGGTAGTACAGGGACAGGATCGCCCTTAACAAAGGACCCTGGACCCCGTACTCGTGGAGCACCCCCCAAAGGGTGCCTGGAGGGACATGGTCGAACGCCTTCTCCAGATCCACAAAACACATGTGGACTGATTGGGCGAACTCCCATGAACCCTCAAGCACCCGATGGAGGGTGCAGAGCTGGTCCAGTGTGCCACGACCAGGACGAAAACCACACTGCTCCTCCTGAATCCGAGGTTTGACTATTGGTCGAATTCTCCTCTCCAGCACTCTGGAATAGACCTTACTGGGGAGGCTGAGGAGTGTGATCCCCCTGTAGTTGGAAACACCCTCTGGTCCCCCTTCTTAAACAAAGGGACCACCACCCTGGTCTACCAATCCAGAGGCACTGTCCCCGACCTCCATGCGATGTTGCAGAGATGTGTCAACCAAGACAGTCCCACAACATCCAGAGACTTAAGGTACTCCAGACAGATTTCATCCACCCCAGGAGCCTTGCCACTGAGGAGCTTTCTGACCACCTCAGTGGCTTCAGCCTGGTTAATGGATGAGTCCGCCTCTGAGTCCCCAGTCTCTGCTTCCTCTTCGGAAGACGTGACGATGTGATTGAGGAGATCCTTGAAGTATTCCTTCCACCGCCTGACAACATCCCCAGTCAGGGTCAACAGCTCCCAACCTGCACTGTAGACAGTGTTGGTGGAGAGCTGTTTCTGCCTCTGGAGGCGTCGGACGGTTTACCAGAATTTCTTCAAGGCCGACCGATAGTCCTCCTCCATGGCCTCCCCGAACTCCTCCCAGACCCATGTTTTGCCTCTGCGACCACACAGGCTACAGCACACTTGGCCTGCCGGTACCTGTCAGCTGCCTCCAGAGTCCCACCTGCCAACAAAGACAAATAGGACTCCTTCTTCAGCTTGACGGCATCCCTTACTTCCGGCGTCCACCACCGGGATCGGGGATTGCCACAGGGACAGGCACCAGAGACCCTGTGACCACAGCTGTGAGCAGCTGCATCAACAATGGAAGTGGAGAACATGGTCCACTCGGACTCCATATCTCCAACTTCCCCTGGGATCTGGGAGAAGCTCTTCCGGAGGTGGGAGTTGAAGACCTCGCTGACAGAGGGTTCCGCCTAGCGTTCCCAGCAGACCCTCATGATATGTTTGGGCCTGCCAGGTCTGACCGGCTTCCCCACCTCCCAGCGGATCCAACACACCACCAGGTGTTGATCAGACAACAGCTCAGCCCCTATCTTCAACCGAGTATCCGAGACATGTGGCCGAAGGTCAGATGATACGACTAAAAAGTCAATCATCGACCTCCGGCTCACGGTGTTCTGGTGCCATGTGCACTTATGGACACCCTCGAACATGGTTTTCATGATGGACAAATTGTGGCTAGCACAGACGTCCAACAACTGAACACCAATGGGGTTCAGATTGGGCAGGCCGTGCTTCCCGATCACCCGCCTCCAGGTCTCACTGTCACCGCCCACATGGGTGTTGAATTCCCCCAGGAGAACAATGGAGTCCCCAGTCGGAGCACTATCTAGTACCCCTCCCAGGGACTCCAAGAAGGTCAGGTACTCTGCACTGCCACTCAGCTCGTAGGCCGAGACAACAGTGAGAAACCTGTCCCCAACCCGAAGGCTAAGGGACGCGAACCTCTCGTTCACTGGGGTGAAGTCCAACACATGGCGACTAAGCTGGGGAGCAATGAGCAATGCTACCCCCGCCCGCTGCCTCTCCCCGTGGCAAGCCAGAAAAGTGGAGTGCCCAGCCCCTCTCCAGGAGTTGGGTACCAGAGCCCAAGCTGTACATGGAGGTGAGCCCGACTATCTCTAGTCGGTACCTCTCAACCTCCCTCACAAGCTGAGGCTCCTTCCCCCCCAGCGAGGTGACATTCCACATCCCAACAGCCAGAGGATATGAGCGCGGACTGGGCTGCCGGGCCACCCACCCTTGACTGCCACCCAGTCCTCTCTGCACCCGACCCCCATGGCCCCCTCTGCAGGTGGTGAACCCACAGGAGGGCGGGCCCACGTCGCTCTTTCGGGCTGGGCTCGGCCGGGCCCTGTGGGTTAAGGCACGACCACCAGGCTCTCACGTGTGAGCCCCAACCCCAGGCCTGGCTCCAGGGTGGGGCCCTGGCTCCGCCTTACTGGGCGATGTCTCAGTCCTTGATATTATACTGATCATGGGAGCTTCTGAACTGCCCTTAGTCTGACCCGTTCCCTAGGAACTGTTTGCCATGGGAGACCCTACCAGGGGCATGAAGCTCCCGACAACATAGCTCCTAAGATCATCTGGGTACATAAACTCCCCCACCACAATAAGGTGGCAGTTCAAGGGGGAGTGATATAAAATATATAAGTTAAAAAAATGTTTAGTTTAAATTTTGAAAGCAAGAAAACAACTCAAGTTTTCACAGCAACATAAATTGTCACACCTCAAAACAATAATCAAATAAATAAAGTGAGCCAAGCCCAAGATCAACAGAAAATAAATAAGATTATTACTTACTTACTTACTTACTTACTTACAAATCAGTGTGCAAACAATAAAAGCAAAACTTGTAAGAATACTACTAATACTGGAGTTAGGAGGGAACTTTACACGTCACTCTCCAGCCCCCTTCAGGACTACTTTGGATCTGTTACTGTTTATTTGGCCATTGCACATAATAAACAGTAATCAGCATAGAATAAAAATACAATAAACCAGCATCTATTTTAAAGTGCAACAATAAAGCAAACCAACATTAAAAGAATAGTTATGCTGCAATTTTAAAGGAAACATAAAACTGTATAACATAAACCAAAGGTCCAAGCTACTTCAAGGTTAGTAGTAAATAAACTAGTAGATCATTATATTTAACATCACAGTCTTGTGTATTATTCTCTCTTTTTTTTTGCTTCCTGGCTTTCTTAGAAGCACAGATATCATTTTATTGTATCCTACATTTATTTTTAGCATAAGCGAGATGAGCTTTGGGGCCTCTTAGTGGCTTGTGGGGCTCAATGCATTTGATTTGTCTGCATATTGCTATAAACAGTTCTGAGTACAGGCCCCATATGTGCTGTATGCGTTTTTGTTTTTTTGCAGAACCTGTAGCATTTGCAGGTGTATGTCCAAAAACCTCCAGGGGCAGTTTGTCTCCTAGATCTCACATAGGGTTTTGCCATTTTTTCCCACGAAGACTGCCCGTAGGATTTTCATTGAATTTGTCACCGATCATCAACGCCCTATGCGCTGCGAAGCAGCGATAGTAGAGTATTATTTTTACTGGTGTGTGTGTGTCTGTGTGTCGATGGACAAGATACTTCAAAAACAACTGGACAGATTTAATACAAACAGTGGGCTCAGTGCATGGATAAATATATTTGAAGTGATTAGATTTTGGAAATCATGGCCTGAAAAACACATTTTGTTTATTTTTTGTGTGTGTCTCATCAACAAAGAAGCCTCGATGGCTCAAACCTGTCGGGATATTACCTGCATAGCTATAAAGATGTGTTTAGATTATAGTTTTGTTAAATGTCAAAGATCAAGGACAACATGGTCCAAAAACCTTTTTTTGGTTTATTTCAACAACCAAGAAGCCTCAATGGATGATCTGAAGCATATATTGCTCAACCAATATTTTTGATTGATAAGAATGAATGACTTAATAATTAAGTCACAGAGAAGTCACATGGAGTGAAAAAGTCTGTCACACAGATGTATATTTACTTGTTCATTTATATGGTGGTGTGCAGAGCGAGCAGGGTATACATCAGCCTTCTGATGCCTTTCTTTGTTCTCTGCAGAGCTCCAGACCGCAAAAGGTTGACAGCAGACCAGCTGATTTATGACGGTCGATTGTTGGACTACAGCAGCCGCCTCATCCCGTCTGTCAGCGCTGTTCTCAGAGCCGCTGGACTTATCTCAGAGGACAATGGAGGATAACATTATGGATCAGTCAGTCACTCCATCGTCACTGGACTGAACACGACATAACGAGCCTCATTTGTGACACGCTCACATGCACAAATTTCATCATGTCTTTGTGAAATTCTATGAGATTCTTTATTTCACAAATGTTTCTTGGTAACAATTTTTTTACAAACTGGTAGGATTAGAATTCTTCATGGGACCAAAGACACAGACAAAGTCTTCAAGAAATTTTAAATACGAGAACTCATCAGTTAACAGGACCCACAACCATAGAGTCCAAGGTATTTTGCTGGTTTGTGTTGTGTTGCCTCCGTTTATGGGGTGTCATTGGTTTTTGTGTTATTTCTGTCCTCTGTGTGTCTGTCTCCCTGTTTTTGTCCAAACCTTTGTGTGTACAGCTGTGGTACTTGTCCCCCTGCGTGGGCATGTCTGCATGTGTCTGTCATCACGTGTGTGTGTCTCAGTCCTGTCTTGTGGGGGTGTGTCCCTCTTGTCACCGTTAGGTGTGTCTGTTTGTCACGCTCTCCATTCGGTTATATAGTCACCTGTCGTCTGGTGTGGTCTTGTCATTGTCTGGAGTTTATATGTGTTTGTGTCGTGTGTTTGGATGTAGTGCTGTGCGCCTGTTCTGTTGTCTGTCACGTCCTCCGTCCCTCGGCTGTGTCTCAGTCTGAGGTCTGCTTATGTCTCGCCCTGCTTTTCGTACGGGACACACCTCCTTCAGTCTGCTTCTGCTTTATGTTGTCATTTGGATATTGTAGTTCTTTGTCAGTTTTGTAGTCCAGGTTTTGATTTATGTATTTCGATTTTCTTATACGTTTTGTGATGTGTCCATCTGTGGTGGCTGTTTTATTGTCTGTGTGGAATTTGTTCTACTCAGCCTTTCGGGTTGTTTATTTTTAGTCTTGGGTTTATTCTCTCTTTACTCTTATGATATGCATTGTGGTTCTTTGTCAGTGTTTTTGATTATTTTATGTGGAGTCTTTGTTTTCTCTTCAGGTTTTCATTTTTCTCTTGGTGTTTTAGTGGTTATGTGTCTTGGTCTTAGGTTATGTTTTGTCATTTACAGATGTCTTGGTTTTTCTGCCCTCTTCCGTTCATTGGTTTCTCACTATGCCTGTGATGCTCAGCCTGTTTATTTATACCACGCCCATTTGTCTTGACTTTGGGAGTCCATCATCATCTGTTTGGTTAGAGAGGTTGGTTATTCCAGTCTGTCAGTATTGTCCTCTTTTTTTTTTCACTCTGTGGAGCATTGTATTTTTGTTAGTTTTTGATTCCTGGGTCCCTCACCATTTCTCCAACTCTATTGTATGTTTTTTGTTGTTATCACTTTGGAAGTAATAAATTTCCTGGGTTTTGACACACTGACTGCCTGCATTTGGGGTTCTAAATCCTCTTGTCCCTAATCACTACAGTGTATTTCTTGTGAGTCTGCATTGACTTTGTGCCCCGGGTGATGCAGCTGAAGGATCGTGGAGTCAGATACAGTTTTTGGTACTGGCGATACGGGCACTTGCCAGGGGTGCATTTTTGCATGACATATATGAGGGGTGGCACAACAAGCACTTAAAAAAAAGTACCCAGGCCGTGTGCTCTGCAGCTCTGGACAGAGCAGCCTGCTCCCTGCTGACTGGCTCCACAGCATCTCCTCTGTGACAGGACAAAGTCCACTTCGGATGCAGCAGAACAACAACTCTGTGCCGCATTTCTCTGCAGATCATTCAGTGAACAAGGCATGCAATTCGTTTCCACAGATGGAGAGTAAAAATTCGGGACAAATAAAGGGAAAACTGTTATGTGCCGACGCGGGTTGAGGAGCGGACCTGCGTCTGACTGAACCCAGCGCTAAATAACCAGAAAGCGGTTCCAAAAACAAAACAAGTTTATTTTCCCCTCTTGTGCAATACTCGGTGTACAACATAAAAGTGCGTTTGTCTGGCGGAGTGAAGGACGGCGCGCTCTCCAGCGCCCAAAGGGATCGAAGCCCGGCGCTTCTGGACTCAACTTCACCACCAAACACCTCCCAGGTGGACACGACAAACTGACTCTGAAGGATAGAAGAGGTGAGGTAAGTCAACAGCTACAACTAATATCCTTCAAAGGCACACACTATCAGCAACACATTCAGGTCTGAATTTAAGCTTTATGTAAATGAGCAGCTTCTCACAACAGGTGGAGGATCATCAGTCCGTACGCCACGGCAGTGAGAAGCAAACTGCACAATTCTCATCAATGTTCAAATATACGCATAACAAAATACCAAATTACTATTAACACTTATTCAGACAATCAATCACCTCTGATGTGTGCTGACAGCATGTGTCCCTCACCCGTCCTCCTTCACAGGCACGATGTGTCAAACCCAGGCGCGGTCCTCAGCGTCTCACAAACGAATATCACAAGGTCGAGTTCCCGGCCATTCTGCTTGAATCACTCATGGCTTAAATGCAGAACGCCATCTCATTATCTGCTTCAGCTGAAAGTCTTTAAGTCTGCACGTGAGCATCATCCACAGGTGCTGCGAGTCATTAGGCCTGCACATGAACATCCTCCACAAGTGCAGCCAATAATGTTGATGAGGGTGAAGGATTCTTCTGCCAGCACCATCTCCACAGACAAAAACCAGTTTGCATACCAGCTGGAGAGCAAAGAAAAGAAAACACAAAAACATCCAGCCAAACCCCCCAACACACAACAGTACCCCCCCATCAACGGGAAGCCTCCTGGCAACCGAACAGACCAGGCCCGAGAACTGCACCTCCCTCCGGGGTCCATGACAGCAAGCAGACGTCGTAACGCTCCCAAGGTCCGCAGCAGACAGCAGGACAGGGCACCGCGGCTGGAAGGCCGGCTGGCATCAACAAAACCCCAAAAAAGTCCCATCTACAACCCAACATACAAGAAAAAACACAAAACCCACCCAAAACCTCCCCAGGGGACCGTCCCATCCAACCCCGGGAAGAAAAGAAAAACTCCCAAATGCAAAAACCCAACACAGCCCCAACAATACAATACAAACACAAATGCACAAAGAAAAATAACAAACAACCCCCCCCAGAATGATATGCAGAGCCCAACACCCCCCCCCCCCCCAGAAGACCTTTACCGCCAGTTCCAGGAGAGACAACCAAAACCGGAATCCTACAGAGGTCCCCAGGTTTACATGGAGGAGCAGTGCCCCCCAGAGGACCATACCATCAACCCCAGGAGGCCCCCTCCCCACAACCCAGGAACCCCAGACCCGGCCACACTTGGTTAGTCGGCCCCACAATCAGTTCCCCCCCAGAGGACCGTCCCATCAACCCTGGAGGTGGAACCTGGAAGGAAGCGTAAAAACACAAAAATCCAACCCCCGGCGGACTTCATTAAAACACCCCGGGGGCAAATAAAACAACTAGAAAACCCTGTTACCTCCCCCAGCACCCCGAAAGACCCCAGATCACTTCCAGAGCCAGTCGTTAGCTCCATTTTGGCGAACGGCACAAAATTACTAAGCCGGGGAAGGAAACAGGAAAAACTAACCCGGTCCCAACCCCGAAGCGCAGCAGAAAACCGGAAATACATCCGGTGCCCCTATCCGACCATACCACCTGCCTATCGGGAGGGGCAGAACTACCGAAATGGTGAACGGCAACAGATCGGCCCACCCCTCCGACTGAGGTATGTTCCCGCTGCACCACACCCCGGTAACACCAATGACGAACGGTCAAAGGCCCACCGAGGCTGGAGTGGAACCGGGCCCTAACCAAACCCAAAAAAACACCCCTGACAACCCCCCCCCTAGGTGCAGAGGTCTTCTGAGAAACACTCAGCGTGACCAACCTGCACCACCCCACAACCCACAAGACAAACGGTCTTAGGGCAAGTGAGGTTGGGATTAGGGAAGCAGGGAAATAAAAAACAACAAAACAAAATGACCCAATCCCAAACAGAAAATACCTAAGTTCAAATGATAAAAACCAACGATTGGCTGAGTCCAGCCGAGCTCCGAACCGCCAGTCGTTCACTCCATCAGAACCGCCTCTAAACACCCAAACAGTTTATAACCCCTTACAAAAAAACAAAAACAGCCCACATAACTAATTTTGTTTTTTTTGTTTGTTTTTTTTTCCCCCATTATTGTGCCTGTCCAAGAACACCTGGAGATATCCTTAAGGATCATAACAATGGAGAGTCATTACTCCACAACGCAGTGACCCAAGCTAAGGCGTCACCTCGGAGCAAATTTGTCACATATGAGACACGGCTACCATCAGAAGAGAAGGAAGCCGAATCTCTGGGTGACGGAGTTATCTGCACCGGTATCAATAGTGCCGCAGCCGGAGGAGCAGAAAACAAAACGGCGTGTGCTGCAAGCTCCGTAATGCAGGCATCTATTTGTTTAATTAGGTTTGCGAGATACTGTAATTGCTCCCATAATTTCTCCAAGTATTCTTGAACTCTTTCAGCAAATGGAACCGCTTCTGCCGCTGGGTCCATTTTGGAATGGCCGGGAACTACTGTTATGTGCCGATGCGGGTTGAGGAGCGGACCTGCGTCTGACTGAACACTGCGCTAAATAACCAGAAAGCAGTTCCAAAAACAAAACAAGTTTATTTTCCCCTCTTGTGCAATACTCGGTGTACAACATAAAAGTGCGTTTGGCGGAGTGAAGGACGGCGCGCTCTCCAGCGCCCAAAGGGATCGAAGCCCGGCGCTTCTGGACTCACATTCACTGCCAAACACCCCCCAGATGGACACGACAAACTGACTCTGAAGGATAGAAGAGGTGAGGTAAGTCAACAGCTACAACTTATATCTTTATCTCCTTCAAAGGCACACACTATCAGCAACACATTCAGGTCTGAATTTAAGCTTTATGTAAATGAGCAGCTTCTCACAACAGGTGGAGGATCATCAGTCCGTACGCCACGGCCGTGAGAAGCGAGCTGCACAATTCTCATCAACGTTCAAATATACTGCGTAACAAAATACCAAATTACTATTAACACTTATTCAGACAATCAATCACCTCTGATGTGTGCTGACAGCATGTGTCCCTCACCCGTCCTCCTTCACAGGCACGATGTGTCAAACCCAGGCGCGGTCCTCAGCGTCTCACAAACGAACATCACAAGGTCGAGTTCCCGGCCATTCTGCTTGAATCACTCATGGCTTAAATGCAGAACGCCATCTCATTATCTGCTTCAGCTGAAAGTCTTTAAGTCTGCACGTGAGCATCATCCACAGGTGCTGCGAGTCATTAGGCCTGCACATGAACATCCTCCACAAGTGCAGCCAATAATGTTGATGAGGGTGAAGGATTCTTCTGCCAGCACCATCTCCACAGACAAAAACCAGTTTGCATACCACCTGGAGAGCAAAGAAAAGAAAACAACACAAAAACATCCAGCCAAACCCCCCAACACACAACAAAAACACTACATTTTACAGATGAATTAATACTAAATATTTCTAATATTTAAAAATTTAATTCAGAAAATGCTTGTAACCTTTCACCTGATATGTAACAAGTCCAGAAATTCTAAAATGTTCATTTCCTTAAATGGGGCAGCACACTGGTTGGCATTGTGCCTCACAGCAAGAAAGTCATAGGGTCCCTTCTCACTTGGTCCTTTCTGTGTGGAGTTTGCATCTAATCATATTTGTGTGGGTTCCCTCGGGGTGCTCCAGCTTCCTCCCACAACCAAGGACATGCAGGTGAGTTGAAATGGAAACCTGTATGTCTGTCAACATATGTATGTCCTAACTATCAGGACATACATGTCCTGGTAGACATACATGTCCTGGTAGTCAGAAGGATATGGCTAGTGGTGGGCACAGTAACGCTAATCCGCTAATTATCAAAGATAATGTTTTCATTATCAGATTACCTTTACAGATAATTTGAAAAACATCAGGGGATTAATTATCTTCCAATAAATTTTGGTCCAATAATTTTTAGACTGCTAACATTTATAAAATCTGACATCAAAGGTCTGAGTGTAGTAGATGGGTAGTTCTATCCCCTGCAAACAGAGCAGAGCTAATTTCAGAAGAAACTGCTCTGTCCTCTGCAAAGAAAGAAAAACTGCTCACACACACACAAAAAAAACAAACAAACAAAAAAAAAACTGATTTCTTTTGATCCCATACTAGTTTGGTGGCAGTATCACCCAAGTCATCCAGAGGCATACAGTTTTAATTTATTGTTAAAATTTTAACCAAACTAATTTTGGACAAGTCATTTAAATTATCACGTCTGAAGTTTTCTAAACTAAAAATATCAGATATATGTTTTAGTTTTAAAGTAACACACTAATTTTGAAGGTGTTAGTGTGGACATGCTGTGCCCAGTGCATTATGGGTAAAGAGAAATGCATTTGAGATGCTCTGATCAGGCTTCATTTGGAAAACAGCATTAAACTCTTTGTATATTCTGCCTACAACTCTCGTGAATATATTCTCTGGGTTTATACTCGTTATTGTGTTTGTTTTATGTAAAAATGCCAGATGAATCAAAGGTTGCTTCTCCATTATTTTCAATTGAAATCATTGTGAGCTGCAATGCTTCATGTTCTTTAATGTCTTGCTTTTTCAAACACTGACTGTCCTCTTTTTTCATATATATATATATATATAACCCCGTAGTGACATCCTGATTTTCTCAAGTTTAAGAAAATAAACAATATCCCTCACCCAATGTATAAAAGAAGGAGGTTGTGGTGATTTCCATTTAAGGATTATCCTCCTTGCAATAATGGTCATAAAGGACAAAGAATTTTCTTGGGAGGAGGACAAAGGAGATGGCCCTGAAAAAACCACAAACACAGCACTCTGAGGATTCGGATCAATTTTTCTGCCAACCACATCTGATATAACAACATATACCTCTGTCCAAAAACTCCTGAGCTGAAGGCACAGCCAAAACATATGTATAAGGTTCACAGGAGACTGTTGGCACCTATCACAGACTGGGGAGACAGTGTTATAGAATTTAGACAGACGAGCCTTGGTATAGTAAATGCGGTGCACAAGCTTGCATTGAATAAGACAGTGCCTAGCACATATAGAAGACTTATGTACCTGTATTAAGATACGTGACCAGAGCTTATCAGAAATAGCCTCTCCTATATCCTCCTCCCTTAGGGCCTTGATTGAACTCAAAGACTTCAAGCGGATCGAAGCTATGCGATTATAAAAAATTGAAACAGATCTTTTCAGCCTAGGAATGGGCAAAAGCAAGGAGTCAAAGTCAGAGTACTCAGGCAGCCTAGGAAAAGTGGGAAAATTACTACGAACAAAGCTGCAAACCTGTAAAACTCTAAAAAAAAATGATGTGATGGAAGAGTAAATTTGGCTGAGAGTTGTTGAAAGGTAACAAAAACACCATCAATAAATAAATCCCTAAAAGTCTGAATGCCAAGGTTTGACCAGATCACAAATATTTTGTCTGTGAGAGAGGGAGAAAAGACATGATTATTCGCAATGGGGGCATATGGAGATAAGAGCTGTAGACCAAAATAACGCCGAAATTGGGTCCAAATCTTAAGAGAGGTTTTAACTACTCTCTTCTTTGTATAAGCAATAGTCGAAGATTTAATTGGCGAATACAGTAGAGCCGCGAGAGACACAGGTTTTGCCGAATTCGTCTCCATAACAAGCCAATCAGGAGAGGAAGGACCACACCGAAGCCAGGCTGTTAAGACACTAATATTGGAAGCCCAATAGTAATACCTGAAGTTCGGCAAGGTCATCCCCCAAGAGGCTTAGGTCTCTGTAAATATTGCCTAGACAATCTAGGGACCTTCCCCTCCCAGAGAAAATCTGAAACAAGAGAATCTACCCGACTAAAAAAGGAACTGGTTAAAAAAATCGGGACACATTGAAAAAGATACAAAAAACTGGGGAGAACATTCATTTTAACACAATTAATTCGAGCTACCAGAGACAACTTAAGTAAGGACCAGCGCTCAAAATCTTCTTTAACTTTCAACAGTAAAGGAGAAAAGTTAGCATTAAATAAGTCCTCATGTCTATGCATAACTTGAACTCCAAGATATGTGAAACTGTCATTGGCTACCTTAAAAGGAAAGCCATGCAGGGGAAAAGCCCTAGCAGCTGAATTGATAGGAAACAATTCGCTTTTACCCAGGTTCAGCCTATACCCCGACAACCGGCCAAAGTCTGAAAGCAGCTGCAAAGCAGCAGGAATAGCATTATGCAGATCTGAAACGTATAGAAGTAAGTCATCAGCGTAAAGTGAGACCTTAGCCTCCAAACTATGTTGTCGTATGCCCACAATAGTTGGACTCGAACAGAGTATGATGGCGAGCGGCTCAATAGCCAAGGCGAATAAAAGGGGAGTCAATGGGCATCCCTGTCAGTGAGTGTTATTAGTCCTAACTGAAACCTGTGGGATAGAATAAAGCAACTTAATCCAAGACAAAAAAGCTTCACCAAAACCAAACTTTTTGACCATATAAAAGAGGTAAGACCACTCAACTCGATCAAAAGCCTTTTCGGCATCGAGAGATATTAAGGCTTCCAGAGTATTATGAGATGAGTCATTATAAATAATATTAAAAAGCCTCCTAATATTAGAAAAAGAATGTCTATTTTGAACAAACCCGGTCTGGTCTGAATGAACTTCCGTGGGCAGAACATACTCAAGATGCAGAGCTAAAACTTTCGAGAACAGTTTAAAGACATTTAAAAAGCTTATAGGTGGATAGGATGAACAACAAAGAGGGTCTTTACCTTTTTTCAAAAGAAGGGAGATGGTGGCCTGATTAAGAGTCTGGGGCAAGACTCCAAGAACAAAAGCCTCATTATACATTTCTAATAATAGCGGTGCAAGTTTATCCCAAAACGCTTTATAAAATTCAGAGGGGTACCCATCAGGGCCTGGGCATTTTCCTCCATGAAGAGACCGCACAGCTGCATTAAGTTCTAACAAAGTAATAGGTCGACCCAGGTTAACAGCCGTTTCCTGATCAACAGTAGGCACATCCAATTTGGCGAAAAAATTATCCAGGTCAGCATCCGTGGGTGTAGATTCAGATGAGTACAATAACCTATAGAATTTCTCAAAGGCAAGGTTAATCTGACAGGGATCTGTCATCACACCTGTGTCTGTTTGAATCTGGGTAATCTGACGTGAAGCACACACCTGATGGATTTGGTGTGCCAACAATTTGCTAGCCTTATCACCGTGTTCAAAAAACTGTACCCCAGACTGCAACATAAGTTCTGTAGTGCAGTGGGTCATAAGTATATCAAATTCGGATTGTAGTGAAAGACACTCTTTATACACATTTGGGGCAGCACAGGCTGCGTACATATTATCAAGCTGTGCAATTTGTCGTCTTAGGTTAAACAACTTCTCATCCATACGTCCATCTTCTACCGCTTAGTCCAATTAAGGGTCGCGAGGGGCTGGAGCCTATCCCAGCAGTCATAGAGCGCGAGGTGGGGTACACTCAGGACAGGACGCTAGTCTGTCGCAGGGCCACAAATAGACAAACAAACACAGACACACCCACACACACACACTACGGACAATTTTAAAGATTCCAATCCACCTAACCCGCATGTCTTTGGACGTGGGAGGAAACCGGAGCACCCGGAGGAAACCCACGCAAACACGGGGAGAACATGCAAACTCCACACAGAAAGGCCACGGGAATTGAACCCACAACCTTCTCGCTGTGAGGCAATAGTGCTAACCACTAAGCCACCGTGCTGCCCACAACTTCTCATTCTTTAAGTTATTCTCGAAATGAATATAAGAAATTATCTCTCCCCTAATAAAAGCCTTCAGTGATTCCCAAAGAAGGGAAGCAGAGATCCCTGGTGCTCTATTTGTAGTCAGGAAAAAATCTATCTGTTTTGAAATACAAGTATTGTCAATAAAGCTTGTGTTTGAGAGAAGACGTGTGTTCAGTCGCCATAATGGACGTTCGGATGATAATGTACCTAACTTAACATTCATCAAAAGTGGGGCATGGTCGGAAAGAACAATAGCATCATATCTACACAAGGACAAGGATGGTAACAGCCTATTATCGATAAGAAAGAGGTCAATGTGAGTGAATGTACAATGCACAGGTGAGAAGAAGGAGTACTCCCTTTTCAAAGGATTAAGAAAATGCCACGCATCAAATACTGCAAACTCCTGCATAAAAGAATGAATTTTTTTGGCCGATCGAGAGAGTATGGCCGGCCTGGATGAAGAACGGTTGAGTGCCGAGTTGAGCCAACAATTAAAATCTCCGCCTAATATAAAATGATGTGTTGACATATCCGGAAGAACAGAGAAAAAGCGTCTATAGAAAGCCTCATCATCACAATTGGGAGCATAGACATTAGCTAATGTAACGCGTAAATCCCTAATTGAACCCGTGACAATAACATATCTACCATTGCGATCAGAAATAATCTGATCACAAACAAAAGGGACTGATTTGTGTAAAAGAATAGCTGCACCCCTGGCCTTACCAGAAAAAGATGAATGATAGATCTGGCCTACCCAGCTTGTCTTCAATTTCTGATGCTCTTGGTTCCTAAGATGAGTCTCCGGTAGAAAGATGACTCTTGCTCCCAACTGGTTAAGATGATGTAATACCTTACTGAGTTTGACAGGATTATTCAGCCCCTTGCAGTTAAAACTGGCAAACTGGAGGTCCTGTCCTAATAATAGAGGCATTGCAAAGTACAAGAAAGAATCTGGGCACTTGGTAGACAAAACAAAAGGGTAAACAGAAAAAAAGCCAAGGAAGAGTTGGAGGTACACAACACACACACACAAAAAAACATAGCGAACAAACAAACTGAACATCTCAGTAGAATGGGAGGCAGAGCCTTCAGCTTTCAGGCTCCTCTCCTGTGGAACCAGCTCCCAATTCAGATCAGGGAGACAGATACCCTCTCTACTTTTAAGATTAGGCTTAAAACTTTCCTTTTCGCTAAGGCTTATAGTTAGGGCTGGATCGGGTGACCCTGGACCATCCCTTGGTTATGTTGCTTTAGACGTAGACTGTGTTTCATAATTATTGTATGGCCTTGCCTTGCAATGTGGAGCGCCTTGGGGCAACTGTTTGTTGTGATTTGGCGCTATACAAGAAAAAAGTTGATTGATTGATTGATTGATTGATCTCGCCACAACACAAAAAAAACATAGCAAACAAACCGAACATCTCGCAGAAGCATCCCCCCAAATGGGATGCGCGAAGCCCACTCCCCCCACAAAATGCCTATAGCCTGACCTACAAAGGTCCTTGGAGAGATCCTAGAGAAAAAAGAAAACCCTCCATATGGAATGTAACAATTATAATAAATCTAGGTGCAGAATATTGTATTTCAACAAAGATAGAAAAACAACTACTTATAACATAAAAGTAACAAACACCAAGAAAAATACATAACGCTAGTAATAATAATCCTAAAAGGTAAAATGGTAAAAATAAGCAAACCAAAGTGCAAACACCATACATAAAGTGCAAGGAAACCAACCTCAACAACCAAATATGCAGCCTTAGTGCAATAAAGTGACACTAATAATCCTTGGGGCAAAAAAAATAGCCATAACAAAATACTAAAACAAGTGTTACCCTTCAGAAAAAAGTAAATAAGTAAATAAAAGTGTCAATAAAGTCATAGCAATCCCCATGCATAAATGCAAAAATTTGGCCTGGACATGTCTGCCATAGAGCAAACATTCAAACAGAGTCAGGGATCACCACATTTTTGAGATTTTTCTCAAGAAAATCCATGGCAAGTGATGGATCTTCAAACCTCTGGACTTATCCACAATATAGCCGGGTAGAAAAGGCCAAATTTAACACCTGGGCATGAGTGAAGCTCCTTTTTAACTTTGGCAAAGGCAGTCCATTTTTTGGCCACTACAGCAGTGAAATCTGGAAAAACAGAAATCCTCTTCCCATTTTAAAACAGAGGAGATGATTCACCAGCCTTACGCAGGATTTCGTTACGTTGTTGAAACATGTTCACTCTGGCAACGAAGGGACGGGGGGGGGGGGGGGGGGTCCCCGTCCGCAGGTTTAGCACAGAGGGTCCGGTGGGGCCTGTCCAGCACGGATTTGTAGGCCAAACCGAGTAAATCCTGGAGCAAAATAGCCACAAAATCCGTTGGGCGGTTTCCCTCAGATCCTTCAGGCACACAAACCACCTGTACATTATTTAGCCTCGACTGTCCTTCTAAATCCTTGCATTTCCTTGATAAGGACTCCACCAAATCTGTTAACGAAGCAACAGTAGCTCCCAGGGTAGTTAGTTTGTCATCGTGGTCATTAGCCGAGCGCTCAAGGTCCACAGTAGTTCGTTCGTGTGTGGTAACTTTAGCTTCCAGCGGAGCAAGAGCAGTCGTAATCTCCCTTTTCACTGTCCCGGACACAATTTCATCAAATTTACTCACAAGATCTGAGCGCACACCCTCCAACTTCTCCTCCATGTGCTTTAGCAGACGCTCGTTAGCATCGAGTGCTGGAGCAGCCTCGGGCTCAGGCGACAGGTGTGGCTTGCTGCGGCCTACCTTCGAGATGTCAGATTTACCTCGGTTTGCCATGGTTTAATAAAGTTACCAAAACGGGTTGAGCATAAACGTCATGTAGGTACTACAATAAACTGTAAACATAAAAAAAAACCCTCAATAAATCGTGCTAAAAAGGTTTAAGCAGTCACATTCCTGCGGAGCTCCTGCAGACACGTCTTACATGCTTGATGCTCCCCCGCAGCCCCCAAATTCCACACATCTTAAATGAGGCAGACATGGATGGATTATTTATTTGGAATATTTGTTTTAGCAAGTTTTCAGGGTCTCTACTGCCATCTACTGGCCAGTAGTGTTCATGGCAGTATTCACCCTAATTACTAAGCATTTGGGCACCAGTAGATGGCAGTGTTCTATTTATTTTGACACAAGTTATATATAATCAGTGGTGGGCACACTTCCGATAATCCGATAACAGATAATTACGGAAGATAATGTTTTCATTATCGGATTATCTTTTTAGATAACTTTAAAAACCATCATCGGACTAATTATCTTGCGATGAATTGCCGTCCGATAACTTTTAGACCGATAACGTAGTAAACCAAGCTGAACACTGAAAAACATTTTTAAAACTTAAAAGCAGTTGAGACCTACCTATTAAACGTTTCCTAATACAACCCCTGGCAATAATTATGGAATAACCGGCCTTGGAGGATGTTCATTCAGTTGTTTAATTTTGTAGAAAAAAAGCAGATCACAGACATGACACAAAACTAAAGTCATTTCAAATGGCAACTTTCTGGCTTTAAGAAACACTATAAGAAATCAGGAAAAATAATTGTGGCAGTCAGTAACGGTTACTTTTTTAGACCAAGCAGAGGGAAAAAAATATGGACTCACTCAATTCTGAGGAATAAATTATGGAATCACCCTGTAAATTTTCATCCCCAAAACTAACACCTGCATCAAATGAGATCTGCTCGTTAGTCTGCATCTAAAAAGGAGTGATCACACCTTGGAGAGCTGTTGCACCAAGTGGACTGACATGAATCATGGCTCCAACACAAGAGATGTCAATTGAAACAAAGGAGAGGATTATTAAACTCTTAAAAGAGGGTAAATCATCACGCAATGTTGCAAAAGATGTTGGTTGTTCACAGTCAGCTGTGTCTAAACTCTGGACCAAATACAAACAACATGGGAAGGTTGTTAAAGGCAAACATACTGGTAGACCAAGGAAGACAAAGTGTCAAGACAGAAAACTTAAAGCAATATGTCTCAAAAATCGAAAATGCACAACAAAACAAATGAGGAACAAAGGGGAGGAAACTGGAGTCAACATCTGTGACCGAACTGTAAGAAACCACCTAAAGAAAATGGGAATTTACATACAGAAAAGCTAAACGAAAGCCATCATTAACACCTAAACAGAAAAAAAAACAAGGTTACAATGGGCTAAGGAAAAGCAATCGTGGACTGTGGATGACTGGATGAAAGTCATATTCAGTGATGAATCTCGAATCTGCATTGGGCAAGGTGATGATGCTGGAACTTTTGTTTGGTGCCGTTCCAATGAGATTTATAAAGATGACTGCCTGAAGAGAACATGTAAATTTCCACAGTCATTGATGATATGGGGCTGCATGTCAGGTAAAGGCACTGGGGAGATGGCTGTCATTACATCATCAATAAATGCACAAGTTTACGTTGATATTTTTGGACACTTTTCTTATCCTATCAATTGAAAGGATGTTTGGGGATGATGAAATCATTTTTCAAGATGATAATGTATCTTGCCATAGAGCAAAAACTGTGAAAACATTCCTTGCAAAAAGACACATAGGGTCAATGTCATGGCCTGCAAATAGTCCGGATCTTAATCATATACTGAAAAACTTTGGTGGAAGTTGAAGAAATGGTGACAAGGCTAAAACCTGCAAACCTGATCTGCCAACAGTAATCAGAGAAAGTTGGAGCCAGATTGATGAAGAGTACTGTTTGTCACTCATTAAGTCCATGCCTCAGAGACTGCAAGCTGTTATAAAAGCCAGAGGTGGTGCAACAAAATACTAGTGATGTGTTGGAGTGTTCTTTTGTTTTTCATGATTCCATAATTTTTTCCTCAGAATTGAGTGATTCCATATTTTTTTTCCTCTGCTTGGTCTGAAAAAGTAACCGTTACTGACTGCCACAATTTTTTTCCCCTTGATTTCAAAGTTGCCATTTGAAATGACTTTAGTTTTGTGTCATGTCTGTGATCTGTTTTTTTCTACAAAATTAAACAACTGAATGAACATCCTCCGAGGCAGGTGATTCCATAATTTTTGCCAGGGGTTGTAGTTATATTGTTCTACCCTCTGCAAACAGAAGAAAGCTGTTTTCAGAAGAAACCACTCTATCCTCTGCAGACAAAGGAGAGCTTGTTACTCCACTACACGATGCAGGACGCGCGATTAACCTGAAACTCGGTCCAAAAAATTCTCGCACGAATGAAAAATCATCTGAAAAATGGCCAAAACACACACAGTGTAAAGCCAACATTTATGTGTCAAGATAAGGCTTTTCAGAACTGACCAATTCAGAACTGACCAATTGTTAACCTTGTCCTTTGTTTTATCTATGTTTTTATTATTTATTATTGCATTTTAACCTGTGAAGTGCTTTGTGACTTATGTCTGTGAAAGGCACTATATAAATAAATTTACTTACTTACTTACTAATATTGAGTGCATGTTTTACAACATCATAAAACATGCACACATCATCAAACATTCTCTCCACATGCAAAACATTTTGCGATGACACTTCCAGGGCTCCGTAAAAATGCGTTTTTACAAATAAAATTGAATATTTTACAAAAGCACATTTATCTTTAAACTAACACACAACACACGTCACATTAACGTGTTGGTTTACATAATGAATGACTGAACCAATCAGTGTTTAGCAGAGGCACTTTTACCCAGAATGCTTTGCGGTCTGTTTGTTACAAAATCTAAGAATTAGTGCATTATTCAACATTAAAAGATATATGTTATATTTTAACTTTGTACAAATGACAGAATTGACATTAATGGAGTTATTCTAACAGTATTTTCCAAAACCATAAGTTAGTATGACTTTATTTTTCAAGACCTCCGCTTGACCAAAGATTTATGATTAATAGAGAGCTGATTTTGTGGGTGCTCTCAGGATTTTTCTGTTCAGCTTTCTACAGGGGGCAGCATGGTCAAACATGGAAATACTGGCTCATTCTTTGGGTCTTTTGTCGCTTTTGATGCTTTCAAAAGCGATCCTGTTAGTCAATTTCATCTTCTTAGTAATTGCAAATGTACCAGAAACAATACTGGAATTTATCGATTATCTCTAACTTCCGATACATTTTTGGGTGGTTTATCTTTATCAAAGATAACTTTTCAGTTATCTGATTATCTGTTATTGAAGTTAATTTTTTGGTTATCTGTGCCCACCACTGTATATAATCACAACTTGGCTTTGTTTTGCAAATGCCTTTTTTTTTTTACAAATATAAAAAATGTCATATTTTACATAAGCACATTTATATGCTATGTTAAAAGGGACTTTTTCCTTCCCACTGTCGCCAAGTGCTTGCTCACAGGGGGTCATTTTGACCGTTGGGGTTTTTCCGTAATTATTGTATGGCTTTGCCTTACAATATAAAGCACCTTGGGGCAACTGTTTGTTGTGATTTGGCGCTATATAAATAAAATTGGTTTTTACATAGAATGAATGAGTCCACCAATCAACAACAACTTCATACGTTTAAGATATTTATTTAAGTTAGGCAGGAGTTAAATAACAGGATATATCACAGTAAGCAATTTGATGATCATGAAATTCAATGAGCAATGATTATATGACATTGAGATAATTTGGTTTAGGAGCAGGAGTTTAGGAGTGAAATTCATCCTAATCAGCAGGGAATTTACTTTGGTATTTATTAACGTGAGAGAAAATTAGTACTGTTGGATAGAGTAAAAAAAAAGCCACTCTGTTTTATCTGACACCGTAGCCCAGTCTTTGGAGGCGCTGTGCAGATCGGTCTCCGTAGGTCAGGTGCTGGAATCATCTTGTAGTTCCTAGGGTTTGTAAGAGTAGAATGGGAGGCAGAGCCTTCAGCTTTCAGGCTCCTCTCCTGTGGAACCAGCTCCCAATTCAGATCAGGGAGACAGACACCCTCTCTACTTTTAAGATTAGGCTTAAAACTTTCCTTTTTGCTAAAGCTTATAGTTAGGGCTGGATCAGGTGACCCTGAACCATCCCTTAGTTATGCTGCTATAGACGTAGACTGCTGGGGGGTTCCCATGATGCACTGTTTCTTTCTCTTTTTGCTCTGTATGCACCACTCTGCATTTAATTATTAGTGATCGATCTCTGCTCCCCTCCACAGCATGTCTTTTTCCTGGTTCTCTCCCTCAGCCCCAACCAGTCCCAGCAGAAGACTGCCCCTCCCTGAGCCTGGTTCTGCTGGAGGTTTCTTCCTGTTAAAAGGGAGTTTTTCCTTCCCACTGTAGCCAAGTGCTTGCTCACAGGGGGTCGTTTTGACTGTTGGGGTTTTACATAATTATTGTATGGCCTTGCCTTACAATATAAAGCGCCTTGGGGCAACTGTTTGTTGTGATTTGGCGCTATATAAAAAAATTGATTGATTGATTGATTGATTGATCTACATTTCAGTCGATGATCCGTTTGTCCACAGCTGCTTCAGGGACCTTGACAAAGAGGCTCTGCCTGTCAACCCACCAGATTTCGTTGGTTACCGGGGACGCTTTCCGTTGTTATGCTGTGACTTGCGGCAGCAGTTCAAATCGCTGTTGACGTCTCAGCTAACCTGGGTGTTTTATCTCGGCAGCGCGTGTAGTTGGGGCTCGTCAGAATAAAGGTTGAGCATCTTTATTCTCTATCAAAAAAAATAAAAAATTCATCATTCTTCGTCATCTTTTGGAAGCCGGGTCAAATCAAAAACTCAGTACAAAAATAGTTGACTTTATGAGAAAAATGTTCACGAGAGGAATTTGGAGTTTAAGAAGAAAAAGGTTTTAATTTGAAAAATGGTCAAAGGAAGTTAATTGCGCCTGCGCGTTTCACTTTACAAAAGTTGAGAAAGTTATTTGTAGAAAAGAAAAAGTAATTTCTTGTTGGCGCACACAAACAAGACATAGGTTTAAGCCACGAGGTGGCAGATAAAGGGTTGTAAAATCTGGACGGTGAGGCGAGCATCTCAGGACCCAAGATAAGAAGAGAAGAGCCGAGCAGAAGAGAAGAGCAAGCAAAAAACAAAACAAAAAAAAAAATAATTCCCCGGGGGCGCAGGCTTTTAACCCTTTAAAAGTCTGCGCCCCCCAGAATTCTGGGTACTGTAGTTTTTTCTGTATTTCTTTGTCTGGTTTTATATATAAATCACTGTCCACTCTTAGATTCCCGCTTTAAAACCAAGCAAGTCCTGTACTATAGCTAGTAACACTCGTAAACAAGGTTTTCCCTGGAGATACCACACGACACAATTATATGAAAAACACACTTGATAAACTTCCTACAGTCTATAATCCAAGTACAAAATACCAGATATATAAATCTCACGTGTAAGGTTAAATGGTCACATTGTTTCTTTTTCTTTTCTTTTTTTCTGTTACAACAATAAAATGCACTTTTTAAAATATGGTTACAATGTAACACTGCACGAGTTTGTCACATGCCCTTCCCCAATTCATCCAACAGGGGTCACTCTTGTTCCATGGACTGGAAGGAACTGGGTTTTGGATTTCATCACAAAATGTGAACTCGGACAATACTGAGTCGATTTTGATGAGAAAAACTGGACTGTGATCAACAAGTTGATGGCAATTCTTCAGTGAGATGGTTTTTCTTGAATCTGGTTGCAAAGACATATTTTTATGGCTTTTGGGGGCAGATATGTCTTTCTGTGGTCTGTTTATTTATGAGAGAGGAGCTGGCACATCTGGTTTGGGATCTTGATAAGGGATTCACACTCTTGTGAGGAATGCACTTTAGAGATTCTTAAATCCTGGAAATGGTGGGGGTTTATGACACCGACCCATCCTCTGTTGGCTCGGAGGGTCTCCCTTTGACACCTGGAGATATACCAGGCCTTGCTGTGTTGAGTTTCTCCTTTTGAAGAAACTTTATGACCTCTGCTTGATGCAAACTTAGGACATTGAATGTTGACTCATGTCTGCTACATTCCCCCACTCGATTCGACTTAGGGTCTCCAACGCTGAATCGCCAAGACAAGGAAGGCTGTGAAGGTTGGTGGGTCATTTCTTCCACTGGCAGGGAGGCTGTGGAGGGTTAGTGTCAGACTAGCAGAGTGGCTTAGGGTGACGACTACTACATAACTCAAGTGGTCCAACTATGGTACCACATCATACATCTGCCTGTTTATTTACACTATTCGCAGCAGGTTTGGCTAATCCAAATTCAGTAGCTCGGATGCTTGGTCGGGTTCGAGTTCTCGGTTTAAATTTGGGTCAGCTTTGATGTCTTCAGACGGTTCGGCCACACGTCTTTTTCTTCGGGCTAGCCTGACAAGAGCTCGAGAACACCTGGTTATACCGTTTTGAAGGGTGTTGGCATATCTGCGCACCCACAGAGCTAAGCTGAGGGTAGTTAGGTAACCAACGATTGTGGCTACGAACAGCAGTATGTCAGGAGTAGACCAAGCATATGATAGGGCTTGGTATGGTATGGGATCTTGATTTCGAATCTCTTTCAAAACTTTATCTATTGGGGCCACGTTGATGACTTGAGAGCCCTCATACTGGATTTTATCCAGTGTTTGTTGGTCTAGTTCGATAGCAGTTTGGTTATAAAAATGGGACACTTCAATGGCTCCTTCATATTGGTCAGGATGCAGGTGGTAGAGGGATACCTCACCAATGCGGAGCAGGGCGTTTTCGGGTACTGTGACCCACAAAGTGTTTCGAGGGAGTTCGATACGAGTTGATGTGTCATGACGGTCATATACTAGTAGGACTGATTTTTCAGGGGTGTTGATGAACTAGCGTTGTCCTACTATCTCTACCTGAGTGTGCGTGACCTGGCGGAATGGCGTGATGGTCGTTGGACAGCGATTTGCCCCGGTAAGTGTTTTGAGGCCGCAGATTCCAGTGATGTCGTTCTGAATGAAAGGTTTGCTGGGACACAGATAATGGATATCCGTAGTGATGGTACACATTTTGAGATTCGGCACTAAATATAGCTCAGGATTAGCGTCGTTGAAAGCCACAGGTGGTGATTGTCTCCTTGCCAGAGACCTACGTTCACAACACTTTTTGAGTATGCGAGGTGTGCTTGTAGCGGCGTGCTTATGCTATTGGTTGCGGACTCTAGAAATTGGTGGATCAGGGTTAAAGGGACAATGTAGGGTGGAATCCTACCGACAGCGAGGCTGTCAATTGAAGATGCGACATCCCTGGTCATGTCCGCCATGAGCATACTCAACATCTGTGGGTGTGCATAGTTAGTTGGTCAAGTACGCCCACTGTGTTTTTAAGCACGTTGATATGGGTGTTAAGGATTACCACGGTGTCTCGTACGGTTTGTCCGATGGTCTTGAGACCTTCTCTTTGTAAATTAAGCTGAGCCTGGATTTCAGGGATTACCTCTTGAAGCTCGCTAACGTGTCTCTTTACTGATGTCATTGTGACAGTGTTAACTGCTGATAAGCCAAAACTGAAGAGGGATCCTACAGCTGAGGCTGCCATTAGCAGACCTCCAGTGAACCTCTTCTCTTTTGTTGAGTCCACTCAGTTCTGCTTGCGTTACTGTGAACTTCTCCATCTGGCAGAGCATGTGGACTATGTCTGCCTCAGCATGCTTCAGGACAGACTTGGTCCACTTGCCCAGGTGACCAGATTCACTGTACTGCTGGCAAAGTTGGCCCTGTACACTTCTGTGGGGTCGAGCCTGACGAACACCGTCTGTGTGTGCAAGAGGCAGTTCGTTATCAATAAGCCGGACGGGTCCTTTAGGACGATGCCTGATTCTGGTCCGAATTCAACCACGTCTGGGGAGGTGTTGGCGACAGTTGCACCGAGGAGCAGTAGGGTCACGAGACAGGTCATCCTTGCAAACACAACAAACATGGTTAGAAACTTGTCTTAAAATGGTTTGAGATTTTCTTTTGCTTTTCTGGCTTATAGCACAGAGTTTGAATTATCTGACTGATTCTCAATTTGAGTGCTAGGCTGTCGCCTCTTTTCCTTCTTGTTGTTAAGGATGGAGCTTTTGAGGTTACGTGGTGGCTCACCCCCACTATGGTGGTGCTGGTGAGATCACCTTAGTTTTGTTTGTCCTGTTAAAAGGTAAAGTTATTCTCTTAATTTGTCTGGATCGGTTCTATCGGTGACTGTGGCGTCCCTGGCGAGTCCCATGGGGATTTTGTGAGGCTTAATTTGGTTGCGGAGTACCCACTTGAAAACTGGTTCTCTTTGACCCTTGCTGACCTTGATTTGATATACGACGGCGGAGAGTTTGTCAGTCACCAAATACGGTCCAGTCCAACAGGGTAGCAACTTGCGAGTCAACCTGTTTGTTTTCTGGATGGGATGCCTGAATGAGTAGTACCACACCTTGTCCCCCACTTGTATCTCATGGTGGGACGCCTTCTAGTCATAGTACGCTTTTCGACCTTCTGCACTTTTGTTCAAGTGTTTTTGAGCAAAGGAGAAAGTGGCTTTCAGATGTTCAGTCAGGTCAGTCATGTATTGTTGAGCCGTGTACGCTGTCGCAATGTTTGCCTCCCCTGGCTGGTAGAGCAGGTGGAAGGGGAGCATCATCTGATGGCCTGTCATCATTTGAAAAGGGGAGAACCCCATCGATTCGTGAGGGGTCGCCCGGATGGCCATAAGGACCAAGGGGAGTTTCACAGTTTCACATCCCACTCTCTGTGGTTGTCTGTCACGTACTTGCGTAGGATGGTCACCGCCTTTCGTTTTGCCCTTTCCACCTGTCCTGACGACTGAGGGTGGTGGCTGATGTGGAAGTTCGCCTTTACCCCCAGCACTTGCCAGAGTTGTTGCATGACTTCACTGGTGAAGTGGGTGCCTCTATCCGAGTTTATGTGGATAGGTAGTCCAAATCATGAAAAGATGTGATTCATCAACAAATAGGCTGTTGTCAAGGCTGTATCGTTTGGAGCCGATAGACATTCCAGCCATTTGGTGAAGTCACATGTGACAGTGAGGAAGTATTTGTTTCCTCTTGCAGACTTCGTGAGGGGTCCTACCCAGTCAATTTGTAGATCTGACCAAGGGAAAGAAATACCTCTTTTCTGTAAGGGAGCTCTGTGAATCGGGTTCACAGGTTGGAATTAGCAACATACCATGCAGCCTTTGATGTAATCGCTCACATCCTTCTGGATTTTTGGCCAATATGCCACCTGTCGTATCATGTTGTATGTTGCTTTCGTTCCTCTGTGACCATCGCATGCTGAATCATGCCCGTGCATCAACATCACCCCCCAGTGGTTACGAGGAATCTCTAACGCAGGTGAAGAGAGATCCTTGGAAGCATAGAACAAGATGCCATGGAGCACTCATAGGTTATCTCGGGCATGGTACAGCTGTTTCAAGTCAGGGATGGAAGCAAAATCATCATCACTGAGTGGGTGAACTTGAGGATCAGTGAGGTGTAGCAACATTTTGTTTATGGAGGGGTCCAGAGCCTGGAGTGAAGCCAGGACAGAGTTGGAGAAAGCTGGAGCGACCGAGGCTGCTGTGGGGACGGGAGCTGTGGCAGGGTCTGCGGCAGAAGTCCTGGCACGAGTGACCACGGACACAGCATGGATGAGTGGGCGGGGCAAAAATGCCTCATCGAATGCCCACGGCGTGCCGTCCAGAGTGCCTTGCTTGGCTAGTGTGTCAACCAAGTCATTAAATTCTTTGTCTTGGCCTGGTGTGCGGGATTGACCTCTGACCTTTTTCCAGTATATCTAGAGGTCGTGCGTCGTTATGAGGTGGTCACAAGCCGCAAACAGTTCTTTGTGTTTGACCGATCTCCTGTTGGAGGTCATGAAACCATTGCATTTCTAGCCAGGTAGGTGGCCCAAAAAGCTAAGGCGTGCATAGTTCGAATCCGTGCATAGCACAAATGTTTTGACATTTTGCACCACAGCTAGCTGGCATGTTATGAGTATGCCAGCAATTTGGTGTGTTCTCAATCCACACAACCCCTACTCCTGCCCGGGCAACTGTTTCATGGTGAAATGAGCAGCCATCCACGTACGCAGTGATCATGCCTCGGCAGGCATTGTGTTCAAAGTAATGGTGATTAGGGGAGTTGGGTGGTGACACGTCTTCGTGAAAGGGGGTTGCAACCGGTGTGTCTTCGGTGCAGCGCTGGCAAGCAGCTAACCCTGTGCCTAGGGAGTTTTGCGGTCTTGTGCGTACCACAGCTCCATATCAAAACTTTGCAGTGCCATCAACCAAGAAGCAACTCGTGAGTTTGTTACTACACCTTCTCGCAGTCTTTGACTGTTAAGGAATGTCACTGGTTGATGATTGGTTTCTACAATGACTTTTTGTCCGCCCAGATAGTTGGCGAAATGTTTCATGGCCCATACTGTGGCTAGTAGGGCTTTTTCGCAGTCACTGAATTTAAGTTCCGGCAGTTGTAGTGTTTTGCTCGCGTATGCAACCACTCGCCTATCTTTGTCATACATCTGGTACAGTCCCGCGATTAGGCATTGATTGGAGAATCCCACCTCTAGGTGGAATTCTTTGCTACATTTGGGGTATGCTAGGCATGGGGCTGAGCAGAGTTTGTCTTCTAAAGCCTGCATGGCCTGTTCTTGGGGTTCACCACATAGGAACGGCGTATCTTTTTTGAGCAGGTCTGTCAGTGGTTTCACCAAATCTGCATAGTTTTCAGTGAATTGGCGGGAGTAGTTGCACACTCCCAGAAAGCTGTGCAGTTCTGTTAGGTTCGTAGGCGTTTTGATGTTGGTGATGCCTTGGACTCATCCAACTTGTGGATGCACTCCGTCTGGCCAGACAAGGAGGTCCACATAGTTGACCTTGGTCCGACACCATTGACACTTAAGTAAGTAAGATTTTTGCACCAGCAGTTGTGAGTTGGCCCAGAATGTGGTCTATCTCATTCAAGTGTGTGTCTAATGTGGGGTTTCGCATTAGGACATCGTCAACATACAGTCGTGTTCAGAATAATAGGAGTGCAATGTGACTAAAAAGATTAATCCAAGTTTTGAGTATATTTCTTATTGTTACATGGGAAACAAGGTACCAGTAGATTCAGTAGATTCTCACAAATCCAACAAGACCAAGCATTCATGATATGCACACTCTTAAGGCTATGAAATTGGGCTATTAGTAAAAAAGTAGAAAAGGGGGTGTTCACAATAATAGTAGTGTGGCATTCAGTCAGTGAGTTCGTCAATTTTGTGGAACAAAAAGGTGTGAATCAGGTGTCCCCTATTAAAGGATGAAGCCAGCACCTGTTGAACATGCTTTTCTCTTTGAAAAGCTGAGGAAAATGGGACAATCAAGACATTGTTCAGAAGAACAGCATAGTTTGATTAAAACGTTGATTGGAGAGGGGAAAACATATACGCAGGTGCAAAAAATTATAGGCTGTTCATCTACAATGATGTCCAATGCTTTAAAATGAAAAGAAAAAAAAAAACATAGACGCGTGGAAGAAAAGTGAAAACAACCATCAAAATGGATAGAAGAATAACCAGAATGGCAAAGGCTCACCCATTGATCAGCTCCAGGATGATCAAAGGCAGTCTGGAGTTACCTGTAAGTGCTGTGACAGTTAGAAGATGCCTGGGTGAAGCTAATTTATTTGCAAGAATGCCCCGCAGAGTCACTCTGTTGGCTCTCACTGCGGTATTGTATCACTTCCTGTTCCAGAGCACAGCGGTGTTTTTCTGTATCTGTTAGCTGTTTAATCTGCGCAGTTAGATTGATCTAGTTATCTAGATTACGATTTGTTTCCCAGTGTAATCTTTACGTGCCTTAACTAAAGCACTCCTTCTGCTGAATCACCTCTAAATTATTTACACATTATTCACTTTGCATGTTTTTAGGAATCCGCTAGCTTAGCGTAGCTACTAGCTCTTAGCCGATTTAGCATGGCGGCTTCTCCTGTCTCTCCCGCACTTTTCTGCTCTGGGTGTGAAATGTTTAGTTATTCCTCGGCCTCCTTTAGCAGTAACGGTACTTGTAATAAGTGTAGCTTATTCGTAGCATTGGAGGCCAGGCTGGGCGAATTGGAGACTCGGCTCCGCACCGTGGAAAATTCTACAGCTAGCCAGGCCCCTGTAGTCGGTGCGGACCAAGGTAGCTTAGCCGCCGTTAGTTACCCCCTGGCAGATCCCGAGCAGCCGGGAAAGCAGGCCGACTGGGTGACTGTGAGGAGGAAGCGTAGCCCTAAACAGAAGCCCCGTGTACACCGCCAACCCGTTCACATCTAACCGTTTTTCCCCGCTCGACGACACACCCGCCGAGGATCAAACTCTGGTTATTGGCGACTCTGTTTTGCGAAATGTGAAGTTAGCGACACCAGCAACCATAGTCAATTGTCTTCCGGGGGCCAGAGCAGGCGACATTGAAGGAAATTTGAAACTGCTGGCTAAGGCTAAGCGTAAATTTGGCAAGATTGTAATTCACGTCGGCAGTAATGACACCCGGTTACGCCAATCGGAGGTCACTAAAATTAACATTAAATCGGTGTGTAACTTTGCAAAAACAATGTCGGACTCTGTAGTTTTCTCTGGGCCCCTCCCCAATCAGACCGGGAGTGACATGTTTAGCCGCATGTTCTCCTTGAATTGCTGGCTGTCTGAGTGGTGTCCAAAAAATGAGGTGGGCTTCATAGATAATTGGCAAAGCTTCTGGGGAAAACCTGGTCTTGTTAGGAGAGACGGCATCCATCCCACTTTGGATGGAGCAGCTCTCATTTCTAGAAATCTGGCCAATTTTCTTAAATCCTCCAAACCGTGACTATCCAGGGTTGGGACCAGGAAGCAGAGTTGTAGTCTTACACACCTCTCTGCAGCTTCTCTCCCCCTGCCATCCCCTCATTACCCCATCCCCGTAGAGACGGTACCTGCTCCCAGACCACCAACAACCAGCAAAAATCTATTTAAGCATAAAAATTCAAAAAGAAAAAATAATATAGCACCTTCAACTGCACCACAGACTAAAACAGTTAAATGTGGTCTATTAAACATCAGGTCTCTCTCTTCTAAGTCCCTGTTGGTAAATGATATAATAATTGATCAACATATTGATTTATTCTGCCTTACAGAAACCTGGTTACAGCAGGATGAATATGTTAGTTTAAATGAGTCAACACCCCCGAGTCACACTAACTGTCAGAATGCTCGTAGCACGGGCCGGGGCGGAGGATTAGCAGCAATCTTCCATTCCAGCTTATTAATTAATCAAAAACCCAGACAGAGCTTTAATTCATTTGAAAGCTTGACTCTTAGTCTTGTCCATCCAAATTGGAAGTCCCAAAAAACAGTTTTATTTGTTATTATCTATCGTCCACCTGGTCGTTACTGTGAGTTTCTCTGTGAATTTTCAGACCTTTTGTCTGACTTAGTGCTTAGCTCAGATAAGATAATTATAGTGGGCGATTTTAACATCCACACAGATGCTGAGAATGACAGCCTCAACACTGCATTTAATCTATTATTAGACTCTATTGGCTTTGCTCAAAAAGTAAATGAGTCCACCCACCACTTTAATCATATCTTAGATCTTGTTCTGACTTATGGTATGGAAATAGAAGACTTAACAGTATTCCCTGAAAACTCCCTTCTGTCTGATCATTTCTTAATAACATTTACATTTACTCTGATGGACTACCCAGCAGTGGGGAATAAGTTTCATTACACTAGAAGTCTTTCAGAAAGCGCTGTAACTAGGTTTAAGGATATGATTCCTTCTTTATGTTCTCTAATGCCATATACCAACACAGTGCAGAGTAGCTACCTAAACTCTGTAAGTGAGATAGAGTATCTCGTCAATAGTTTTACATCCTCATTGAAGACAACTTTGGATGCTGTAGCTCCTCTAAAAAAGAGAGCTTTAAATCAGAAGTGCCTGACTCCGTGGTATAACTCACAAACTCGTAGCTTAAAGCAGATAACCCGTAAGTTGGAGCGGAAATGGTGTCTAATTTAGAAGATCTTCACTTAGCCTGGAAAAAGAGTCTGTTGCTCTATAAAAAAGCCCTCCGTAAAGCTAGGACATCTTTCTACTCATCACTAATTGAAGAAAATAAGAACAACCCCAGGTTTCTTTTCAGCACTGTAGCCAGGCTGACAAAGAGTCAGAGCTCTATTGAGCTGAGTATTCCATTAACTTTAACTAGTAATGACTTCATGACTTTCTTTGCTAACAAAATTTTAACTATTAGAGAAAAAATTACTCATAACCATCCCAAAGACGTATCGTTATCTTTGGCTGCTTTCAGTGATGCCGGTATTTGGTTAGACTCTTTCTCTCAGATTGTTCTATCTGAGTTATTTTCATTAGTTACTTCATCCAAACCATCAACATGTTTATTAGACCCCCATTCCTACCAGGCTGCTCAAGGAAGCCCTACCATTATTTAATGCTTCGATCTTAAATATGATCAATCTATCTTTGTTAGTTGGCTATGTACCACAGGCTTTTAAGGTGGCAGTAATTAAACCATTACTTAAAAAGCCATCACTTGACCCAGCTATCTTAGCTAATTATAGGCCAATCTCCAACCTTCCTTTTCTCTCAAAAATTCTTGAAAGGGTAGTTGTAAAACAGCTAACTGATCATCTGCAGAGGAATGGTCTATTTGAAGAGTTTCAGTCAGGGTTTAGAATTCATCATAGTACAGAAACAGCATTAGTGAAGGTTACAAATGATCTTCTTATGCCTCGGACAGTGGACTCATCTCTGTGCTTGTTCTGTTAGACCTCAGTGCTGCTTTTGATACTGTTGACCATAAAATTTTATTACAGAGATTAGAGCATGCCATAGGTATTAAAGGCACTGCGCTGCGGTGGTTTGAATCATATTTGTCTAATAGATTACAATTTGTTCATGTAAATGGGGAATCTTCTTCACAGACTAAAGTTAATTATGGAGTTCCACAAGGTTCTGTGCTAGGACCAATTTTATTCACTTTATACATGCTTCCCTTAGGCAGTATTATTAGAAAGCATTGCTTAAATTTTCATTGTTACGCAGATGATACCCAGCTTTATCTATCCATGAAGCCAGAGGACACACACCAATTAGCTAAACTGCAGGATTGTCTTACAGACATAAAGACATGGATGACCTCTAATTTCCTGCTTTTAAACTTAGATAAAACTGAAGTTATTGTACTTGGCCCCACAAATCTTAGAAACATGGTGTCTTACCAGATCCTTACTCTGGATGGCATTACCCTGACCTCTAGTAATACTGTGAGAAATCTTGGAGTCATTTTTGATCAGGATATGTCATTCAAAGCACATATTAAACAAATATGTAGGACTGCTTTTTTGCATTTACGCAATATCTCTAAAATCAGAAAGGTCTTGTCTCAGAGTGATGCTGAAAAACTAATTCATGCATTTATTTCCTCTAGGCTGGACTATTGTAATTCATTATTATCAGGTTGTCCTAAAAGTTCCCTAAAAAGCCTTCAGTTAATTCAAAATGCTGCAGCTAGAGTACTGACCGGGACTAGAAGGAGAGAGCATATCTCACCCATATTGGCCTCTCTTCATTGGCTTCCTGTTAATTCTAGAATAGAATTTAAAATTCTTCTTCTTACTTATAAGGTTTTGAATAATCAGGTCCCATCTTATCTTAGGGACCTCGTAGTACCATATCACCCCAATAGAGCGCTTCGCTCTCAGACTGCAGGCTTACTTGTAGTTCCTAGGGTTTGTAAGAGTAGAATGGGAGGCAGAGCCTTCAGCTTTCAGGCTCCTCTCCTGTGGAACCAGCTCCCAATTCAGATCAGGGAGACAGACACCCTCTCTACTTTTAAGATTAGGCTTAAAACTTTCCTTTTTGCTAAGCTTATAGTTAGGGCTGGATCAGGTGACCCTGAACCATCCCTTAGTTATGCTGCTATAGACGTAGACTGCTGGGGGGTTCCCATGATGCACTGTTTCTTTCTCTTTTTGCTCTGTATGCACCACTCTGCATTTAATCATTAGTGATCGATCTCTGCTCCCCTCCACAGCATGTCTTTTTCCTGGTTCTCTCCCTCAGCCCCAACCAGTCCCAGCAGAAGACTGCCCCTCCCTGAGCCTGGTTCTGCTGGAGGTTTCTTCCTGTTAAAAGGGAGTTTTTCCTTCCCACTGTAGCCAAGTGCTTGCTCACAGGGGGTCGTTTTGACCGTTGGGGTTTTACATAATTATTGTATGGCCTTGCCTTACAATATAAAGCGCCTTGGGGCAACTGTTTGTTGTGATGTGGCGCTATATAAATAAATTGATTGATTGATTGAATAAAAGACATGTGCAGAAGAGGTTACAATTTGCCAAAGAACACATTAACTGGCCTAAAGAAATGGAGGAATATTTTTTGGACTGATGAGAGTAAAATTGTTCTTTTTGGGTCCAAGGACCACAGACAGTTTGTAAGACGACCCCCAAACTCTGAATTCAAGCCACAGTTCACAGTGAAGACAGTGAAGCATGGTGGTGCAAGCATCATGATATGGGCATGTTTCTCCTACTATGGTGTTGGGCCTATATATCGCATACTAGGTACCATGGATCAGTTTGGATATGTCAAAATACTTGAAGAGGTCATGTTGCCTTATGCTGAAGAGGACATGCCCTTGAAATGGTTGTTTCAACAAGACAATGACCCCAAGCACACTAGTAAACCAGCAAAGTCTTGGTTCCAAACCAACAAAATTAATGCCTCGCAGATGTGAAGACATCATGAAAAACTGTGGTTATACAACTAAATACTAGTTTAGTGATTCACAGGATTGCTAAAAAAGCAGTTAGAACATAACAGTTTTTAGTTTGTAGTGTCAACAGCAGATGCTACTATTATTGTGAACACCCCCTTTTCTACTTTTTTTTTTTTACTAATAGCCCAATTTCATAGCCTTAAGAGTGTGCATATCATGAATGCTTGGTCTTGTTGGATTTGTGAGAATCTACTGAATCTACTGGTACCTTGTTTCCCATGTAACAATAAGAAATATATTCAAAACCTGGATTAATCTTTTTAGTCACATAGCACTACTATTATTCTGAACACTACTGTAGATAAAGGTGCCTCACTCGTTAGCATTAGAATAAGGCACGCCTTATTCAGGAAAATGTTGAATTCTGCAGGTGAGTTTGCATAGCCAAATGGGCACCGGGTGAAAGTGTACTGACAGTTGGCGAAGGTGAATGCCAGATTGTGTTGATCGTCTTGTCTTCATGGACAGGGATTGTCCAGAACCCGGATGCCACGTCAAGCGTGGAAAAGTATCTTGTGTCTTTCACTTTAGGAAGTTTCTGCTAGAACCAAGTCATCGGCCATCGGGATAGTGACACCTGTTGGTTGAGTTTGCGGTAATCGATGGTAAGTCTCCACTTACCATTTGGTTTGATTACTGGCCATACAGGGGCTGAATAGGTGCTGTTGCATGGTCTTATGATCCCTTTTCCTAATAGATCATCTATGATTTCCTGTACAGGTTCATAGGATGCCAAAGGAATTTTGTACTGTCACACAAAGGTGGGCAGTGCATTTGGAGAATGTTGGGATATGCACAGAGTGGATGTGTGTGAGTCCACAATCCAATGAATCATTGACAAAGGACGCTCGGTATTTATAGAGTCGATCTCTTAGGCGTCCTTGCTCCATATAATTCTTTAAAGCATCTGCTGCTGCGAAAACTTGTTCTACCTGAGATGCAAACTCAGAATCAGAACCTTGGTTAAGGTTCAGAGCTGGTTCAGTGTCATCTCCAGCATTTGTTTTGTTCTGAATGTCGACCGTGAGGACTGTAAGGGTCTGGAGGACCATGTGGTCAGAGTCATCAAGGTCTATTCTGCAGACAGCGTCTTCCTCAGAGATGATCGCTGGAAATACAGCAATCACTCCTGATGGTTTGGAAAAGACAACCCCCCACCCCCACCCCCCCACCCCCTCGTTGTGGACAGGGAAGAAGTGATGGAGGGACTTGGCCAAGAACTGGAATGTTCAGCTCAAAGTCCTGAAATTCAGTGCTGATTAATAAACCCAGGGGGGTGACCTTGGGAATCAGGATGTCTTTGCCAGTGTCGTTATGCACCACCAAGCGAGTTGTCCGACTTCTTAGGCTCAGAAGCGGGGTGGCTTTGACAGACAGTCCCAGTTTGGTGACGAGCTGGGATGGCTGGAAGACTACCTGTCAGTGACGGAGCCATTGTCCTGAACATATCATGAGGTGGAGTGGTGCATTTTTCAGGTTGGCAGGGATCGTGATGTGACCATCACTCATCACTACCTGACATACATCAGGGATCAATTGCCCAGACTTTAGATACTCCGGATCAGAGTTAACGGGGTCATCGTGTGCTCTGGTCAGAGACCAGAGGACTTGATTGACTCTGTCAACCTGGTCCTCCTTCTCGTCGGTTCCAGCGTGTTCTGAGCATGCAGATTCCAGTTGCCTTGAGTATGGTCTGGGGTAGAGGGTCCTTTGGAAAACGGAAAGATTTTTCCACATATAAAATGTCTGGATTGGATTTGCTCAATGAGTCAAACAGACTTTGACTAATAGCTGATCTTTCGGCCCAAAGAGCCAGGGCTACATCAGCAGTATGTGTGTTTTCCAAATGGAGACCAGCTACTACCAGAGGGCAGTACTCTCTCATCTTAGTGTCCTCTGACTGCTTACAGAGGAAAGTGTCCTTCTCAGCCAGCAGTGCATGTGGGGGCCAGGAAGCATTCCATGGGTCTACAGTCAACAGGATGTTCGCTGTGACCATATTGTGTGGGGGTTCTGTATCATCTGGGATCAGAGTCTTAATGGCATAACATTGGGGCTCTGCTGGTTGGGTCACCTCAGGTGGGAGAGGGTGAATGACCTGTGCCCACAGTTTTAACCCTTTGAAATCAATCAGGGGTTCAAATCGGTTGAGAAAATCTTTCCCTATGAGGAAGAGAATGGTGTCGAGTGCTGATATGTACACACGGTGTATCAGACTCATGAGGTTTCTGTTGTCCTGCTGCGCTGCTACGTGCAGTTGTTTAAATAGTGAGGTAGACATCAAGGTGACATCAAGGTGACATCGGCGGCAGTATCCAGAAGAGCCTCATGTCTGAGTGAATTTTCCAGGATTAGGGACAAATAAAATTTCTTTGCAATCCCCTTCTCAGAGAGATTGCCCAAGAATTTCTGTACAGGTGGTTGTCCAGGTATAATGGACACTGGATCAGTGTGTGATATCTTGTCCTGATCGATCTGGTGCTGGGAGGACCAGACTTGGTCTCGCTTGGTTCTTGGTCCCCATCTGAAAAGTATGGTGTCTCAGGACATGGGTCTTTGGATGGTGCCGCAAGCGGGTTGTCTATACTCCAGTATAGGTCTTCCTCAGACACCTTTGGTGGAGTTTATGAAGACATCGGGTTGGTAGTTGGAGCTATGCGGTTTACACACAGCACATTAGCTTTCTTTTTGGCCTTTTTTGTCCTCAAACCCCTGGAGGAGGCCTTTCATGATCTTACGAATTTCTTGGTGGAGGCTTGAGTATATCCTTACTTGAGTGCTTGGACCAGTCTCCTTCTTGGAGTCTCAGTACCAATTACTCTTCGTGTTGCCTCCAGGTGGTCCCTGATGTGGGTGTCTGGAACCCTGCCATCCTTGGGATCAGCCACCTGGGTACTCACGTCTGTCATCGAGGTGATCTTCCCATGTGGTGGGCTTCTCCCACTGTCTGGGTTTTGATTTTCACCAGTTCCGGAGCCCTCTCTGGTTCCGAAGTCATTTTGGTTTTGTGGGGACCACTGCGGTTTTGCTCGTGGTCCACCTCGATCCTTGGGTCAGCCTCTGACAGAGGGTTTCATCTGTTGAGGGGGGGTAGTGGCAGAGCTGGTATGGGGTTTAAATGACCCCCCGGAGGTGCCTTCATGCTCCAGGGTAGGCCTAGGTGCTTCAAGGCTGAGGATCATTTTTGTCCTCAGGTTTACCCTCTCTCTTAATGTGTTTAGCGAAACCTTTGACAGCAAGGTCACGCAGGTACTGTATGGTATCCTCATTGGGATCTCCCAGGATTCCCAGATGATGACTCGTGGTAGGGTGGAGATTCTCAAGGAACAAGGTTTTAAAATTAAGGTCTTCTTCCATACCTGGTTAATTTCGGGTGCCGAAATAGGTACAGAGGAGCCTGTTAGAATATTGTTGGGGTGGTTCGCGCCTGCCTTGTTTGAAGGCCATAGTGGCGGCTAGGTCTGTCTGAATGGAATCATCCGAATATTCTTTTTCTAACGCTAAGCTAAGTTTAGCAAAGTCTTGTCCTACCTCTGCGAGTTGACGCTCAACAAACTGGCTAACTGTTGGGTCCGCACCCTGTTTTAAAGAATTGAGAGGCACAGACACTGTAAAGAAACCAGTCAGAGAGATGCAAATATCTTTTATGCTCTGCGCAGAGGAGGAGAGCAGGAGCGGGCAGTAGCAGCTTGTACGTGCTCAGCTCCAAAGCTCTCCTAAAGTCTCCTCCTCTGCCTCGGCTTTTTATTTAGTTCACCAACATGAGAAAAAAAACAAACAAGGACAGTCAGGGAGTGGTGACACATGAGTCATGTCTGCATGGGGGAGATAACAAAGCAAGGTAGCGGCTGAAACCTTCCATTCTTGCAACATGAGCCTTGTGGCTTGTCAAACAGGATAAGGCACTTCTGCATAATGAAAAACAGTTTGCTCAATCATGAAGAATGCAGACAAAAGGTTTTTTTTTAAATCATCCTCTTCTCACAAAGAGGAAAAGTAGTCATAAAAGGAAATAAATGATAATATAAGCATGAACTATATAAAATCCTTGACACTAACCTTGTGGCTGGAAGTCCGCTTGATGAGGTAGATGTAATGTTCACCGGTAGCATGAGTGAAATCCCTGAGGTAATAGCGTATGTCATTTAAACACACATGTGTCAGGGTAGCCTCCTAGAGTTAGCTCAAAACGGTTAATAAGCTGTGCAATCTTGTCCAGTTCTGTCATTAAGGATTGTGGTAGGACGCAAATGGGTGGGAAGGAGAGGCGGTGTCTCTCGATACCCATGATACGGAGGTTGGAGCTCCCGAAAATGTGATATGGGTTCTGACGGAGGTTCAAGACGCAACTCCGTGCGGTCTGTGGTGGCAAACGTCTGCGTTACATTTTCCGACAGGGCTCTTTGTTCAGGTTCTCCCGGTAGTTGGGAGTTTAATTAGAGTTCATGCTTTAATGATTTATCTAATATACAATTTGTTCATGTAAATGGGGAGTCTTCTTCACAGACTAAGGTTAATTATGGAGTTCCACAAGGTTCTGTGCAAGGACCAATTTTATTCACTTTATACATGCTTCCCTTAGGCAGTATTATTAGAAAGCATTGCTTAAATTTTCATTGTTACGCAGATGATACCCAGCTTTATCTATCCATGAAGTCAGAGGACACACACCAATTAGTTAAACTGCAGGAATGTCTTACAGACATAAAGACATGGATGACCTCTAATTTCTTGCTTTTAAATTCAGATAAAACTGAAGTTATCGTACTTGGCCCCACAAATCTTAGAAACATGGTGTCTAACCAGATCCTTACTCTGGATGGCATTACCCTGACCTCTAGTAATACTGTGAGAAACCTTGGAGTCATTTTTGATCAGGATATGTCCTTCAATGCGCATATTAAGCAAATATGTAGGACTGCTTTTTTACATTTGCGCCATATCTCTAAAATTACAAACGTCTTGTCTCAGAGTGATGCTGAAAAACTAATTCATGCATTTATTTCCTCTAGGCTGGACTATTGTAATTCATTATTATCGGGTTGTCCTAAAAGTTCCCTGAAAAGCCTTCAGTTAATTCAAAATGCTGCAGCTAGAGTACTGACGGGGACTAGAAGGAGAGAGCATATTTCACCCATATTGGCCTCTCTTCATTGGCTTCCTGTTAATTCTAGAATAGAATTTAAAATTCTTCTTCTTACTTACAAGGTTTTGAATAATCAGGTCCCATCTTATCTTAGGGACCTCGTAGTACCATATCACCCCAATAGAGCGCTTCGCTCTCAGACTGCAGGCTTACTTGTAGTTCCCAGGGTTTTTAAGAGTAGAATGGGAGGCAGAGCCTTCAACTTTCAGGCTCCTCTCCTGTGGAACCAGCTCCCAATTCGGATCAGGGAGACAGACACCCTCTCTACTTTTAAGATTAGGCTTAAAACTTTCCTTTTTGCTAAAGCTTATAGTTAGGGCTGGATCAGGTGACCCTGAACCATCCCTTAGTTATGCTGCTATAGACGTAGACTGCTGGGGGTTCCCATGATGCACTGAGTGTTTCTTTCTCTTTTTGCTCTGTATGAACCACTCTGCATTTAATCATTAGTGATTGATCTCTGCTCCCCTCCACAGCATGTCTTTTTCCTGATTCTCTCCCCTCAGCACCAACCAGTCCCAGCAGAAGACTGCTCCTCCCTGAGCCTGGTTCTGCTGGAGGTTTCTTCCTGTTAAAAGGGAGTTTTTCCTTCCCACTGTCGCCAAGTGCTTGCTCACAGGGGGTCATTTTGACCGTTGGGATTTTTCTGTAATTATTGTATGGCTTTTGCCTTGCAATATAAAGCGCCTTGGGGCAACTGTTGTGATTTGGCGCTATATAAATAAAATTGATTTGATTTGATTTTGATTGCACTTCGGCACTGAGGCACTCATTTTGTTCTTGAGTATCAGCTAAAAGAGCTTGTGTATCTTTTTGACATCTCAGCACCTCACGACTCTTCAGCTTTTCAGACTCCAAAATGTCTTCATGCTTTCCACCATGACTCTTCAATGTTTTAAGCTCACCATACGCCTGTTGGAGTAAGTCATGAGCTTCTCTTTGTTCCAGACGCGCAGAACTAAGTTCAATTTGTAACTCCTCAATTTCATGGTCACGTTCCTGAAGGGTTTCTTTCAGGAGTAAGGCTTTGTCTTCAGCTCCGGGGTGAGATGCAGTATCTGGTTCCGGGGACTGATTTGGGAAAGCCTTCAGGTCTTCCACTTTTTCCTCAGCCAGGGTCAAAGACTGTTGGGTTTCTTCTAATTGCTGTCTCAGGAGTTTATTCTCCTCGCACTATTCTGCATTTTGTTCTTTCTGCCTTTTTAGAGAAAGAACTGATTTCTCCATGAGTGATTCTGCATGTTTGAGCTTCAAGGCTGTGGTAATGGCTAACTTGCCAAGCACCGTAGCTAGATTTTTCTTTTCCACAGTTGCTGCTAATGTCTGACTGATGAGTTCAGACATTTCAGCAACTATGTCTTCACGGGTGGCTTGTTGCATGTTGTGCACATAGCCAGGCAATATTTCGGCGGTTAGTTTGAATAATACCCCTTCACTATGACCTTGGCTTTCCAGGTAGGTAGAAGCATTTGGTTTGTTGTCACTGGGCGTGGCCATGTTGGCTTTCTGGGGTGGCGGTTAGAAAGCATCACCAGAAACAAAACAATAAAGAATCAACAACAAAATAATAAGATGAGCGATAATAAAAGTATTTACAGATGAACCAGCTGCAGAAGTGTGAACTGGATTAGTGAGTTAACTGCAGGTGAAACCAGCAGTGGAGAATTCACACGAATGCAAAAGGAAATTTTGAAAGGAGTGTTATTCTTAGGATTATGTACACACAAGTTGAACTTTTCTTTGTTTAGTTATTGTAATGTAACACCAATATTCTCTGTTTAGTATTGCTATGGGTTACACTTTAATAAAGCTTTAGCACTTTCACTTAAAAAGAAATTACTCCTGAACAAGATGTTCTTTTAATGAAGTAGGAGTTATTAAAAAAAGTTATTAAATGATTTCCTGATTAATCCTAATTAAATAGTAATGAAACTATAAAGTTCATAAGCTAGTTGTGAAAAGAACAAGATTAAATATAAGTGTGTACACTTGATTAACAGTAGAATAAACTAGTAATATTTCCAATTACAATTGGAGAAGTGACTTCAAAGAGTTTAAAAAGATTATTATGCAAGATAAAACTTGATAATAAATGTTTCAGTTCATAGTTGTTATTCTTTTAAGTGGTAGAGAACAGTCAAAAGTCACTGGAAATTATTTGCATGCAATACAGGCTACCTACCAGCAGTCGGCAGGCTATCCGGTTACTGTAGCATGCTGTTAGGTTGTTAGCGGAAGCTAGGCTAACTGGTTAGGTGCTTTAGCTGTGGTGATTAGCACAGAAATCAGCCATCAGAAAACCTCTGGCTTTCTGATGGCTGATTAGTGTTCAATCTGGGTTAAGGGGCCGTTAGCATGGCTGGAGAAGCTAGCGCATGTTAGTGCTATATTAGCAGGCCAGTACTGTCGAGCGTAGCACCGACAGCTGAGATCGATTGAACGAAATTACACAGAATGATTACCATGCAGGTTTCATGCAGTTAGTGACCGTTAAAAGCAGCTTGGTTGACCAAGTAATGCTTAATGAAACAAAATCGAACACCACTTGTGACCGCTAAGCAGCTCGGAGCGGGCGCTTCAAGATGGTGACTGTTTCCATCGAGCATGTGACATAGCGCAGGTTGACGTTGGCGTGTGAAGCTGTTGAAAGCGTTGTGACGTTGGTGCATCGTGACGTAAATCACAAACAGAGGTGGTTTGAAGCAGGCAATGCCTCCTCTACAAACTTTTCCGCTCAACAACAACTTCTTAAAAACGTGCTTGCTTTTTCTCCAAAATGGAGGACATGGCGGTCCTTTGAGCAATACAGCACCTTAAAACACACAAGATGGTGGACACAGGGGTCCCCCTCCCTTTTCTGTCAAGCAAGCTTTGATCAGGATGTCTCCTGACCAGAAAAAATCACTGGCAATCCTTTCTGGAATATAGGCTCAGTGTAACATCAACATCTCAGCTCACACAAATCGTGCTTGGACAATCAAAGCACAACGTGCTGACTGACTCACAAGGTTTGTGACTGGTTAAGTAGCTAATTTAACCAGTCCCTTGGAGTCACGAATACAGTGATTACCATAATTTGGAATCTCACAAATTATGTAATATGTATCCTGGTGAACAGTTTAAACCTGGAAACTCGCAGAATTCAACCGTCACCAAGGCCTCACAATAAACATGAATTTCTCGTGTCAAGAAAACAGCGCTTTTTTCTCTCTCTCTGTTTCTCTCTCTCTCTCTCATACATACACACAGAGTTCAGAATAAGGAAAGATTAAGTTGCTCTATACGCATCCAACTTAATTGACTGTTTTTTTATATGATTCACAGAGGTTCACACCTGATACGTGCGCCTCACACGGGGCACCAATAACACTGTAGCAGAATATGTATTTTCGGATATTTGAAATCATCACTTGTGGATAATTTAACCTCGAAGAAGTGCACCATCTATTTGAAGCATAGGTACTTTAATTTAAACATTAATTAATTGATTAGTCTCAAATTAATTACTCAGTCTCAGTTTTTAAG